>NC_140579.1:217534404-218134404 GCF_964204655.1 Triturus cristatus
CAAAAAGTTCATTGTTCAAACTGATGCATCTGAATTGGGGGTTGGGGCTGTACTGTCACAATTGAATGACGGTCAGGATCAGCCAGTAGCTTTCATAAGCAGAAGGCTGACCCCTAGAGAGAAACGTTGGTCAGCCATTGAGAGGGAGGCCTTTGCTGTGGTTTGGGCTCTGAAGAAGTTGAGGCCATACTTGTTTGGTACTCACTTCCTTGTTCAGACAGACCATAAGCCCCTCTTATGACTAAAACAAATGAAGGGTGAAAACCCCAAACTGCTTAGGTGGTCCATTTCCCTACAGGGGATGGAATTTACAGTGGAACATAGACCTGGGAGTAACCATGCCAATTCAGATGGACTCTCTAGGTATTTCCACTTAGAACATGAAGACTCAACTGGTCAAGGTTAGTTTAATGTCCCTGTGTTGGGGGGGGGGGTTGTGTAGGAGAGTAGGATCTGCTTCACATGGGTACCCCCACTTTTTCCTGGTGTTTCACTGTTTTTCAACCTTAGTCTGGCTGTGGCCCTGCTAATCAGGACCACAGCCTAGCTGCTTCCTCTCTAAAATGGTTTCCATGTACATTAGGTACATATCTAATTGGATTCTGGAGTGCCTTATAAGCCCCTTGTATATGGTTTACTATGTACCTACGGCATAGGTACCTCAGAGGCCTACCAGGGGCTGAAGCATGTATTATGCCACCCCTGGGAAGCATGCCAAAATGACACCACAGGTCTGCTACTGCAGCCTGGGTAAGGGTGTGCTTGCACCCCTTACTGTGGGTTAGGCTACCTATATCATTACCTTATACAGACACATATACACCTATAAGCCACTCCTATGGCAGGCCTTGACAATCCTGAAGGCAGAGTGCTTGATTTTATGTGAGAGGGTGCCAAAGCATGAGCTGAGCCCCTCTGCAGCTTACGGAAATACTTCCTTATGGCTGTTCTGTGATACAGCCATACCATATACTCTTAAGTGCATTATAACCTCGCGGTAAATGCTATCTTTGGGATGGCTGCATCAAAACATGTCGTGTTTGGTGTCAAACGCTTTGGAATACTAACCCTCCACCAGTGCTGGCGGCGGCGGTAGCATTCCAGGCTTCTAGAGGGAGAGACATATTCACACTGGCTAAACCCGGTAGGACTTTCCTGAGCCCTGGCATCACAAAATGGATGCCTCTGCCACAGACACAGGTCTGGCCTCCTGCTGCTGACCGAAACTCCGGCAGGGGAGGCCTGGACAATAGGTTTCCTGTCGAGGGGAGGTGTCCCCACCTCCCCAGACAGGCTGATGTGTATTGGGGCTGGGCGGGAGCACTCTCTGGTGCTTTGAAGTCCTGCACTGGGGGCACACTTGGTGTCCCTGTGCATACTCCAGTTCAAACCGGTTGCAGAGGCTACCTGTCCCTGCTCTAGCGCGAAACTGGACATAGAAAATGGGTGTAATCACCCCTCTTTCCTGGCCCACCCATAGGTGCAGCCTTCGAGTTAGTCGATCCCCTAAACTTAGTATAAGTATAGGAATCCAGTCCCTAGGAGTTTAGATTACCCTGGACAAAACTCTGCAACGTACATCCTGGACCTTCGACGTTCTATCTTGACTAGAAGACTGAAGAAATCTCCCTTGGGGTCAAGGAGTGACTCCCCTGCTTGGCAGGTACCAAAGAAGCAACTGACCGGTCTGCAATTCTGAAGCTCCCGCCAGACGCCGAAGTCTCTGCATCCCCAGAGGTGGATTTCCAGACTTCCCCGAGGCTACCCTGAGTCTACAGCAAAGCTGAGGCCCGTGGCTATCGTGGGTGATGTGGAACAGTGACCCCTGGACACCGTGAACTTTTGCAGCAACACTATCTTCCTGGTCCTCCTCGAAGTTATGCTTTGGGCTCCGAGTAGCCCCAGCCTTGAGCACCTACTGCACCAAAGATTGTTGGACTCCACTCCACGAGTGACCCGTGGGCCAGCTTCAAGTGCGATCGCTCAAGGCTCCTACACGATCACTAGCCCATTGGCTAGCAGGTCCACACAAAGGCGACTCCTTTTCTGATTGGGCTTACCTGGTTGCTCCAGACATGCCCCGACTTACCTTTGCTGGGTGAGTCCCTCAGACCTTGCTGGTCTGCACCGCAGTCCTTTCTCTGATTTCCAGTGACTTGCCGTTGCCAAGGCTTGTTGGGTCCTTTCTGGTCGCCGACACCGCAGCACTCGACAGACTTTGTGGGACAGCTCAAATCCGGCTCGTGGACTTCGTCGACGCCTCCTGGACCTCGTAGCTGAAGAGTCAAGACACCCATCAACTCACCTGAAGCACCCGACATCTGTGGGCATTGGTCCATCCTGCCCTCGGTCACTGGCTAGTGACCCAGACTATGTCCCCTCTGCTTTCAGCTTCCTTACATCCTATATCCAGGCTTGGATCTCTTCGGACACTTCTCCTCTTCCAGGCAGCAGCAGTTCTTTGCAGGCTTTCATTGAAATAGACGACGCGACCGACACCAAAAGACACCTATGCACCCGGCTTCCCTGGGTGAGGTAACTTGAGTACTCCGCTGCTCCCGTGGGTGCTAGCCCTAGAACTTCTTAAGTCCAAAAGGGTTTGGTCCAGACTCGATTAGAAGTGTCCCTAATCTTTAAATTTCCAACCGCGACATTGCCCATAGAAGATAATGGGAACCCGCGGTTGTGTTCTCAAACTGCATACGGCTCCCGTGGGTCCTCTGTGTCACTACCTTGGGTGGTTCCTTGGGGTCCCAGTGATTCTAGAGGCAATAGGCCTAGTGCCTATTCCAGTTGTGGTTCTTATACCACTTTTCTGGTATATGGTTTGGTACGCCCCTAGGGCCCAAACGTGTATTTGTGCTTTTACTGATGCTTGATCACTTGTAACTAAAGTACCTCGAACTCTAGCCTTATAAAGAGAGTAGAGGGGTGTGTGTTAACCTAAATACATATATTTTAAATATATACCTGGTGTGGTTGTCCTTTCATTTGATCATTCAAGAGATTATAGACTGGTAAAACAAGCTGCTTTACATTCCTTCAAGACTTAGCCTGAAGGCTGCTCTCCATAGCTACCACTAGGATAGCTTTCATATAAGGCTGTCTTTAACCATTCACCATAAAGGGTTGTTTGGACTGAGCCACGGTGCCCACTAGAACTAGTGGACAGCATATATCAGGCCACCTTCTCACAAGGACCACTTCCTCATCTTAAACAAACTTGTTTTTACATTTACAAAAGAGAAAGGGGTTCCAAAGGGACCTTTTGTGAAGGGGTTACCACCTCCTTTTAGGTGTCGGTAAAATATTAATGTTTTGTGACCAGAGTTTGGTGCAGGAGTGTGGAAGAACATCAAAAATGAAATCTTGTTCTTTATGCAGTATGATCTTGGAGTACTGTGTTTTTAAACACTTTCTTTGGAGACCTAATCAACTCGCATATTTTCTTGATCCTCACAAGTACATAAAAATCACTCTGCTTGCAGCCATCTTCACTTTCATTTTCTTGCCAGAACAGAAGTGCTGTCATAAGAGAGTCTTGCTCTGTCTAAGGCCACCACTTCAAGATTATTCTCTTCTCAAACTGTTCGCGAATTCACTTTGACTCTACACTGGTTGATTAGTTTGTTAGGAAAGAGTAATTTCTGAATGGGCCAGTGTTTGCAGCATGAAATGGTTTCTGCTGATGAATGTATGAACTTAGTCATATCATTAACATGTGGGTGTTATATTATTCGCATTTGGCATGCACTGGAGTGCTGTAGCTGACATGTTCAAGCTAAAAACAATACTGACTTTGTTTTTTCCAGTATTTAGAAGTAATTTGAGGTTTCTGAAAACTTTCGGTTCGGTGTCAGCCAGTTTATAGCAAAGACTTGCAGAAAGGCGATTACAACGCCTGCCAGCGTTTGACTATCTCATGTCTCATGATGGTGGCTGTGTCATCTAAGGTTATGCTTTAGAGCACCTGTCCAAGCACTAACTCAAGTCACTGTAAAGTACCCAAGAGTGTCCACTTGTTCCATGGGGCACCTAGGCTGCAGCTGTGAGATGGTCATAGTTCCACAATTGTCTGTCACCAAAATCCTCCTTTGGAGCCAGGGCTGGTAAGTTGGAGGAGGAGTCAGTTAAGTGTCCATAGTAGGGGGGAAGATGAGAAGTAATGATCATGAAGGTGGCTTTAAAGTCACTTTTGGGCCGTAGGATGCTCATCCACAAGATATTGCTGCCTCATCCCTGACAGTTATACTGTGTCACTGAGGTTACCATTGTTTATTCTGCTCAGTTTGAGGACCCTAGCCTCAAGTGACCTAAAAAAAGTAAGGCAGTTGCTCTCTAGGGATACACATGGATGATCCTAGGAAACCGGAGACCCCCATACTTGTCTCCAAACTTCGTAGTATGAAGGGGTGAACCCACCCTCTGACCCTTTTGATAATGTCCTCAAGGGTGGCATCATTCACATAGTTTGGATAGGTGATGCCTACTTGTATTCCGTGCCTAGTGACTCCAGCTACTTCTGTTAAGCAACTACCAACCAGCGTTCCCCCAGGACTCCCGATAAAAATAGTGCCTCACTTGTGTGGGAGGCCCAAGTACCCGCGACAGGCAAGGGCCCAAAACGTAGTGAGGCGACATCAAAATTGCCTATCTCAAAACCACTTGGTTTTGCAAGGGGGGGTCACTTGGGTTTTGTGCCCCGTGCTCTCCGGCCATCTAGGGAAACCTACCAAACCACACATTTCTGAAAACTAGACACACGGGGGCTTCCAAGGAGGTATGGCTTGCGTGGATCCCCCAACGTTTCCTTACCCAGAATCCCCTGCAAACCTCAATTTTAGCTGAAAAAAGCACTTTTTTCACACATTTTTGTGTGGGAAAGTGTGGCATCACTGGGCTCACACAAATGTCCTACCACCCAGCGTTCCCCCAGGTCTCCCAATAAAAATGGTGCCTCACTTGTGTGGGAGGCCCAAGTACCCGCGACAGGCAAGGACACAAAACATCAACATTGCCTATCAAAATGTTTTGGGCCCTTGCCTGTCGCGGGCACTTGGGCATCCCACACGAGTGGGGCACCATTTTTATGGGGCAAAAAAAAAATCCCTAGTGTTTAGCGGAAAGGCTAATTTTGTGCCTGGGGGTGGGGGCATCGGCATGCCCGTTTTGGCCAGCCCCCACCCCTAATGAATACCTTATAACAAAATCCCTGGTGTCTAGTGGGCTTTTTGGCCCCCCCAGGTGGGGCACATTGGGGGCTAATGCCCCCATCTGCCCCCCAGGGGGGGCTGAAATTCCAATAGACACCAGGGTGTTTTTTGGGCAAATTTTAATTAGGGTGAGGGCTTCCCAAAACAGGCATGCCAATGCCCCCACCCTAATTAAAATTTGCCCAAAAAATCCCTGGTGTCTACTGGGCTTTTTGCCCCCCTGGGGGGCATATTGGCGGCTAATGCCCCCATCTGACCCCCAGGGGGGGCAGGAAGGCTGTCATTTTTGCAGAAGGGGGGTGGGGGCATGGGGGCATGGGCATGCCTGTTTTGGTCAGCCCCCACCCTAATTCAAATTTGCCCCCAAAAAATCCCTGGCGACTAGAGGGCTTTTTGCCACCCCGGCAGTGCAGATTGGGGGCTAATGCCCCCATCTGCCCCCCATGGGGGGCACAAAGCCTACTAGACACCAGGGATTTTTTTGAGCAAGCTTTACTTGGTGGGGGTTGCCAAAAATGGGCATGCCAATGCCCCCACCCTAATAAAAATATGCCCCAAAAAATCCCTGGTGTCTAGTGGTCTTTTTGCCCCCCCGGGGGGGCAGATTAGGGGCTACTGCCCCATCTCCCCCCCGGAGGGGCAGGAAGGCAGTCATTTTTGCGGGGGAGGGGGTGGGGGCATTTTGGGCTGCCCCACTCTAATTAAAATTTCCCCCCCGAAAAACACTGGCATCTAGAGGGCTTTTTGCCCCCCTTGGCGGGGCAGATTGGGGGCTAATGCCCCCATCTGCCCCCCGGGGGGGGGCTAAAAGTCCACTAGATGCCAGGGAGATTTTAGGGCAAATTTTAATTAGGGTGGAGTCTGCCCAAAACGGGTATGCCAATGCCCCCACCCTAATTAAATTTTGCCCAAAAAATCCCTGGCATCTACTGGGCTTTTTGCTCCCCAGGGGGGCATATTTGGGGCTAATACCCCCATCTGCCCCCGGGGGGGGCAGGAAGGCTGTAATTTTTGCGGGGGCGGGGCTGGGGGCATTTGCCCAAAAAAACCCTGGCATCTAGAGGGCTTTATGCTCCCCCGGCGGGGCAGATTGGGGACTTATGCCCCACTAGATACCAGGGAGTTTTTTGGGCAAATTTTAATTAGGGTGGGGGCTGCCCAAAACAGGCATGCCAGTGCCCCCATCCTAATTAAAATTTGCTCAAAAAATCCCTGTTGTCTACTGGGCTTTTTGCCCCCCGGGGGTATATTGGGGGCTAATGCCCCCATCCGCCCCCTGGGGGAGGCAGGAAGGCTGTCATTTTTGCAGGGGAGGGGGGGGCATGAGCATGCCTGTTTTGGGCAGCCCCCACTCTAATTCAAATTTGCCTAAAAAAAATCCCTGACGACTAATGGGCTTTTTGCCCCCCCAGGGATGAAGATTCGGGGCTAATGACCCCATCTACCCCCCAGGGGGAGCAGAAACCCTACTAGACGCCAGGGATTTTCGTGGGCAAATTTAATTACAGCCGTCCTACCCCCCTGGGGGTAGGACGGCAAATTGGGGCAAATTTTTATTAGGGTGAGGGCATTGGCATGCACGTTTTTGGCAACCCCCACCCTAATAAAAATTTGCCCCAAAAAATCCCTGGCGTCTAGTGGGCTTTTTGCCCCCCCCGGGGTGCAGATTGGGTGCTACTGCCCCATCTGCCCCCCAGGGGGGTAGGACGGCTGTAATTTTTGCGGGGGTTGGGGCATGGGTATGCCCATTTTGGGCAGCCCCCACCCTAATTCAAATTTGCCCCAATCTAACCCTGGCGTCTAGTGGGCATTTATACCCCACGGGGGGCAGATTGGGGGCTACTGTCCCCATCTGCTCCCCAAGGGGGGCAGAAAGGCTGTAATGGTGGTGGGGCAGCCCCCACCCTAAAAACAATGGTTCAAAAACAAAATCCCTGGTGTTTAGCGGGCTTTCTGCCCCCCCGGGGGGGTATAAAGACTAATTTTGTGGCCAGGGGGTGGGGGCATCGGCATGCCCGTTTTGGGAAGCCCCCACCCCTGATTAATACCCCATAAGAAAATCCCTGGTGTCTAGTGGGCTCTCTACCACCCCGTGGTGGGCATATTGGGGGCTACTGCCCCCATCTGACCCCCAGGGGGGGCAGGAAGGCTGTCATTTTTGCCCGTTTCGGGCAGCCAACACCCTAAAACAAAATGGGGCAAAAACAAAATCCCTGGCGTTTAGTGGGCTTTCTGCCCCCCCCCTCCCCCCGGGTGGGCCAGATTGCCAGCTACTGCCCCAGAAAGACTAATTTTGTGCCTGGGGGGGGCATCGGCATGCCCGTTTTGGGCAGCCCCCACCCCTAATGAATACCTTATAACAAAATCCCTGGTGTCTGGTGGGCTTTCTACCTCCCCGGGGGGGAGGCAGAAAGACTAATGGTGCCAAAATAATTATGGGGGAAGCCTGACACCTTCTTCAGAGGAGATTTGTGAAGTGCCAAAGTCTGAGTTGTGATAGAAGGATGATTGTGAAGAAAATGAGAGGTATGGGGGATCAACCCTGATGAGGGAGACATACAAGTCATGGGGAGAAGTTAGTGCTGAAAAACTGAAGATAAGGCGAAGGAGCTGATGCAGAAGAGACTATACACTGCGGGTGTTGATATGAGCCGACTGTGCCTGCTTCTCAACAATAAGACTTTCCAATTGCTCACATGTACTCCTTTTTAGGTCTTGCTGAGCCAGCGCATGCGCTGCTCTGCGAGAAATTTAGTGAGTGGATTTTTGAAAGTGCTAACAGAGGCTTTTGCTGGCCTCAAGATTGTGTTCTCGCGCACCTTACTTGCTTGCGCTCCAATTCCCTCCCCCTACCCCACCACAGATCGCGTCACTCTGCTGGCCTCCACTCCCCCCCGCCTCTCTATACTGCAGCAGGCCGTAGCGTGCTTTTTTTTTTTAATTTTCTTTTAGCGTGTGCGCGCACACACACAACTCCCGGGCTTGGTTCTCTTCCATTAAGTTTCCTTTATCCACAGTACTTGTTTTTGTTTGCCTCGGCTTGTGTCAGCACAGTTCACGACATTTGCATAGGTTCCTTTATGCACAGTATTTGTTTTTGTTTGCCTCGGCTCGTGTCAGCACAGTTCACGACATTTGCATTTTCAAACTTTGAGCTTGCTTTGGTCAGTTCATCCGGTAAGGGCAGTCCTCATAAGCACTTGAGTTGTCACTGGCTCCTAGGTTCTGAGCACCGTTTTAGTAAATGGTCCTATAAAGCATGTTCTTAGAGATCAGTCGTTTTCAGATGGTGCCTAATTTATTCAAATTTATGCTTTCCTTGGATGAACACTGCAGCACGTTAGCATGTAGCAAAGGGGTGCAGGTGGACATCGACTGACACTACAGTGGACAAATTAAATGCTCGGCTGTAGTAAGCTGTACCACATACACGAGGCAGGCTGGTAAGTACATGGGAGCCTGGTTAGATGCACGCTGTGACCTCACAGGAAGCCGTTCTGACTCGTCTTTTCCATTAACCTCCACTCCTTTGAAGCACAAGTGAGCTGTAAACATTACTGAAATATGCCGGTTTTGCGTTGTATTCTGTTTGGTATGCAGAGCAAAGAACGCCCCAGTCATATTAATACGTTTCACAAACTGCTTTGTTACTGCTAATACATTTTGAGCACATTTTCACAGTTCTGGTATTTCTCCTTCTGCAGTTGAAGTACAATTCTTTAAAGTAATTCAGAATCTGATATTACCTTTCAATGCAATTGTTTCACTAATGCTCCCAACTAGCTTCAAGGCTTTTTTAAAGACTTGCTATTTCGACCTATCTCCTCTTACCAAATGCGCAGACCTGTACACCACAGCATGAACCCTACCCCTCTCTGTTACACTACTTATGCGTTCTACTCCCACCCACTCCACTGAGAGGTGTTCTATACCTCATTACCATGACGCCTAGGCCCTATTAAGTGAGGTTGCCAACTCGTGATTGAGTCTCAACTGTGGAGTGTACTTTGCTCATCGCTATAGACCTGGATGGAGGCAGAGAGGAGTGCAACAATTCACTTCTGGTGACAACCATGCAACTGCCATCCATGTAACATTACAATCCACTCAACATTACAATCCAAATAATGCCACTCAACGCCACATAATTCACCGCCACACACACTATTCAATACCACATGAATACACCCCACATAAATCCACTTTATACCAAATAACAATGAAAATAAACACTCCATACCATGCCACATAATTCTACTCACTACACTATTTCCACACCACAGAAATTCAACACCAAGCCACATTGCACTTCACATCATTCCACCACACACCACATACCCAATTTACAACAATTCAACGTCATACTGTAAAATTCAACAGCATGACAACTAAACTCCACTACATACCACTTCATAAAATATAAGTTACACTCCATCACACTCCACATAATTCCAGACCCCTCAAAAACACATAAGTACTATCCACATAATAGAACACCATGCCACATAAGTCCACTATACAAACCCACTCCACACAATCACACACTAGACACTAGACAATGCCACACCTAACAAGCATTGGCATAGCCAATAGGTCTCGCTTTTTGGAACTTATAAGTATTTAGTTATGCAGCATAATATCCTTGGTGGAACAACATTAACTGTTGCATAGTTAAACACTTATAAGGTCCCAAAGGTGAGACCTATTGGCTATGCCAATACTTGTTGTTTATTAGGTCTGGCATTAGCCAAAACCTTTTGATTTTTCTACAACTATATTTATAATCTATACATACTAAGATGGGCTTTCAGCCAGTCCTTTTCTTACATTGCTCTGCTATTGTGTCATTCACATTTTTATTCCACCCCCTACATTATAATTTATGGGACAACAGATGAGTCCACTTGAGCCTTTGACTAACTTCACTGTGAATGACAACATTCTGCCCTCTCACATGGAGCACGACGCACACATTGTAGTTCACTTGAGTGCCAAGGATTACTATGATGATGTGTTTGTTTTCAGAACAAGAAATACGAGCCATTTTTTCGATTGATGAGGTTCCAGCACCCCCGCTAGCAATAAAGCTTTGCAAAAACGATCGCAAAATAAAACAAGCACTGACAAAGACAAATGAATGGCAGCTAATTTGGGATTTTTGGGGCTTTGCCATGGCTTGTTTTGCTTTCTTCTGGCAGACGGAGAATTGTCTCTGAAAACCTACAGTAGATTTTTTCAATGGAAAATCATAGCCAGGGAGGATGTTGTGAAAATATCGTGCCTCAGAATATGAACTAAAATGATTTCAGTGGATGTAGCATAGGTAAAAAATATTTAAGACTTGTATTTCTTTTTAACTTTATTGGCTTCCCCTTTGATGTTACTTATGCTGCAGCACGTGGTTATATTTTATATTTGAGTATTTTCCTTTCTGAATTTCTTCACTCTTTATTGTTTATTAGTGTGTGCACAGTGGTGCAATTAACACACTTGTAAGTATTCATCATAGGGTCTGTCTTGTGTTCCACCCAATTTCTCATCTGTAAAAGAGGATCTCAGTGGTCCTTGTCCAGTTCCAATGTAAAAGTATTTGTTGTAAGCAAAGGGTTTTTGGATCGCATATTGCCACCCCAGGGACATGAGCAACATTAAGGGCTTGTATGGGCACTCAAGCACCCCCTAAAGGTGGCAAACCAGGCAGCCAACTAGTCTAGCCTTAGGACACAGTCTAATCTTGACTCTTCCACTAGTTATTCACTCTGTCCACAGCAAGGTCCTGGAATGTCACTCACTTATATAGAAGATCATTTCTGTCAATACTTTGCATTGGTGTGGAGACATTTTTGGGACCATGAATGTCAAAGCGAGCTTTGATACGTCCCGAAGCACGTCAATCATGGCACACCAAAGAGCCCAAAAGAGGTCAAGTGCTGAGGGTCTGAATCTCCAGAGCAGAACTAGTTGTGGTGCTTTAGTCCTCAGAGGGGAAATGGTTAGGGTGCCCAGCCCTCAGACATGAGATGTTTAGAATTTGCTAGCTCGCCCCCTAGGGGACTGGTGCGTAGGGTGTCCTAGTCTCCACAGCAGAGAAGGTTGTAGTATTCTCGTCTGAAACAGGGTGGCTGTCCAAGTTGCCAGAGCCTCAGACCCCCCCCCCCCCGCCCCCCCTGTAGACGGGTCCAAGTCAACATGGGTGGGTGTCCTAGTCAGCATTTGGATTTGGTCTTGAGCCTGGGTGTGCTAGCAGGACACTCAGCCAAAACTAAGCTGACTTGCTTTCTTCCGCCCGCAACTGAAGAACTGAGGGTGATGTCTGCTCATTGTACATCAGGATCCCCTTAAGATCCTTTCCCACCTCACATTCTAAAGACTATATCTGACAACTTTGCCCCAAGCTATCAGGAATTGTTTTCCATCTCGTTCCACAGAGGTGTTGTGAGAAGTTGGCCTGGTATATGATGTTCACTAGTTAAAGTGACCACCTTGTACCATGCCAAGCAACCCTTATGGTGTGGTTGTAAGTCAACCTTTTCGGACTAGCTGCCCTAGTGGTAGCGTAGGCTAAGCAGTCTTTGAGGCTAAACTCGTGAAGCGTGTTAAGCCAGCTGTTTTACCAAATGTAACCCCCCTTTTATACCAATGAAAGGACACCACACAGATATATATTGAAAATATATATGTATTTATTTCTCAAAGTAACCCCTAGACTCTTTATGAGTACAGGACCACAAATCGTTAAACAAAAATACGTTAGAATACACAGAAGTTGCACTTTATATGGTTAGGCCCTGGTGGCCGCTCAAACCATATACTAAAATAGTGGTATAAGTACCACGAACAGAAAAGGGAAAAAGCCTAGGGCCTCTAGAATCGCTGGGCCTACAAGGAGCTAACTTCAGTTAGTGACCAGGAGGTCCACGGGTTGCGTGTGCAGAGCAAATAGTCACACGCGAGCTCCCATAGGTTTTCAATGGGTGCGTAAAAGTTACAAAGTTACTGCAAAGAGGACCTTCCGGATGGACTATGAACTTAAGATTCGAAACACAGACACTAGAGATGATACTCTACACTTGGGCACCGGAGTGCCAGCTTTACCTCACCCACAGGAAGCGGGTGCATAGGTCTCGAAGTGCGTCGGGTTTCTTCTATCTGTTCAATGGAGCCTGTGGACAAAGATGCTGCAGGCGTTCGGTCCGGAAGAGATGAGGTGGATCCAAGGGTGGATCGGAGTTGTAGAAGACCTGTAAGCAGAGGGGACAGTGTTCACAGTCACTAGCCAGTGACCAGCGTGGCACCAGGTGGATACCAGACGATGTTGGGTGCAAACAGGAAGGAAGGTGTAGCTTGTCTCTACAGCCACGTGGTCCCTGAAGGTCGACGACATCCAGGAGTCGGTTCACGAGCTGTCCCACGCAGGCTCTCGCTGTCGGCGGTGTCGGCGACTTGATCAAAGCAAACAAGCCTTGGCAAAAGCAATTGTTGTGGGAAACGAAATAAGCTGATGGTTCTGACCAGCAAGGTCAGAGGGACTGCTCCTTTGGAGGGGAGCAAGGGCCAGTCTGGAGCAACCAGACCAGCGGTGTAGTTCTTGAAGTTCGTCGCCAAGATGGCCACTAGCCAGTGGGCCAGCAACCGGTTAGGCGCGTCAAGTGGCAAAATGCAGAAGGGCCCCACACAGATCGTGGAGATGCTGGAGGGCTCACCTTTGGTGCAGATGCTGCTCGGGGGTTGGGCTTCTCAGATCCCAAAGCACAACTTGGAGGGAGCCTCGGTTGTTGCGCTTGCAGCTTGTCGTGGTCTTTTCAAGATGGCTGGCTCCACGTGTCTCGGTGCCTCCACGGGTCTCCTCTTTTCAGGGACTGTGGATCGGGCAGTGAGAGGTCTGGAGGTCCAGGTCTTGTCAGTCTCTGGGCTCGGGCTCTGGCGGGAGGCGGCGGCAAAGCAGACGTTGATTCGCTGGATGGTGCTTGCGTTAGCAAGGTGGTCACTCCCTGACCACAGGGGAGATTGGCTTCAGTCCTCTGTGCGGCAGAGCGTCGAAGTTCCCGTCTTCTTCTTGTAGTTAAGTTGATTCCAGGATGTCTGAAGTCTTAGGACACAGCTCCTACCTTTAAGCGGATTCTAGGGGCCGGACTACCTGCTAGGTCCCTCCCTCAGGGTGGGACCAGGAAGGGGGGTGGTTACACCCCCAATCCTTTGTCCAGCTCGCCCCAGGCCCGGGACTGGTGTGCCCCAGGACCGGATTGAACTGGCATATGCACCGAGGCTCCTTGTGAGCCTCAGGCATGTCTGGTTTCTATCAAGCCCTACCTGACCAATACACAAAATCCTGTCTGGGGTGGTGCACGTACCTCCCCTGGCAGGAAACCCTTTGTCCACACCTCCCAAGCTGGAAGGACTCCCAGCAGCAGGAGGGCAGACTTGTGTCTGTGGTGGCAGCATCCATTTTGTGGAGCTGAGGCTATGTCTGATTTTACCCGGGTTTCAGGTACTGTACATGTCGTGTCCCTCTAGAAGGGTGGAATGCTAACCCCGTCGCCAGAATTGGCGAGGGGTTAGTATTCCAATTCGTATGACACCTTACTCGACATGTTTTGATAAAGCCAAACCAAAGTTAGCATTTAACCGCGAGGTTCATAATGCACTTAAGAGTATATGGTATGACGATATCTGGAAACAGTAGAAGGAAGTTGTTCCGACCACTGCAGACAGGCTCAGCTCATGCCAGAGCACCATCTCACATGGAACCAAGCACTCTGCCTTCAGGATTGTTAAGGCCTGCCATAGGAGTGACTTATCGGTTAACATGTGTCCCATTTAAGGTTAGGTATAGGTATACTACACCTAAGTAAGAGGTGGTTACACCAACTTACCCCAGCTGAGTGATCAGCCAGTTGTGTCAAATTTGTTAGGCCAAGCCTGGGGTGGCATAATACATGCTTCAGCCCCTGGCAGGCCTTAGATACACCAATGCCCTGGGTACCTAGTGTACACTGGTACAGGGGCTCACAGGGTGATCCACTTCCAATTGGTTATACACCTAGGGTGCATAGTGTAAACTTAGTAGAGAGAACAGCAGGCTGGGGGTCTGATTGGCAGGCCCACAGCCTCAATATGTCAAAAACCAGTGAAGCAAAAAGCAAAAATTTGGGGTGACCATAGGATAGCAGACCCTACTCTCCTACACAACCCCCCCCAAACGCAGGGACATTAAACTAGCCTTGACCAGTCTCGTCTTCATGTCCTAAGCGGAAGTACCTGGAGAGACCATCTGCATTCCCATGGTCAGTACCTGGCCGGTGCTCCACTGTAAAGTCCATCCCCTGTAGGGAAATGGACCACCTAAGCAGTTTGGGGTTTTCACCCTTCATCTGATTTAGCCACAAGAGGGGCTTATGGTCGGTCTGAATCTTGAAGTGAGTGCCAAACAAGTATGGCCTCAGCTTCTTCAGGGCCCACACCACAGCAAAGGCCTCCCTCTCAATAGCTGACCAATTCTTCTCTCTGTCCACTGAACCTTTTTGGGCATCTTCTTGGATGTCAGATCATTAAGAGGAGTCACAATGGACCCATAGTTCTTAACAAACTTCCTGTAGTACCCAGTCAAGCCCAAGAAAGCTCGAACTTGAGTCTGGGTGGTTGGAGGGGACCAGTCCTTGATGGATTGTATCTTACTCTCCAGTGGTTGAACTTGGCCTCCACCTACAAGGTGGCCCAAATACACAACCTTACTCTGCCCCATCTGGCACTTAGTAGCCTTGATAGTGAGGCCTGCCCTTTGCAGAGCCTCAAGAGCCTTCTTCAGGTGGATCAGGTGATCCTCCCAGGTGGAGCTAAAGACAGCAATGTCATCAAGATATGCTGCACAAAAGCCATCCAACCCAGTAAGGACTTGGTTCACCAGCCTTTGGAAGGTGGCAGGTGCATTCTTCAGACCAAAGGGCATCACCACAAATTGGTAGTGCCCACCTGGGGTTGAGAATGCTGTTTTGGCCTTAGACTCCTCAGCTAATCTGATTTGCCAATAGCCAGCTGTCAAGTCAAATGTGCTCAAAAACTTAGCAGAAGCCAGTTTATCTATGAGCTCATCTGCCCTTGGAATAGGATGTGCATCTGTCCTAGTGACAGCATTGAGTCCTCTGTAATCCACACAGAACCTCATCTCTCTCTTGCCATCTTTGGTGTGAGGTTTGGGGACCAGAACCACTGGGCTAGCCCAGGGGCTCTCTGAGGGTTCAATGACACCCAATTCCAGCATTTTGTGTACCTCAGCCTTTATACAGTCCCTGACGTGGTCAGGTTGTCTGTAAAGCTTGTTCTTTACAGGCAGACTGTCACCAGTGTCCACCACATGGGTACACCAGTCAGTTTGGCTAGGTATTAGGGAAAACAGATGTTGAAATGATTGTAGAACTTGTCTACATTCAGTCTGCTGATGGGCAGTGAGGTTGCCTCCAAGGGTCACTCCTTCAACTGAGCCATCTTCAGGGTTCTGAGACAACAGGTCTGGGAGAGGGTCACTCTCTTCCTCCTGTCCCTCATCTGTAGCCATGAGCAAGCCCATGTCTGCCCTGTCAACATATGCCTTTAACCTGTTAACATGGAGTACCCGATGGGGACTCCTGGGAGTTCCTAGGTCCACCAAGTAGGTGACCTCTCCCTTCTTTTCCAGGATTGTATGGGGTCCAGACCATTTGTCTTGGAGTGCTGCTGGGGCCACTGGCTCCAACACCCATACCTTCTGTCCTGGCTGAAACTCAACCAAGACAGCCTTTTGGTCATGCCAAGCTTTCTGTAAGGCCTGGCTTGCCTCAAGGTTTTTGGATGCCTTCTCCATATACTCAGCCATCCTGGAGCGGAGACCAAGTACATAGTCCACTATGTCTTGTTTAGGCTTTTTGAGAGGTAACTCCCATCCTTCCTTCACTAAACACAGTGGGCCTCTCACAGGGTGCCCAAACAACAATTCAAAGGGGCTGTAGCCAACCCCTTTTTGTGGGACCTCTCTGTAAGCAAACAGAAGGCAGGGTAGAAGGATGTCCCATCTTCGCCTGAGCTTTTCAGGTAATCCCTTGATCATACCCTTTAGGGTCTTGTTGAATCTCTCAACAAGCCCATTGCATTGTGGGTGATAAGGGGTGGTGACCTTGTAGTTGACACCACACTCCTTCCACATAGCTGTCAAGTATCCTGACATGAAGTTGGTACCTCTGTCAGAAACTACCTCCTTAGGAAACCCCACTCTGGAGAATACTCCTAGCAGGGCCCTGGCCACAACAGGAGCTGTAGTGGTCCTAAGGGGAATTGCCTCTGGATACCTGGTGGCATGATCCACTACCACCAGTATAAATCTGTGCCCAGATGCAGTGGAAGGATCCATGGGACCCACTATATCTATTCCCACTCTTTCAAAGGGGACCCCCACCACAGGTAGTGGTATTAGGGGGGCCTTTGTTGTGCCACCTGATTTGCCACTGGCTTGGCAGGTCACACAGGTGCGACAAAACTCCTTTGTATCTTCATTCATATGAGGCCAGTGAAAGTGAGGGACAAGTCTGCCCCAAGTCTTGTTCTGGCCTAAGTGTCCTGCTAAAGGAATATCATGGGCCAAGGTAAGAAGGAAGCCCCTAAATTGCAGAGGTATAACCAACCTCCTGGTTGCACCAGGCTTGGGGTCTCTAGCCTCTGAATAAAGGAGCCCCTCATCCCAATACACTTTATGGGTACCTTGAGCATTCCCAGCAGCCTCAGCAGCAGCCAGCTGTCTGAGGGGTTCAAGAGAGGGACAGGATAACTGAGCCTGCCTCAAGTCAGCCCTTGAAGGTCCCCTTGTCCCCAGAAACTCAACCTGATCAGGTTCAAGCTCTTCAGGGACAGTTCCTTCAGGGTTCTCTAGATCAGCTTCCTGGGAAGGTTGATCATCACTCTGAGGCAGGGTGGAAGGCACAGCCTTGACCCTCCTGTTCTTCTTCTTGGTAGGTGCTTGGTCCATTGTTCCAGGATCCAAGACCTGAGGTTCAGTAAGGCACTTTTTGGCCTGTGACCTGGTCACAGCAAGGACATGTGGTGAGATACCTAACATCTCTGCATGTGTCCTGTACTCCACTTCAGACCATAGAGAACTCTCTAGGTCATTGCCCAACAAACATTCTACTGGGAGGTCTGCACTAACCACAACCCTTTTGAGGCCAGTTACCCCTCCCCATGAGAAGTTAACAACTGCCACACTATGTGAAGTAGTGGCATTGCTGGCATTGGTCACCAGGTAATTCTCACCTGGTATGTACTGTCCAGGATCCACAAAGCCTGGTGTCACCATAGTGACACTGGCACATGTGTCCCTGTAGGCTTGAGCCACTTTTTCATTAATTAAAGGAGTCTGTCTGTACTTGCCCAGGTTACTGGGGCTCACAGTCAGGGACAAATCTATGTCCCCATCACAGATCAGGACTGCCTGTGTCAGGGTTCTGTCTAAGTCAGAATCTCCTTCAGTTCCCATAGTGATTCCCACTACACCCTTTGTCTGGGGACCAACACTGCTAACAGTAGTACTGGGAGCAGGTGCCTTTGGGGCAACAGTGTTGGGGGCTCCACCCTTTTTACAATCACTAGTCCAGTGAGTTGTATTCTTGCAAGAATTGCACCAGGGTTTCTTTTGACCTTCTTTCTTCTTCCCCTTAGGCTGGGACCCACCCTCTTTAGTACTAGTTTGGGGCCCTGTTGAAGACTTCTGGTCTTTAGATTTCTGATCTCCACCCTTTTGGTCTGTTTTCTTCTGATCACCCCCTTGGCCCTGGTTCTGGTTCTTTTGCTTAACCCTGGTTCTGACCCATTTGTCTGCCTTCTTTCCCAATACTTGGGGAGAGGTCAGATCAGAGTCAACCAAGTGTTGATGCAGTTGCTGGTTTTGACAGTTATTTAAAATCTGTTCTCTCATCATCAAATTGTACAATCCTGTATAATCAGATACCTTACTTCCCAGCAACCAACCCTCCAAAGCCTTAGTGGCACATTCAATGTATTCAGACCAGTCCTGAGTCTGTGTCTTCTGGGTGTCTCTGAACATGAACCTGTACTGTTCAGTGGTTAAGCCTAACCCATCAACTAGGACACTCTTCAGGGCTCTGTAATTTCTGACATCCTCTTCTCTAACAGTGAGGAGTCTATCTCTGCCTCTTCCTTCAAAAGAGAGCCAGAGGATTGCTGCCCACTGGTCTTCAGGAACCTGCTGTACTTTGCAGGCTCTCTCAAGAGCAGTCATCCATTTGTGGATGTCATCCCCACTTTTGTAGGGGGGCACAACCTTAGACAGGTTCCTATTATCAAAGACCCTATCTTTGTCCTTAGGGACAATGCTGCCACCAGTGGGTATAGACCCACTCTCTTTATGCTGCCTAGCCTTGCTCAGTTTCTCTTCCATCAGAGCTACTTCTAGCTCCTGCTTCCTGATCCTCAGCTGGGCTTCTTGCATTCTGGCCTCATGCTCCATCCTCTGAGGGGTGGTCATCCTTCTCCTGGAGTGACCTTGAGAGCCTCTAGAGGCATGAGAAGCATTAGATTCACCTGAGTGATTCCTTTGCCTCCCAAGCCCCTGGTTAAGTCCACTAGGGAGATCCAATGGGGTGATCCCATTGTCAGTCCCCAGTAGCCTTACGTTAGCTGGGCCACGTATAACACTTGGCACTGGGCTAGTTCTCCCTTCATCCTCACTACCTCCTGTATCCCCATCACTTTGATCCTCTGTAGTATGATTCTCATCTAAGGGAAGACTATTGGAAAGGGGTACTTCAGTAGCATCTTCAGAAGGGGGGCCTCCTGTTCCTGTCCCTAAGGGGCCTAACTGGGAGGCTTTCCTGAGAGCTTTCTGATCTTCATCAGCCTGTAAAAGCTCTCTGAGTTCAGCAGAAGTAGGATTCTTGGGCTGTTTAAGGCCCCTGATATTTGCCAACTGCCTGAGCTCATTTTGATTTAGGGTAGCAAAGATGGATGGTGCCCTCTGGGGGTCTCTCTCAACAGAGATGGGTACATTGGACCCCTCTGCCCCAGCCATTGCTCTTAAGTGTGGGTGGATGTGTTGCAATCTACCTACACTTGGGTTTACCTACTAAACCTATCTAGTAGTTGTAGTCAGGGTGTGCTACTCCCTTTGCTCTACAACACTAAGTTCAGTAGAACTTAAGTATATCTAATCTTGTTTTATATGTACCTACAGGTACCTATGTGATCTTTCAATTGGTAACCAAGAGATTACAATGGTAAAACACAGCAAGCTCAAATCCAACCGCTGCTCACCAATGTGAGAAGTTGGCCTGGTATATGATGTTCACTAGTTAAAGTGACCACCTTGTACCATGCCAAGCAACCCTTATGGTGTGGTTGTAAGTCAACCTTTTCGGACTAGCTGCCCTAGTGGTAGCGTAGGCTAAGCAGTCTTTGAGGCTAAACTCGTGAAGCGTGTTAAGCCAGCTGTTTTACCAAATGTAACCCCCCTTTTATACCAATGAAAGGACACCACACAGATATATATTGAAAATATATATGTATTTATTTCTCAAAGTAACCCCTAGACTCTTTATGAGCACAGGAGCACAAATCGTTAAACAAGAATACGTTAGAATACACAGAAGTTGCACTTTATATGGTTGGGCCCTGGTGGCCGCTCAAACCATATACTAAAATAGTGGTATAAGTACCACGAACAGAAAAGGGAAAAGGCCTAGGGCCTCTAGAATCGCTGGGCCCACAAGGAGCTAACTTCAGTTAGTGACCAGGAGGTCCACGGGTTGCGTGTGCAGAGCAAATAGTCACACGCGAGCTCCCATAGGTTTTCAATGGGTGCGTAAAAGTTACAAAGTTACTGCAAAGAGGACCTTCCGGATGGACTATGAACTTAAGATTCGAAACACAGACACTAGAGATGATACTCTACACTTGGGCACCGGAGTGCCGGCTTTACCTCACCCACAGATTCGGGTGCATAGGTCTCGAAGTGCGTCGGGTTTCTTCTATCTGTTCAATGGAGCCTGTGGACAAAGATGCTGCAGGCGTTCGGTCCGGAAGAGATGCGGTGGATCCAAGGGTGGATCGGAGTTGTAGAAGACCTGTAAGCAGAGGGGACAGTGTTCACAGTCACTAGCCAGTGACCAGCGTGGCACCAGGTGGATACCAGGCGATGTCGGGTGCAAACAGGAAGGAAGGTGTAGCTTGTCTCTACAGCCACGTGGTCCCTGAAGGTTGACGACGTCCAGGAGTCAGTTCACGAGCTGTCCCATGCAGGCTCTTGCTGTCTTATCGGCGACTTGATCGAAGCAAACAAGCCTTGGCAAAAGCAATTGTTGTGGGAAACAAAATAAGCTGATGGTTCTGACCAGCAAGGTCAGAGGGACTGCTCCTTTGGAGGGGAGCAAGGGCCAGTCTGGAGCAGCCAGACCAGTGGTGTAGTTCTTGAAGTTCATCGCCAAGATGGCCACTAGCCAGCGGGCCAGCAACCGGTTAGGCACGTCGAGTGGCAAAATGCAGAAGGGCCCCACACAGATCGTGGAGATGCTGGAGGGCTCACCTTTGGTGCAGATGCTGCTCGGGGGTTGGGCTTCTCAGATCCCAAAGCACAACTTGGAGGGAGCCTCGGTTGTTGCGCTTGCAGCTTGTCGTGGTCTTTTCAAGATGGCTGGCTCCACGTGTCTCGGTGCCTCCACGGGTCTCCTCTTTTCAGGGACTGTGGATCGGGCAGTGAGAGGTCTGGAGGTCCAGGTCTTGTCAGTCTCTGGGCTCGGGCTCCGGCAGGAGGCGGCGGCAAAGCAGACGTTGATTCGCTGGATGGTGCTTGCGTTAGCAAGGTGGTCACTCCCTGACCACAAGGGAGATTGGCTTCAGTCCTCTGTGCGGCAGAGCGTCGAAGTTCCTGTCTTCTTCTTGTAGTTAAGTTGATTCCAGGATGTCTGAAGTCTTAGGACACAGCTCCTACCTTTAAGCGGATTCTAGGGGCCGGACTACCTGCTAGGTCCCTCCCTCAGGGTGGGACCAGGAAGGGGGGTGGTTACACCCCCAATCCTTTGTCCAGCTCGCCCCAGGCCCGGGACTGGTGTGCCCCAGGACCGGATTGAACTGGCATATGCACCGAGGCTCCTTGTGAGCCTCAGGCATGTCTGGTTTCTATCAAGCCCTACCTGACCAATACACAAAATCCTGTATGGGGTGGTGCACGTACCTCCCCTGGCAGGAAACCCTTTGTCCACACCTCCCAAGCTGGAAGGACTCCCAGCAGCAGGAGGGCAGACTTGTGTCTGTGGTGGCAGCATCCATTTTGTGGAGCTGAGGCTATGTCTGATTTTACCCGGGTTTCAGGTACTGTACATGTCGTGTCCCTCTAGAAGGGTGGAATGCTAACCCCGTCGCCAGAATTGGCGAGGGGTTAGTATTCCAATTCGTATGACACCTTACTCGACATGTTTTGATAAAGCCAAACCAAAGTTAGCATTTAACCGCGAGGTTCATAATGCACTTAAGAGTATATGGTATGACGATATCTGGAAACAGTAGAAGGAAGTTGTTCCGACCACTGCAGACAGGCTCAGCTCATGCCAGAGCACCATCTCACATGGAACCAAGCACTCTGCCTTCAGGATTGTTAAGGCCTGCCATAGGAGTGACTTATCGGTTAACATGTGTCCCATTTAAGGTTAGGTATAGGTATACTACACCTAAGTAAGAGGTGGTTACACCAACTTACCCCAGCTGAGTGATCAGCCAGTTGTGTCAAATTTGTTAGGCCAAGCCTGGGGTGGCATAATACATGCTTCAGCCCCTGGCAGGCCTTAGATACACCAATGCCCTGGGTACCTAGTGTACACTGGTACAGGGGCTCACAGGGTGATCCACTTCCAATTGGTTATGCACCTAGGGTGCATAGTGTAAACTTAGTAGAGAGAACAGCAGGCTGGGGGTCTGATTGGCAGGCCCACAGCCTCAATATGTCAAAAACCAGTGAAGCAAAAAGCAAAAATTTGGGGTGACCATAGGATAGCAGACCCTACTCTCCTACAGGTGTTATTCCTCATTCTTGGAAAAGGGCAAATGTGGTCCCCCTTCTGAAGAAGACTGGCTCTGACTTGGAAGTACCAGCTAATTTTCGACCAGTCTCTCTATTGCTGGCAGCAGGAAAAAGTTTTGGAGAAAGTGGTGAATCATCAGCTCACTACCTTTTTGACAGATAGCAATCTGCTACATCAATCCCAATCCAGCTTCAGAGCCTGGCAGTGTACGGAGACTGCTCCCCTTGAGGTCTTCCTAAACATTAAAACTAGTCTGGATTCTGGCCTCAGTGTAGCACTGGTGCTGTTGGACCTGTCAGCTGCTTTTGATTCTGTTACAAATACTGAAACACCTAGGGGTTTCGGCCCAGCCCTAGACTGGCTGAGCTTCTTTTTGGAAAACCGAGAACAAGTGGTCTGGATGAATTCCTGCTATCCCAGATCCGAGTAATTTAAATTTGTGGGGGGGGGGTCCCCCAGGGCTCCCCGGCGCGCCCTACCCTTTTCACTGTATTTATGACCCCACTGGCATACCTGGTTGAGTGCTTTGGCATTAAGATCTTGTCATATGCGAATGATACACTGCCCCTACTCTCGTGCAAAGGGGATTCAATGAGCGCCAAAGAATCCTTTGCCCGTTGGATGAAGGCACTGCTATAAAGGCTCCAGTCAAATAAACTACAATGCAACTCAGACAAAACTGAGATCCTTTTGTTTGGGTTGAACCCCCTTTTGGGGTGGACAGGAGCTTGGCCCAGCGAAGTTCAACCACCACCCCATCCCACCACCGCAGTGGCTAGGAATCTGGGTGTGATGTTTGATTCCCAATTTTCATTTATCGCCCAGATGTCAGCAGTGATTAGATCGTGTCTCTGGATCCTCTGTATGCTCAGGAAATTCCTGTACCTTTTCCCCCCATGTATCTCAAGTTATGGTGGTCAGGGCCCTGATCTTGTCCAGTTTGGACTATATTAATATTTTTTGTATCTGGGTCTTCATTAATACTTGGTTCAGCGTATACAAGTTATACAGAACATGGCAGTATGCCTCATCTTTAGGCTGCCTAAACACACCTTGGTTTCTCACTTCTGTGAGAAACTCCACTGGCTCCCGGTGCGCAGGCTCATAGGAGCATATTCTCAAGGACACATTGCCAATTTAGCTGCACTTTTCTGCCACGAGCCACAAGCCTCGGCTAACAACCCACATCGTCAGTTTTCCTGCGATAGCTGCCGCTAAAAACATCGCCAAGGTTGACAGCGACAACTAATGCTAATCATATGCAGAGTATGTGTTCCCGTCCAAAAACTCACGATAACACAACTTCGGGATATTCTCAACCTGTGGCGGCTGGTGATATTTGAAATTGGTGAGGCTGTTGTATTCCACTTTAGGTGTCCGTATATAGGTTTTCCTGATACAGTCCTTATATAGGCACAATTCGCATTGCCCTTATATAGGCATAGGATCCCAGTCCTTATTTAGGCATTAGCCATGCTATCCAAATACAGGCATGGT
The DNA here is from genome assembly GCF_964204655.1 of Triturus cristatus. Taxonomy (NCBI): domain Eukaryota; kingdom Metazoa; phylum Chordata; class Amphibia; order Caudata; family Salamandridae; genus Triturus; species Triturus cristatus. The sequence continues at coordinate 217,558,166 of NC_140579.1, forward strand.
CACCTACATCCGTCCACCCCAACATCACAACGAGTTCTTAGAAAACAGACCCTTAAGCTGTTGGGAGTTTCCCTAGCCCAGGATTATTGATTTCTCCCAAGAACTCATTATTATGCATGAACTGCTATACCCTAAGGGTTTATTCATGACGTCTTCCTCTGCCCGACTTTACGTCAATGCAAACATTCCTAAACATCATCCAGGTATAAATATAACTTCCCATACCATGGCAAACCACGGCTCGGCTGCAAGACTTGATACTGCTCGCCACGACGGCAAGCAAGGAGGAGACCTCGACTTAGAGGAGCCTGTGTCCCGGCCTCACGCACTGACAAGACGCTGTCATCCCTGCTCGCAGAGAATCCAGCTTCCAGTGTTCTGACTCCCTTCACGGGGTGTTAGAGTTTGAGAACCGGATAGAGATTCCAACCTCTCTCATTCTTAAGGAAAGGAGCTGACAAGAACCTAGAGGGACTCTTGGCATACACACTTGGCATACAAACTATAGCATACCATACTATAGAATACAGCACCTACTTCTTACCTTGTCCTACACTTAACTACACTGAGGTAGAACTAGTTAGAGAACGCATCGTATGAGTACTCGCAATTTTAGCCTATGTTATTTGTGTATATGAATATATGTGTCATAGCTAAAAGATAATACTAGCGCAGTATTATTTCTTTCTACTGTTTACGCTGTACATAATATATCTTGCATACTGTCTTATGATTGTAACAGCACATATCTCTTACATGAGAAAAAAGACTGTTCAATAAATCCTTTTATTGAAACGCCCGTCTACTCTTTCTGTGTAAACTCTGCAGAAACTAAGCATGCATGATTAGCTGAGTGAAACTGTTATCTTTTGTTTCCACGATTCTGAGAGTGTTCCGATTTTAAAGGGAAACAAAGTTGTCATGTTTATGCAGTTGCCAGAAACTATTCCCTTCTTGTTTCACAAGGAGTTTCTAGTGGCCTCTGAGTTAGTTGGCACACAAAGTAATTAAGTTTAATATACTCGATAGGGGCGTACTGACCTCAGTCCTATGCCAAAACAATAGTGTATATTATTCCAATGCACAGAGCCTATTAGGGAAATAGGCACTACACTACATGGCGCCCAACGTTTGGTAAGGCAGTAATTTAACGCTAGATACTGAAGTAACTCAGTCGTGCTTTTCTCAGAGACCCCTACTCACATACTCCAAAGACGTTTGGAGTGGGTAAGGTTAAGTATCCAACAAAACTGAATAGGACAAAAATCCTATATGAACTGTTTGGTTTGTTCAACGTTGAAGGATACAGTGTTCCAAAATATTGTGCACCTTATCTTTGTTTCCTTGAAACTTGTTCTACATTTTTCAAAAAACAATGTCCTCTTTCCAGCCGATGAAGCATTACATATCGTTGTAAATTCTACCGGCTTTAATGAAACCGATGAGGATGCGATTCTTATCCATCCGAATATAAGAAGAGCCATCACTCTAAAACTTATGCAACATGGCCTAACACCAAAAGGCGGTAGAGTAGTTTTTGTGATAGAGGCACACAAATCTTTTCAGACAGAGGTATTCTATTCATGGATAGTATTCCCAGAATCAAATCCAATAACAAAAGTGTTTCACTTCTTTAAAGAAGATGATCCACCTGAGGAATATATTGCCTCGAGGATATTGAAATTAAACTCACATACCAGGAGCATGATCTCTGGTTTAAAGGCGCTCTAAAACATCAAAAAAACATTACCAGGTTCGGTCCACTAGGTAGACAAGGAGCAACATGGCCGATTTTAGCCGGCTACACTCCTCATCCTGACATCGAAGAGATGTCAGACGAGGAATTACTCACTGAACTAAAAGAGTTAATAAAGATTTGCAGACAATTAGTCCAATAAGTCATGGGGACTTTCACAGTCCAACCACCATTGACCATTGCAAATCAAACCCCTCAACAGGGTAAAACACTGAAAATTACTCCACAGACTTTACACGCAGTCATGGGTAAAATGCCCACAAAACGTGAACAAATTCCATTCTGGATAGCTCAAAAAATTACTCAAATCGAAGCAGTATTTCCTAATACTAGCCCTTATGAGAAACACAGAATTCTAACAATCTGTTTACCAATGGGGATCACACCACAACTGGAAGACTGCACCACTTGGGGCACAGTCTTTGCTGCCATCTATACTAAAACACATAGTGTTCTGTCAATTTTAGTAATACCAGATGTCCTGAAATAAATTCAAAACGAATACGGGGCAGAGCCTGCTCTGAATTTAGGTATGAAATTACTGAAAAACTTTGACCTGGTCTCAACAATAATATTATCTAATATTAAAGGGGAGGCATCATCAGTGGCAATCCGCCAACGCTTAAGGGAATTTGACGTAACAGAACATCAACATGAACTACCCAGAATAATAGAAAAATCTTATGCAGAATTAGGCAGAGACAGTTTGGGTGGAAAAACTTTGATGCCAAAACTGTCTGAAGGTCCTGAGAAGGACTCTATTAAACAAGATCCTACATCTTCTAAAAAGAATTGGGAAACTAATAAACAAAATTCAAAAGAGAAACGTTCTCAATCCCGTGGTAGGTCTCCTCAAAAGGAGCTCTCTGAAAGGAGGTATAACCTCAGGAATAGGGATAATTTGAGAAAACCTGACAGGTATCATGATACTGATACACGTTTCTCTCGTACCTTTCAAATATCGTCACAGACATCCGAAAGAAGAGGACGGTCAGATCACAAAGAAGAACGTGTGAAGTCCAGAGACGAACAACGCGTTCAGAAAAATATATCAAAACCTCAAATCACCAAGAAAAAGGTAGCAGGTCTGAAGATCAGACATGCCGAGAATACTGAGAACACAACTCAAGAACGGAGAATGGGCTCAGACAATGCTGGACAGTGCAGCAGAAGTAACAATAGTTCGTCAGAACCTGAAGGAACTTCTGGAGATAGTGGACTTGAATGAGTACATAACAGTAGAGACTGTAGACACCAGGGTTAGTACTCCACAAAGGTTATATGAAATAACACTCCGGATGGAGGGAAACATACCAAGAAAAGTGAAAGCTCTCTTTTGGGCGAAACTTTCAAGGGGTTATGAAATGCTTCTAGCAGAACAGGACTGGCCACCAGAATTTGTCAGGGAGTGCCCACATGGCGAGGACATCATTATGCCAGCCTTCTCCAACCAAATTCCAATTTACTTAAAATACACTTATGCCAGGAAATGGGCAGTTGCCCAGGCCCCAGCATTATACAAAAATCATGTAGGATGGGATGAGGACTCACCTCACCACAAAATACAGTTACAAAATCAACCTACTGCACAAAGGCTGTACTCAATAAAGCAAGAAGCTAAAAAACAAGTCAGGGAGATCTTAGATCAACTTGAATACCAAGGGGTGATTAAAACATGCACCTCCTCAATGAACAATCCTTTGTTTCCTGTATCCCAACCAGACAATACGTATCGTCTAGTTTTGGATTACAGACACTTGAACACTTGTTCTAAAACATTTGCAGTGCAAAATGCACATAGTACAGCATTATTGAATAACATTGTGCGTAAAAAATATAAAACCAAATTAGACATTTAAAATGGTTTCTTTTGTCAAAACATAGCACCTGAAAGCAGGTACATAACAGCTTTCTCAATAATGGGAACCCAGCATCTCTTTTGTCAACTCCCACAAGGGTTTCAGAACAGCCCGGGGTTATTCTCAGCAAGAGTAACAGAGTTACTACAAATTTATGATGATGAGGCATTGTAATATGTCGATGACATATATCTGACAGACGATGACCTAGATAGGCACTTGACCATGGTGAGTACCATTATACTGGGCTTTGCCTCTGAGGGCTATAAATTCAACTTTAAAAATCTAGAATTGCCCATCTCAATGTCCTTTTCCTAGGATTTGAGCTTTCAAGTGAAGGCAAAAGCCTGGCAGCTAACTTTTTAGAAAAGTGTGCACTGCTTCAACCTCCCAAAACGCTGCAACATTTACAGTCGATTCTAGGTTTCCTAAATTTTGGAAGAACATATATTCTAAATTACGCAGAAAGGATTAAACCTCTCTACAAATTAATCAAACCTGATTTTTCAATCAAAGATTGGGCACAAGAACACACAGAAATATTGCGTTCACTCTAAGCTAACATGTTAGCAACAAATCACTTACAAACACGCGTAAATAAACGCAATTTAGTGATCCGAATAATTTTGGGTCAATGCGGACTCACCTATTTAACATTTATTGAGGGTGAAAAAGTACCTATTGCATACAAATCACATTTGTAAACACAAGCAGAAATGCGCTTCACTTCAACAGAAAAAATACTGACAGTAGTTCAAACTGCTGTAGCAAAAGAAAGAGCTCTAGCTCAGGGGAAACTAATTATTTTCGTGACTCCAGTACCAGCCTTAGAGGCGGTTACAAAAGCGAGCATTCCAAATGCAAAAGCTGTACATCCAAGATGTATACAATGGGTTAATTCTCTTGCTGCAACATATGTTGAATATGTTTTTGATCCTGATTTAAAAACACAAGCATTCCTACAATATGAACATGAATGTCCTCTGCCCACTGAGATTCTTCCTCTTGATCAGTACACATTTATAATTTATACTGACGGATCAGCACAACCCGCTACAAGAAGTAGGCAAGCTTACAGTGCAGCATGCGCAATCATTAAAGGTTGCATGCGAGATGGTATCTTCAGACCTATGGTCACTAAAACTCAATCTCTCAGAGATTGTACAGCTCAGCGAGCTGAACCACAAGCATTCAAACTGGCACTCGAAAATACAGATCTCGTATTCCCCACACTTCTAGTGTGAGATTCCTTTTACTGTGTTCAGTCATATAATGAATATTTACAGAATTGGCTTCAAAATGGATTCAAAGATGCAAAAGTTGGCACAATAAAGCATAAAACGTTTTAGGAACAAGTAATTGAGTTGCAAAACGAACTACAAAATACTCACGTGATACACACGCTGAGTCATCAACGTGATGGTGTTCACGTTGCAGGGAATTAATTGGCTGATGAAGCTGCGAAGGGGGCTGTGCAATTGGCTTCCGTAGCTGCGATCGCTCATTCATAAACGAAAATAGACAGTGAGATATTGTTGGCTGTCAATGCTTCAAGCAAAGGCAGTGGTGCAGCGTTACCTAAAAAATTTCCACTCAAGTACTCTTATGTAATTGATGCGAACAACGTTCCCTTTGCTGAAATCCCTGGAGTGGGGGACAGGGTAATTCCAAACACGGAACGTAGATTAGGACTGATCCTAGCAGCGCATGAAGGGATAGCCTCTGCACATGCAGGTGTTTCTGCAACTGTATCTTTACTAAAACAAAGATACTGGTGGTCTGGCAATAGGAAAAAGTTAATTTCAGAAAAACCATTAGCTTGTGTTTACCTGGATCACTGCGGTCCCTTGCAGTGGATGGTAACTATAAATATATTATGGTCGCAGTGGATTCGTGCTCAAGGTTCCTATGGATGTGGCCTCAGCGCTCAGCTGACGCTCGAACTGTTATAAAAGATGTGTGAGTCTTTATCAGCACATACGCAATTGGATCACTACATTCTGACTAGGGCCCTGCGTTTAGCTCTCGGGCTTACAAAGAAGCCATGGCCAGTTTGGACGTAGCATTGCGGTACTCCTCTCCATTTCATCCTGAGGGAAACTCTGTTGTGGAAAGGAAAAACCGAGACATAAAGCAGTCTATAACAGCAGGAGAAGTGTAGCTCACTGGTTAGAGGAGGCATACCCTGAAGCAGAGGTCAGACTGGGCAACATTGTATCCTCTGCTATTGACATACTGGAACATGATTTAACCATACTGCAACATGGCCAATCTCAATTACGTTCTATTATGTTATTAGGCTGGACGCTATACAACTTGCGTACAGGCTATGTGCTTTGGCGTTTCATCAACACTCCATCTCTGTTTACAGAATACATTCTCACTGATAAACAGATCGAACTGGCACAAAGAGGAGCAAAGTATACAGTGCTGAGCATTGAAAAACTGGAAAAATTGCAGTTTACGGTAGCAGAAAAACCAGCTACAGAATGGATCATTCATGGCAACATAACTCTGCCTGTTACAACTTTCCATTTTCAGTATTGCCTCAAACAAATGCAAGCAGGCAAATATGAAAGGTTGGGTAAAGAATACATTAAGACATCCTGGGATTTACCTCACACACACAGATCTGTTGGAGTGGGGGTCGTGACGTGTTTATTAGCGGTACACACTGTGAAAATGCAATGAGCGGGTCACTCATTTGTCGGGATATTAGTTTACACGGGGCTTGTAACGGTTCTGTGGCAAACCTCTCCAGCCACCTACAGGGTACACCAGCTGCTGTGATTAATCCAACGTTTGGCCAACTTTCGAATGGGAGTTACCTCATGTTGAATGATCAGAGTTGCTGTGGCATGCGGCCAGGAATCCCATATCTGGTAATGGTTAGTGCCAGGGTCACTTGCTGTATGCAAGTATTGTTCCCCCAAATAGACACAGCCAGGGAGTTGCCTTTATGGCCTTCATTGAATGTTTCTTCTATACGATTTGATATTTTAAGCAGAATGAAAGCCATGCTTTTACAAAAAACCATGCCTTTGAGCTCGGCCAAAGAAACCTATGATCTACAAATTGCAAGGAATTAGGCTGAGATACAGGCTTCAATAAGTACAAACTGCCCTATACATTTTGTAGAAATGATGGAACGTATCTTCAATATGTCTGATACCAGCGGCATTGTACATGCATTTAAGAGCATATGTTCAGGACTGTTAGCAACTTTTCAGCCAGTCCTCTGAATCATTCCAAACTTCGTGCACTCTGTGTTTGGTGGTCTGCCACTAATTCTAGAACTTGTTGCAGGAATCCTATTTTTAGGTCGAGCCTAGAACAGCGCATGCGCTGTTGCTCGAATTTTTGTAAGGGAATTTTCAAAGTGCTGCAGCCGCTGGCCTAAAGCCTGCGTGCATGTGCGCGTGAACGCGCGCAGCCGCCATATGTCTCCGTCACGGGTACTGTACTTCATGAAGGCGCTTTTGCTATAATCGGGCACCGGCGTTTTTTATTTGTAATGTTAAAAATAAAGCGCCGGTGCCGCGATTATAGCGAAAGTAAAGAAATAGATGCTTGTTTCTATTTCTTTACCTTTGGTATAATCGCGGCTCTGGCGCTTTACTTTTAATGTTAAAAATAAAGCGCCGGTGCCACGATTATAGCAAAAGTAAAGAAATAGAAACAAGCATCTATTTCTTTACAAAGAACAAGCATTGGCATAGCCAATAGGTCTCGCTTTTGGGACCTTATAAGTATTTATTTATGCAGCACAATTTCTTTGGTGCAACAACAACTGTTGCATGGCTAAACACTTACAAGGTCCAAAAGGTGAGACCTATTGGCTGTGCCAATGCTTGTTATTCCTACTACTACACTATGGCAAGGCAATCCACCGGCGTCACTCCCAGCAACTCGGAGAAAGCTCTCCTGGAACAGAAGTGTCGTGAGCGCATAGTACAACTTTTGGGCTTACCTCATCTACGAGAATTAAATACAACATGGTTTCTGTCATTCAGACCAATCTGGCAAGATTGCATCTTACCTGTTCTACGCTGCCTGCTTTGTGGTGAAGAATGCATGCTAGACATCTGTCTAACACTCCCATCAGTCATGCCAATGGATATCGATACTCTACTGGACTCAATAACGGCTCATGCTCTGGGTTGTCCCCAGAGGCTACCAATCCTGAAGACAGCATTCGTTGAGATCTCACAGATGCAACATGCTTCTGCTGAGGTACGAGATGGATCAACAGGCACTCAGGTAACATTGGATAGAAACATTGCTACTGGCGATGCTTCACATCTATGTGCAGTTAATCTTCTAAATGAGGTATTCCAACTATCTCCGACATCGGTAGACGGTCTTGTGTCTACAGGAGTAGAGGATTACATGTTTGCACTGTCTTTGATTCGGCTCACAGTGTACCAGGGATGTTATGAATTTGGCCTCCATATTTTCAAAACAGAACATAAAAACTTGGAACGCTTCCTAGAATTAATTTTTTTTCAAAATTTGAATATACATGGCAATTCGTTTCAATCTGCTTACAGTAGAACTATTCATAGAGAACAGACTTCTTTGAACACTTCCAGGGACACATTGTCACCTTTAGTCACCACAATTTCATTTATGTACCATGACATGAAATGGCGTTTGAAAATGTCTTATATAATGTGTACCGCTTTCATCTTAGATATATATTTATGATTCGTTTATTTAGCATCTTTTGTTAACATATGCTTAGAATGAATAACTGCTTTCATATGTATGTACAGCACCTTTGCATTTCATGTCTAGCTAAAGTTTTTTATAACAAAGACTTATTTTAGTATGCTTTTACAACTGTTTTTAGCAATGTGTGGTACTCAATTTTAATGTTTAGCATTTTTGTTTAGTATTTAGTACAATCGTTCATTCGAAAATGGAGTGGGTTTTGTATTCTGCTTTATGTCTCCGTATATAGGTTTTCCTGATACATGTCCTTATATAGGCACAATTCCCATTGCCCTTATATAGGCATAGGATCCCAGTCCTTATTTAGGTATTAGCCATGCTATCCAAATACAGGCATTGTCATCTACATCCGTCCACCCCAGCGTCACAACGAGTTCTTAGAAAACAGACCCTTAAGCTGTTGGGAGTTTCCCTAGCCCAGGATTATTGATTTCTCCAAGAACTCATTATTATGCATGAACCGCTATACCCTAAGGGTTCATTCATGAGGTCTTCCTCTGCCCGACTTTACGTCAATGCAAATATTCCTAAACATCTTCCAGGTATAAATATACCTTCCCGTACCATGGCAGACCATGGCTTGGCTGCAAGACTTGATACTGCTCGCCGCGATGGCAAGCAAGGAGGAGACCTCGACTTAGAGGAGCCCGTGTCCTGGCCTGACGCACTATCAAGACGCTGTCATCCCTGCATGCAGAGAATCCAGCTTCCAGTGTTCTGACTCCCTTCACGGGGTGTTAGACTTCGAGAACTGGATAGAGATTCCAACCTCTCTCATTCTTAAGGTATGGAGCTGACAAGAACCTAGAGGGACTCTTGGCATACAAACTTGGCATACAAACTATAGCATACCATACTATAGAATACAGCACCTACTTCTTACCTTGTCCTGCACTTAGGTACACTGAGGTAGAACTAGTTAGAGAACGCATCGTATGAGTACTCGCATTTTTAGCCTATGTTATTTATGTATATGAATATATGTGTCATAGCTAAAAGATAATGCTGGCGCAGTATTATTTCTTTCTTCTGTTTACGCTGTACATAATACATCTTGCATACTGTCTTATGATTGTAACAGCACATATCTCGTACACGAGAAATAAGACTGTTCAATAAACCCTTTTATTGAAACACCCGTCTACTCTTTCTGTGTAAACTCTGCAGAAACTAAGCATGCACGATTAGCTGAGTGAAACTGTTATCTATTGTTTCCACGATTCTGAGAGTGTTCCGATTCTAAAGGGAAACAAAGTCGTCATGTTTATGCGGTTGCCAGAAACTACTCCCTTCTTGTTTCACAAGGAGTTTCTAGTGGCCTCTGAGTTAGCTGGCACTCAAAGTAATTAAGTTTAATATACTCGATAGGGGCATACTGACCTCAGTCCTATGCCAAAACTATTATGTATATTATTCCAATGCGCAGAGCCTATTAGGGAAATAGGAACTACACTACAGGGCGTAAAGTTTGTAATGAGTGCGGGCGAGCGAGCGCAGTGAGCGTGCCATACTGTCATAATAGGGGTTCGGGGGGTACCCCCCCCAGAGAAAATCTTGAAAAAAGAGTGGGCAATTGGTGTATTTACAAGCATATTTGAGAAAGCAAGAGGGTTAATAAATAAATAAAGAGACTTCATATGGTAGGTGCTTATTCAGTATAACCACAGAACTTCATAATGAGATAACAATGCTGAGTACCTCACAGAAGTTAATTCATAGTATGCTGGGAAAGTCTCGTCAGAGAAAAATTATTGAAGAGGCTCCTTAGTATTTGAATGTTGGCAAATACATGTTAGGCAAAAATAACCATGCTGGAGTTCAGGTGAATATGCAGTAAGGAGGCCTTTTAATTTTGTCTTTTGCTTGTCACATGCACATGATTTGCTGGGGGTTTAAAGACAGAGGTGAAATGTCAGGCAGTGTCTTCCGACAAATTGCAGCTTTTCTCTTCTGATTGACATTGATGTTTGCTCTGACTGCAAAGTGAGAGGATTTTGTAATGGGAAACAAATGCGTGACAATCTTGCTGCGTGTGCTAAAGGAGGTGTGTAACTGAGGAAAAGGCTGTATTATCAAAACACATTTGTAGCACAGTAAAATGTAATAAATGCCTTCAAATAAACTGTACATATGTGTCAAAATATATCAACAGTTAGGAAAAAAAATATTTTTCCACACATTGTAAACTTTATCATTTTATCAGTAAAGTTTAATAAAAGTTGCATGAATTATAACAGCTCTAATGACGTTCTTCACTGCCTGCCATCTAGACACACACTCAAATATATTACTAACCTCTGAATACCACTCACAAACCAGTTGCATCACCGAACATCATTTACATTTCACACCGTAACCACATTAAGTTGTAAATGGGTCATAAAAAGCTCTCCTAATAACAGCCAATCTAAGTTAACATGATTGTACAGATCTAGCTAGGATGGAAGGTTGATCAGCAGCATTGGAGCACCGGTTTCTGCAGAAGGAGCTGAACAAAAGGACTGCTGTGTTGTCATTTTCGTCATTCATTCTTCTTCTTTTTGATTTGAAAAAGCAGGGGCCTAAAGGTGTCTAAAGGCAGGCGCGGGCAAACTCCGCTAGTCTTGTTTTCTCCTTTGTATTTTGGGACTTGCAGAGCAGCCATTTTGTAAAGGGGAAAATGAAAACTACTGGCACCAGAATACGACTTGAAGACAGGGCGTAACACTCGCGCCTAGAGCAACATACCGCTGGTTCTTTTGACCCAAGTGGTTTGCAGAAAGTAATGTGCCCTGCAACACAGTCAGCACTGCACTTGGGATCTACAAGCACTCATGAATCGCACAAGGGTATGGCATGCATTTTTGGTGAAATACTGCTTCCAAGAGTTCGGGTTCCTCACAAACCTGAGCCCTCGAGTTGCCCAGGTCCATGAGTGAGTACTGCATCCAGTCCAAGCCTTCGATTCCACACAATCAAGATTCATGCCAACTCACACAGGAGCCCCCCTTCCCGAGACCAAACCAATGCCCTCCTCGAGCCCCCTGTTCCTCCTGTTCTCTCTAAATGTAGCTGGAGCCCAGCGGCGTAGCTAGGGGGGTGCGGTGGGGGCGTTCCGCCCCAGGCGGCACTATTTGGGGGCAGCCGCCAGCGGCACTCATGGTCCTTTGCAACAGCATTTATAATTTATTTGGGGACACTCACTGACACTACTGTCAGTCACAGTAGTGTCAGTGTCCCCAAATAAATTATAAAGGCCGCCGCAACCAGTGCTGCCAGATTGGGTTATTATTTCCCGCACAAATGGGCGACATTATTCCCATTTGTGCGATAAAAACCCCAAATTGCGGGCGGGTACTCTTTGGGCGTTTATTGGCCCGTTGTCACGTTGTGTGCATATTTACAAGCTGGGGCGGCGCCTCAGTAGTATCGTAATCAACACGACACTAAAATGAAACTCTCAGGTTACGTGAATGATAAATGAGAACATAAGCATTTTCATTGATTACATACAGTGTATGCAGGGGAAAGGAAGAAGTAAACGATGATGAATGGAGAGTCTTATTTTCAAGTATGCTAACTGACACACTATTTTATTTCTGAATACCCAACCCATTGAATCTGCTAATTACTATTTGGGCATAGTAAATCCTCCTTTGCAGCCAGCCCTGAGTATTGATTGGACACGAAGTGCGCTGCGCAGCATAACTACGCCTTGATTGGCCAGTGTGTGTAAATGCTACTGCATTGCATGCACCACCTGAGTTTATTTTAAAAGTGTACTGTACCTTCAAGTTTGGTTGGACCTCGGGCGTCTGGCTGGGGGCAGGTCGTGTGAGAGTATACTTTTACTTTCGATTCCCTTTGTGGTGCGTGCCGATCGTTGGGAGACTCAAGCAACAGCAAGTACGTTTTTCCCCTAGTTTATACTCTGTTTTGGCACGTCTAAAAAGATAAAATGCGTGTCACTCTGGGGGTGAGGTTAGGGAAAGAAGGACACCGCACCGAATAGAGGTGCTTTTTGTGTCATGTGTAGAGAGAGAGTGTGTTGGAGGGACACGGGTACAAACCTTCACAGTAACAGGGGAAGTGTTTTAAATGGGCCTGCACATGTAAATATTCTTCTCTTCGGTAATGGAACATTATTTTGCAGTTTTGTAGCAGTGTAGTTCGCCACTCAGCCGGTTCTTGGATTCCCTGTGAACAGATTGTGAGCATACCACAGACACCACAGACTCCATGCGAGGGAGACCCGAGGCGGGCTGTAGACAGTTGGTGAGTGTAAAGTGCCCCTGGGTGTATGGGTGCCTTTCCCTAACAGGCCACAGGCGCAGGAGGAACATGGACAGACACTGGACAGGACACCGCGTACGGTTACGTGCAGTCGACCACGAGCCTTGGTTGCACCTTTATTACCTCCGGACCAGCCCAGAGGATGTAACATGCATCAAAGTGTTCTAGTGGCGGACGGCTCACTACAGTGAGAGTGTCAGGGCCAGCGAGGGACGTCTTGAGGACTGTGTGCAGCACGTCTGAAGTGGTCGAGAACATCCCCAGTGGCTAGGGTCAGGCGAGTGCTCATGTCTGCTGCAGATGTACTGGATTCTAAAGAGGTGTGGAAAGGACCGGTACACAATCAGCTGGCTGACAATGTCATGCCTTATTTATCTAAACTTCACAAGCAGTGTGATATGCAAAACTGTAGAATTTTAAACAAGCACTTTAGCAACCATTCCCAGAATCTCCTTCACAGCACACTCTTCACAGCACCCCCACACACCCTTCACAGCATCTCCTTCAAGGCACCCCCTTTACAGCATCCCATTCACAGCATCCCATTCACAGTATCCCCTTCACAGCATCCCCTTCACACCATCCCCTTCACAGCACACCCTTCAGAGCACAACCTTAGTTGTGTTTAAAGCAGTAGAAAGTCCCTAGTATATTGAGCAGTTTTGGTCAACAAACTGTGGTAAATTTAAATTACCTATACTTAATTTATGCGGTAAAGTTCAATAAGAATAACTCAGAATAAATAAGAGGCAGAATCCGTGATATTTGAGGTTTTAAAAGGGGTTTTATTCCTTAAAAAGGAATTGGTTCGAACCAGGCAATCGGATTCCGTCACCACGAAGGTTCGGGAAGGGATAGAACATACTTTATTGACAGGTTATCATATATATAGTCAATGCATTACAGTAAAGGCAGATGCAGAAGGCGTAACAGCTGAGAGGAGAGATAAGAATACACATACATAATGAAAAAGGCGTTACAATAGGCGTGCATAAGGGCGTGTACTAGAAACGTCATTATGAGGATGTCACAGGTGGGTGGATCCATAAGAGAATCCTGCAATGTCAGCAGAAATACATGGCAGAGATGCGCGCGCAGCAGCATGACGTGTGATTGACGTGTAACTGGAGGGTGAAGGGGACTTGACATTTAGCCCTACATGAGGAGACAGAAGTCTGGGATGTCAGAACAACCTAATCCCAAATCGTATCTAATATCTTGTGTTTAAGGAACTGTATTATCTGGAAGGAAAGGTCTCTCGGGCAGAGGCTATTCTATACTGACTGCTAGTGCGTGTATAAGCGTCTACGTGTCTACATGAGATGCGAGGGGGCATGGGCCTACCATGGTAACAGGAGCTATGAATTACTTGCACGGAGACAGTGAGGCCGGGCCCTTTGCTCTGCAGCTGGAAGGATGTTTACCTAAACTACTAGACAGGAATGTATTTTTCGAGGAGCGGAGCAGATAACTTGAAGGCAAAATACAGTCTTGGCAGGCAACAGGCCGAGCCAGGCACCGTTAGCCGCGCAGGGAGTAAGACAAAGGTCATGGATACAGATGCAGGTCCAGGCTGGAGCATTCAGAGGCAGAAGGCAGGAAAAGGCTCGATGGCAGAATTCAGGGCCTAACTCGCCAGAGCTGAAAAACGTGAAAGATGCACCATATAAAGACGGTGGCAAGGCATACTTAGGAACGGAATATTCGACCCATTCATGGTGGATCTGAAAGAGGACATGTTAACGTTGGACGCAAATGTATTTGCGTCTTCATAGCTGGAAGTGGAGGGAACATACATGTACTTGTAGCACGTACATGGAGCCGTTGGGGTCTAAGATAGGGGACACAATTGATCATAAAAATTCATATTTCCTCATTCCCTCCTTGTCCCCTACGGACCCTTCATGATATATCGATCCTCATGAATCTATCAATCTGTTCACGTAACATCATTTGCTCTTCTTTCTTCTTACGGGATTTTGAATGAGAACTTTAATGTGGAATACATGATGTGGCACACAGGCCGCAAATCGCTGGCCCACATTGTAGACACAGGCAGCAACTGAATACTATGAGAAGGGCAATACCTAGGAAGGATAGGACCTTCCATCCCCAGGCTGAAAACACACTCCAGAACCAACCGGACCAAGTCCAGGTGCCTGGATTCTGGTGTATCTGACTTGCAATCTTATGAAGACGAGTTATGGCTTTATATACTGATGGCGCGTTTTCTGGAATGAAAACACAGCAGCTCGATCCGATGACTCTACAGGCTCCGCCCCTATCGACCAGGATGACGTCAAGGACAAGACGATTTTGGAGAACAACAATCCGCATCGCAGACTGCTCCTCCGTTAAGTTGCCTAGGGCAGAAGTGGTTTCATTCACTACTGCTTCAAGGGTTCTGGTTAATTTGCGTATCAGTTTACTATTAAAGACAGCACCTATGTAGGGAAAGAAACCTTTATTGAAGTCTGTGTATTGCTCCCATGCCGTTTCAGTGTAGTCGACAATCGGGAGATCTCTCTGGGGTCTATTGTGTACTAGATGGGTATTTCTATGATAATCAGGAGGGGCTAGGAAAACAGGTGGCAGAAGGAATGCAATGTAACAGGTACCATCCCAATCTAGAGGTAAACGTATATATGCGGTATGACCACAAATGAAGTAGGAATGACGGGAAGCTCTAAATGTAGACTTGCCTTGATCACTGAATTCGATCACAGTAGTACATTTACTATGACCCAGGTGTACTGAACCATTCTTTCTTGCACATAATTCACCTTTGACTGGTAATACTGACATAGCAGGCAAGACTGGTGCAGCTTCGGATTCAACATTCAGAATCATGAGGTTAAGTGTAAAGTTACCTAATCCATATACTTCATTTTCTAGATCAGTTCCTGTCCTTTTGGGAAGTCCCTCTTTGTTAGGGTAGCAGGCTTTAAGCAAAACTAAGTTCAGGTTTCCCCATACCCAGTTGCCCTGGTAAACTACGGTATTTGAATCTAAAGAATTAATTAAACTAAACCATGCACCACAGGAACCATTGTGTGTGAACGGGTACGGAAAGAGGGGCAGAACTCCCTTGTATTTCTGGTAGGGAGGGAGTCGGCCACATATCCAACAATTTGTAGCGTTGTTGGTCTGATGGGAGTGATGTAACATACTAATGAATGTGTTGTTGCGCAGCGCAAGTCTGTAGGGCAACTCATGCGGAGGTAATTCGCTAAAAGAGTGTTCGGCAGTAACATTGAAAGCAGAATGTGCACGCTTGAAAATAGGGTAGTATATGTGCAACAGTATACTTGCAGCAATAATCAGAAGATTTAGAAAAAACATAATCAATAATGTCACTATACAGTGACTACGAAGTGATTTACAATATGCACGTTTCTTGAGCTGTTTCTGTCTATCTCTCTCTCTATTTCGGTCTAGGGGATACATGTCAGAAACTAATTTAACCGATTCACCTAGGGGAGGACTTAAACAATTAAACTGTCTGACTTGCTAGACCTTAGTTTCAGTTTATATTCCTGGGAAGCAGTTTTCTCGACCAGGGGGAGTTTTGAGTCAGTCTGTGGAGGAGGGCAGGGCTGAGAGTTCAAATCAGAAGGCAGTCCGTGAAATTTCTTGATATGGCTCGAGTGCAGCCAACCCTTGCGACCCTCAATCTTCACTGCTGTCCTCGTGGTCAGAAGTACTAATTTCGGCGTTTGCCAGCGGGGCTCCAGCGGGCTCCTCCTGTCGAAATTTCTTATAAACACATAATCGCCGGGAACCACTTCATGGGGCTTCACCTCGGTGTTGTCGGGAAAGGCTGCAGCTACCTGTGAACGACAAGATTGTAGTGCAGACATCAAGGAGGCAAGGTAATCTGTCAGCATATTACAATCAACATCAGTGATTTTACGAGGTATAGGCGTCCCCCACATATTTGGTGGCCTACCGAAGACCACCTCGTACGGGGATAGCCCTGTTCGAGAATGTGCTATCATTCTCATGTAAAAGAGCTCAACTGGTAAAGCTACTATCCAGTCGACGCCTTTCTCTCTGCAGATTTTAGAAAGTCGAATTTTCAGAGTCTGATTATGACGCTCCACGAGACCTGCTGCCTCGGGATGCCGGACACAGTGGAATTTCCACTGATAGCCTAACAGGAGTGTAATGTGTTTCACTAGCTCGGATGAGAACGGCTGACCGTTATCTGAGTACACGATACGGGGCAAACCATACCGTGGGAAGAATTCACGAACCAGCTGCTTGGCAGTGGTCGGAGCAGTGTAATCTGGGACTGGATATGCTTCTGTCCATCGGGAAAGTGCGCATACAACTACGAGGACATATTTGAATCCTCGACAACGTTCCATCTGGATATAATCCATCTGGAGGACTTCAAAAGGGTGATCGGGAGGTTGAAATCCACCTTGCTCTACAGGAATGCTTTTACCTGGGTTGAACTGACAACAAATCATGCAAGTACGCACTTTCTGTTTGGCTGCTGCTCGTAAGTGTTTATTGAACCAAATGTTTTGAATACTGTCTAGCATAGCTTTCTCTCCTAGATGCGCTGGACTATGTATTGTGTTAATGATAACTTGAACCATGGAGTCGGGGAGAAACCATGTAGATTTTCCCTTCGTCATCCATCCCTGATCTGTTTGGATCCCTCCTAGTTCAGTCCATTTCTTGATTTCCTCTGGTGTAGCATGTGTCTGTATGTCAATTACATCAAGGGCGGGATCCCTAACTGTCATGCAGTGTGTCGATGTCGGAACTATTGTCTTTGTCAAGTCAGTTGCATGAGTCCGATTCTGAGCTGTTTGCTTAGCTGTTCGGTCTGCCAGGTCGTTACCCTGGGAAATGATATCGGTGACTTTTGTATGGGCCTTGCACTTCATGATAGATATCGCAGTAGGCAGATGTATTGCATCTAACAGAGCTTGAATGAGGGGACCGTGTTGAATGTTGGCACCGTGAGAAGTTAAATAACCTCTCTCTCGCCAGAGGACTCCGAAGTCGTGTACAACTCCGAATGCATAACGTGAATCTGTGTATATGTTAACTCTCTTATTTTTGGCTTGAATACAGGCTTGTGTCAGAGCGATGAGCTCTGCTGCTTGAGCTGACAAGGTGTCAATACAATTCGTTTCAATAACTTCGGTGTCTGTCGTGACTGCGTAAGCGGCCACTAACTCTCCTGTACTTGTTCTCATGCATGAACCATCCACATAAAGTGTCAGGTCTGGATCTGGTAATGGAATGTCTGTCAAGTCTTGTCTGGGTTTCGTCGTAATAGTAATGACTTCAATACAATCATGTGCCAATGGGTCTGTTCCACTTAATGGCAAAAGTGTGGCAGGATTTAATGTACTACAGCGTCTGATTTCTATGTGTGGCTGAAACAATGTCAATTCATAACCTGTCAGTCGTGCTATAGTCAAGTGCTGGGTCTGTGTTCGGTTTAAAAGAACTTCCACGGAATGTGGAACTTGCACTGTCAATTGATGTCCTAATACTATGGAATCGCTTTGTCTGATCGCTAAAGCTGTCGCTGCGACTGATTTCAAGCACGCAGGCAGAGCCTGGGCTACTGGATCTAATGTGCTAGAAAAGTAAGCACACGGTTTGTGTGAACCTGCTTGTTCCTGAGTGAGTACTGACAAGGCAGTACCTTCGCGTTCTGTGACAAAAAGTGTAAAAGGCTTACTGTAACATGGTGTCGCTAAAACAGGTGCTTGACATAAGGCTTTCTTTAAGTCTTCAAAAGCTTGTGTATGTTCCTGAGTCCAAGGGAGGACAGTCGATGTCGCTGCCTCCTGGGTTGTCAACTGAATGAGTGGCTTTGCTAGAAATGCATATTGGGGAATCCATTGTCTACAGTACGAAGTGAGGCCTATGAAGGCCCGCACCTCCTTTTGTGTCTTGGGTGGTGACATGTTTACAATTAACTGGATGCGGTCAGGTGTGAGCTGTCTCCCCCCTTTGGACAGCAAGTGCCCAAGGTACACAACTTGCTGAACACAGAATTGCAGCTTCGAAGGGGACACCTTGTGCCCCTTGTCGGCCAGAAAATGTAAAACCGTCAGTGATGCTTTTTCACATTCGGGCTCGCTTCGGGCGGTGATCAGCAGATCATCGACATACTGAAGCAGGGCAGTGTTAACAGGCATGTGGATACTGTCAAGTTGTCTTTTCAGTGCTTGGCTATAGATGCTGGGGCTTTCTGTGAATCCTTGAGGTGTGCGTGCAAATTTGAAGCTTCGTCCATTTAAACAGAATCCGAACAAATATTGGCTTTCCGGATCGATTGGGACGCTAAAGAAGGCGTTCTTGAGGTCAATTACAGTAAAGAACGTTGCTTCTGAATCAATAGCTGTCAATAATGAAGAGATATCTGGAACCACGGGATACTGTGGTACAATGCATTTATTCAATTCGCGCAGATCAATAATTAATCGATAAACTGGGGGTGCATTTGGATCAGTACGTTTAAGAATTGGAATGATAGGAGAATTACATACATTGGAGTCAGTTTCCACAACCACTCCTTGTGCAATGAGCTCGTCAATGATTTGCAGCAAAGCCACTACAGCATCTGGAGGTAACTTGTATTGTCGAATTCGTGGTAATACCACTCCTGCTTTGAGTGTGACTCGATATGGTGTAATGTGCATACAACCTACATCAGTGGGGCCTTGTGCCCATAAATGTGCAGGGACATTCTGTAACCGGTGATCCATGTCTCTCAATACGTAGTGACCTTTAAAGTCACGCAAAAATAGTCGTACCCCTTCCGGAGAACAACATATTACAGCTCCTAGAGCTTTCAGTGTCTTTATACCTAACAAGTTTTCTGGGCATGATTTTGTAAGCAATAAATCTGTAGTCCGTGTCAATGGACCAACTGCAAGAGGAAGAGGTTGCGATACTTCGTTAACAATAGGCTTTCCTGAAAATCCAAGGGAAACATTCTGTGAGCCTGAGAGGGGTGCCCCTGGAACCTCGTCGTGACTTATAGTTGTTCTGCTTGCCCCTGTATCAATTAAAAACTTTCTGTCTTTCCCTAATACTTGACTATGTACATAAGGACCCTCTTGATCTACAGGAACCTCAATAAGAGGCAAGCCAACCTCCCTCTCTAGGCTGTTTCATGTGTATCGCTGATAATCGGGATAGTCATTTTGTGCATACTGTTACATCTGTTGTGTCGTGTTTTGTGTTGCGGCAATAGGCTGTGGCTGTGGTACTGCTACGGTCTGTTGTGAAGCTTGCATAGGCTGTACATTCTGAGGTACTTGTGGTTGGATCTGATCCTGTCTAGGTGGACGCGGTCTCTCCTTGGTTTTACCCGTAGAGATATTGTGTTTCAGAACTGCACAATCGTTTATATAATGACCTGGCTGTTTACAATAGTTGCATGTCCCTTTAACAGGAGCCGCTGAATTACTGGACTGTGTCGCACCCTTTTTATGACCGTCAGCTGGAACTGACTGAGCAACGAGCATTTTCATTTTCGTGTCTTTCATACGTCTTTGTTCGTGTTCTTGTTCTTCTCTAATTCTATTCTGGTGGTACTGTAACATTTGTAACATTTGTGAAGGGGTATTAGCTTGCCAAGTGCTCTCGACTTTCAATACTCTGTTCTTAACCTGGGGCAGGGAATTCTCGACTAATTTTGTTACAAAAAGATGTGGATATGAATCGCTACTTGCTTACAGGCCGCTATTAATACCAAAACATTTTTCAAATCGGGAATAAAAATCACTAGTGTCTTCATCGGGTTTCTGTTTGCAGGCTGAGATTGCACCCCAGTCTTCCTTTTTCGTAGTTAATAAACGTGGCAATACTTGTACTAACAATCCTGGTAACGCTTTAGTTTTGTCCCCAAGCCCTAGGCCTGGAGTTCGGGTATTTTCTTCGTTTTCTAATGCAGCCCAATCAATCTTTTGCTCTCCCACCTCCCATTCTTTTTCTTTGAGTTTCTCGTAAATACCGGCAGGCAATAATACTTTTAATATTTTCATAATGTCAGGATAGGTATAATCACCCATGAGTAACATGTCTTTTATTTCACGGTGAAAACCTGCTGGATCTTTGTCATGGCTGGGCACTAATTTTTTCATTTCCAATAGTTCTATTTTAGTTATGGGCGTGTACACAAACACGCGTCTAAAAGTATTATCATCATTTTTAACTGGGTGCACTTCGCGTAAGGGATTCTGTCTGTCTATGTAATACATTTTTCTTTCCATGGAGGGAGCTGGATCAAGCTGTGGACACAGGAAGGCACTGTATCTGTGCCGATGTTCTAGAATTACTTTAATTAGATCGGTACCTAGACCTCTCCATTTCTTCATGAGTAGTTCTATCAGTATATCAGGTAGGGGACCAGGATCGGAGTGTTGGCTTTTATACAATATAAGGAGGTGTTGTATCATGTACATACCAGCTAAACGCTGTTCGTCTGGTGAAAGATTCAAAAACGTGTGTGCTAGCGCGTCATCACTATATTTATCAGAACTGTCAGCCCATTGTACTGCTGACCTGGCTAATTCTTGTTCATCCATAGAATCGAGTACATGGTACCCCATTCGTTCTTGAAGTATTTTATCAGTAGCCTGAAATAAGTGTTCAGGGGTCTTTGGATTTGACATGGCTGCTTGAAAAATTCTCTTACTTTCTGGACGTATCGGATGCATTGAATTATTAAAAGATCTTCCCTTACCTACATAAGCTATCATTTCTCTAGCTGGTAATTGTAATTGTCCTGTTGTCGTTTCTGGTTGTTCCTCCTCCTCCGAGGATTCAGTCTTATCTGCATCTATTTCTCTTTCAGGCTGTTCTCTTTCATGTATTTGTTCTACTGTTTTTCGGATCCTTCGGTACATATTTTCTATACTATTCTGTTTATCATGTTTTCCGTCTGCTATATTCTGACCCCATTTGTTAAGTGCTTTCATTTCTTCCGGGTCTACACCAGGCCTATCTCTGTTTCTTATCAAGCAGTTTATGAAGAAGCGTAACAACAGTTTTTGCGTGTCCACTTTCTGGTATGCCATGGCCTCGCCAATACTTTCAGGACCTTGCCCTGTTTGGACAAAGTGATATATTTTGTCTAGATGATCAATCATTCCTGGTAGTATCATTAAATAGTTCGCAACTCGTCGTAGACGTACTGATGATAGCATCATTCTGTCGTCTTTACCGGGTACTGGATCATATCTACAGTCTGTAAGAGGCTCATTAAGTATGTCGTAATTCGCTGTTTGAGGTGTACGTTGGTGTGCTAAATCCCTATAAGTCAATCGATGTGTTGGTGGTGGCGTATGAAAACCTCCTGTCGCACCTCCTGAGGTGCCAGGTCCAAAAGGATTTGTTGGGTGTAAGGTAGGGAGAATAGGTGCAGGAAGGAGTGGAGGAACAGGCGGAAGGTTTGGAACGGGAGGAGGAGTATGTTGCTGCAGAGGTGGGGGCAGATTATCTCGGGGTCGAGCGCCGTTAGCAGGTGGTGTGCGTGGTGGCGGAACATTAACATATTCGGGGGCTGCATCGTCTAAATAGGAAGAAAGGAAAATGTCCTTTGCGGTCTTGTGGTGCAATTTAGTCGGAAGCAATGGAGGTGGCAGATCTTTTGGTACTTCCAGGGTGGCCTTAGGTAAACCCTCGGCCAGAAGAGGATACATACCATTCATAAGAGTGTTTCGTTGTCTGTCTACTTGTTCTGCTTTTACTCGGATACCTTCCTCAACTAATACGTTTTCTCGGGCTTTGTCTGAATCCTCCCTACTTTTTTCTTCTTTTCTGAGCGCTTTCTCTGTGCGTCTGTGCGATTCTTTACGCCATAATTCAATGGCATCTTTCTGTGACTGTCTGGCTTTCTTTTTCCATAATGCTTCTTCTACTCTCATGATGAAATCTGCATCCCATGTCCCAGCAGCGGGCCATCTCTGATTCTCTGCTAAATCCTTGGTGTAGTCCACCCACAAATCGAGATATAATACGGCATCTAGGCCATGTTTATGGTACATAAAGTACCCTGGAGTGTCCCTAGGTGGAATGGGAACGGCTTCCTCGAGTATCCCTTTTCTAGTTTTTATCTGTCTTAATTTTGAGAATAACGGCATCTTAAACCTTGCTACTTGATTCTTACTCGGACTTGAACACAATTAATACAATAAACACAGTAATGAAGATCGAACAATCACTCATACCACGACATTTAAAACACATTAAAACATTTTAAAACGAACAACGATAATTAGAATAAAACTAGCTAACTGCATAATACTGGATGTACTGCTAAACAGTACAGATACACCGCTAGAACAGTGCAGACCGGGTCTGTGTACCCAAACCCGTCTTGACCGGCACAAATTAATGCGCACGTCTAGATGCGTCCCCAGCAATGGTACTCACCGGGAAGCACGGAACGGAAGGCCTCGGAAACTCTGGACTGGACTGGACCGGACTGGACTCGACTCGACTCGTGACGTAGGTACTTCGGAACTTCGGAACCTGGTGGGCCTCTGTATACCTCGGATCTTGCTCTCCCAGCTAGGCTCTGGTCGGGATCCTCCGCACTCCTCACCGCCTTGTCTGGGTGTTGATCGCAGCCTCAGTCACCTCCGTTGGCCTGAGGGAGGTACAGGAAATCCTGCGGGTACGCGTAGTTGTCCGTCCGGCTGAGGCAGGGGACCGGGCCTGCAACGCACCTCCGGCGCGTGGGGTGGGGGAGGGTTCCCTGTTCGGGCGCCAATTATGTGGTAAATTTAAATTACCTATACTTAATTTATGCGGTAAAGTTCAATAAGAATAACTCAGAATAAATAAGAGGCAGAATCCGTGATATTTGAGGTTTTAAAAGGGGTTTTATTCCTTAAAAAGGAATTGGTTCGAACCAGGCAATCGGATTCCGTCACCACGAAGGTTCGGGAAGGGATAGAACATACTTTATTGACAGGTTATCATATATATAGTCAATGCATTACAGTAAAGGCAGATGCAGAAGGCGTAACAGCTGAGAGGAGAGATAAGAATACACATACGTAATGAAAAAGGCGTTACAATAGGCGTGCATAAGGGCGTGTACTAGAAACGTCATTATGAGGATGTCACAGGTGGGTGGATCCATAAGAGAATCCTGCAATGTCAGCAGAAATACATGGCAGAGATGCGCGCGCAGCAGCATGACGTGTGATTGACGTGTAACTGGAGGGTGAAGGGGACTTGACATTTAGCCCTACATGAGGAGACAGAAGTCTGGGATGTCAGAACAACCTAATCCCAAATCGTATCTAATATCTTGTGTTTAAGGAACTGTATTATCTGGAAGGAAAGGTCTCTCGGGCAGAGGCTATTCTATACTGACTGCTAGTGCGTGTATAAGCGTCTACGTGTCTACATGAGATGCGAGGGGGCATGGGCCTACCATGGTAACAGGAGCTATGAATTACTTGCACGGAGACAGTGAGGCCGGGCCCTTTGCTCTGCAGCTGGAAGGATGTTTACCTAAACTACTAGACAGGAATGTATTTTTCGAGGAGCGGAGCAGATAACTTGAAGGCAAAATACAGTCTTGGCAGGTAACAGGCCGAGCCAGGCACCGTTAGCCGCGCAGGGAGTAAGACAAAGGTCATGGATACAGATGCAGGTCCAGGCTGGAGCATTCAGAGGCAGAAGGCAGGAAAAGGCTCGATGGCAGAATTCAGGGCCTAACTCGCCAGAGCTGAAAAACGTGAAAGGTGCACCATATAAAGACGGTGGCAAGGCATACTTAGGAACGGAATATTCGACCCATTCATGGTGGATCTGAAAGAGGACATGTTAACGTTGGACGCAAATGTATTTGCGTCTTCATAGCTGGAAGTGGTGGGAACATACATGTACTTGTAGCACGTACATGGAGCCGTTGGGGTCTAAGATAGGGGACACAATTGATCATAAAAATTCATATTTCCTCAAAACAAAGTGTCAAGTTAACTCTGGTGAATAATTTACCTGCTGGAGAGAGATGGGAGTTTCGTCTAGTGGCAGTTTTCACCTGTGTAAGGTAGCCCAGAGGGTTAATATCGTAGCTGCCTCGTATTCGCATTGCTGATGTGACATTCAATATTTGCAGTGACTTATGAGTGACATTCCACAGGAAATGTAACACTTCAAAAAACACTTTATACTGTGTTAAAATAATGAGTTGTATATTCATTGTGCTTTAAGTCATAAGCTTGGACATCGTAGCACTATAAATACAGAAGTCGTTAAAAACCACTCCTTACCTCCGTGCCAGCCAAAAATCTGTTCCTTTACTGTCTGGTTATATTCATCTGCAGTGACGGAATTTATCTTTAAGATTTCATAATGCAAATGAATGCATTTCCTACTGATTACTTTAACTTGGATTTATCTTTAAACATACAGTGTGCCTTTATTTTATTTTAAATGCTGTTACCTGAAGGTGAAGACAATCAAAACTAGTGACTGAATAAACCTATTTTGTCCTCCAACCCTTTTCCCCCTCGTCCGGCCTGGTACTGCCCCAGCTGCAGCACACAAGTTAGTCTAGTGATCAGGTGCGCTGGACTCACCTGTAGTATCCTGAAGGTGCTGCCGGGCAAAGCCTGCAGATTGCGTGATGAAACCCAGTGTGGTGAACCGGTGTGCAGACATTGCTGAGGTTACCTACAGGCCCAAGGCCTGCCAGGCAAGGCTACTCTTTGACCTTCTTAGACACTGTCGCTTGCTGTTACACTAGGTGCTCCTAAGTACTAGTTTGCAGTGCGCTCTTTAAACTACGCCCGCCACCGCCCACTGTACGGTCTACAGGGATCCCTTCGTGATCGAAGGCCAGGCGCTGGTGATGGCTAAGTTGCTTGCTATCTTTAGGCAAACTGTCCATAGGGCAGAATTGGGGCTGTTCACAGCAGAAAAATCCCCCCACACTGTTCCAGTGCCAGCTGCCTGCCAGCAGCACAATCCTAGAGAGCGCGCTGTGAGAGTATCCCAATGATGTTTGCATGGTGAGCATGGTAACAGGAAAACAAACCAAAATTCAGCCACTGGCTGGGATTATCGTTGCAGGCTTTCTGTTGATGGTACAGAAGTGCGGGATCCTGGCTGTGGTTATGTTCTGCAGTGACACCAGACGACCAGGTGGAGGGCCGGGCCTGGTGCAAATGTATTTAAGCTGCAGGGCAGAAATATATGTGTGTTTTTAGAGAAGTTTTGACACTAAAGGTCACAACGCTACTCCCTAACAGCCAAAGCGTAGTCGGTTATAAGCTCCTAATTGCGAAGCTGGACAACCAGTAGCGCAGCAGGTGCTGGCAGTGGCTGCTTTTATCATAATATGAAGCGACGTGTTGTGATTCTTCCAGGAGCTATAGTATGCGTGACTAACACATTTTAGTGCGGTGATGCAGACATCAGTGCTAAAATGCCTTAGTCCAACCCCTGATGCATGGTACTTGGCAAGACTGTAATACGCCTGCTGCAAGGGACCTGTGCCATGCATATCAAAGAATATTTTATGGGCACAGCTCAGTGCATTACTGCTTTTGTCACAGAGATTCTGTTGTTACTGTGTAGTTCATAAATTACATTCGTAATCTAGAACAGTGAGCTATGAACTGCTATCACAGAGATGCATGGTACATGTTTGAAAGTGATGTGTTTTTTCCCAGTTTTTCTATTTTGATGTTGCTAAGAAAGGTTTGTTTGGGTAGAAATACATTTTTATTAAAGTCGATCCTAAACACTGTGTTATGTTCTGAGTCTGTCCTTCTCCAGACCAAGCACTCTTAAAAAGTGCCTACCAGCATGGGTGGCATGTGAATCTTACTAATTCACAAACGTATGGTTCATTGTGTCTGGATGTGTGATTTTGAAAATGTAGAAAGGTTTTGCTTTAGGAGCAGGGATTAATGGGGTCCTTTTTAAATGCGGACTGTAACATCTGCAGTTGTAAAGCAAGCATTCAAGCCTTTGGGCATTCTGGCTGTTAGATAAGATGTTTGTTACTGATGAGGTATGTTTCACACAAGATTCCCTATTAGGCACACTATGTCATAGCGCCTTCAGTTCTGATCTGCTTTCGAGGCACCATATTTGTTGAGACTAAGTGTGGTGGGGCAGCACATGCAAAGAAGGTGGGACTGTGTTGAAAATGCACTGGAGAAAGTTAATTATCATGCATTTCCAATGAATGCATGATGATGCATAAAGCACAATAATGTATGACATCCCATACATACTAGATGGTACCTCTGCTGTGAGAGAACTCATGTAGAGACGTGCACCATATGCTGTACACACACACACACACACACACACACACACACACGACTCCCCTATGATGTCCCATTCTTTTTCCATCTTCTTTGTATCAGGGTAGTAATAGTTAGGGATGTCTCTCAGCCTTGCCATTATCATTATCCCATACATACTAGATGGTACCTCTACCTTGACACTCTTATTTAGAGGCATACTCCCATTCTGTGTGAACCTTCCTTCTCCAAGGGCAGCAGCAGGCTGGGGTGTCTCAGAGCTTAGCCAGTCACATTTTTCCATACACACTAAATGGTACCCTTGTTTTGAGAGATCTCATGTAGAACATGCTCCATAAGTAGCATGCACACACAGTACTCCCTAGTGCTGACCCCAGTCTGTTTGCCCTATCTTTCACCCAGTACGGTAGCAGGCAGTGGTGTCTCTGAGCTTATCCAGTAGTATTCTTCCACATATACACAATGATAGAGATCTCATGTAAAACATGCACCATAAGCAGTATGCAACTTTATACTCCCCAGAGCTGCTCCTATTCTGTTTCCATGTGAACAGGACATGGAGAACCCTATATGCCAATGAGAAGCAGGGTAATTGTATTATATTCCATTAATAGTACGGTGGGACTTATTAATGTTCTACTTCAATCTTATTTTTAAAACAAATGTGTGTAGACTCAATTCTATTAGTCAGAAGAAACGTACAGGATGCCTTCTTATTTGAATAGAAGTTAATTTGTTGTCTAGGAACTGATATAGCTCATAAATCGAAAAATAGAAAATACTCTTGTGTAATGAAAGATGTAATGAAGATGAACTGTAAACATCTGCGTCGTTGATACGGTTTTCTGTGCTGCAAACAGGAACTGCATTGCTGACATGGATTATCTTTAGGGTTTTTTATGGCCATTATTGAGAAAGGTGTATATATATTTGTTCACACTTTGAGCATTATTGAGATATTGATCCATGCTTTTGCCTTGAAATTTAAGGAGCTGATTATAGTGCCCATTAGTGATCCATTGCAAAGCCAGTTTTAGGAGCTGCTCTGCTTAAAGCCATGAGTGGCTGATAGGTTTAAAGGAGTTGCACAGCCTGAGATTTCACTGATCAATGGTGATATGAGAGCCCGACAGTGCGTATGATGAAGAACTATTAGCGGCGATACTACGTGTCTCTTGGACCTCTTTCAAGTGCTCGCCGTCCTTTTTCTCCAGCACCCCTCCACTCCAGGGGCGGCAATCTGAGGGCTAGCCCCGGGCGCCACAAGCTCTAGCTACTCCTCTGCTGGAGCCCCGAAGAAGTGGGGGTGAAACAGGGCAGAAAAAGCATAGTTCGCACAGGGTGCCTGAAGCTCTTTTCACCTGTGATTGGTTTTGATCACAGCAAATAACAAGCCCTGCAAGTGCTTCTGAAGCAATGGCATTAGAATACACGTGACTGATATAGCCCCAGCCGAGTCACAAGCTCCAAGGCGCAGTGGTCACAGAACTCCAGAGTCACGTGCAATACTTTGGTAACTCCTGTTGGGTTCTCTTATCCGGTATGTGGCCCTCTCTGAGGAATTATCTAGGCGCTTTTGATGTAATATGTTTTAACTGCTCGCACACAATGCGGGCCCCGGGGGAAGCGAAGGTCGCAGACCAGTCTTCCCCCGGGGTAGTCGCGCAACGACCGGAAGGACATGGTGGGGGTGGGATTATAAGAAGAAAGGGGGCGGGAGTTGGGAGGGTATATAGGTGTCAGGAGAGGAGTATCCGGCCTCTTCCTGACACCTGAGCACCACCGGGAGGGAGAAAAAAGTTTGTAGCGGATAGGGCATACAGTTTTAGGCCATCTGCCGATTGGTCGATCGGCGGGGGGCTGGCACTGGTAGTCAGAGTAGGGAAAGGGAATTTGCTACAGCGGGCTGGATCGCATTGGTGTCATCGCTGCGGCGGACGTTTGAGCAGCCTGCGGTCTTGGATGGGCCGGCCGGGTGGATATCCTACGTCCTGGGGCAGTCTCGTCAGGCGTGCGGGCCGGGATGACCTCGCGTGCGCTGGAGGGTGGAGTCCGTGCGCTGGATGGCGGTTTCGACCGCCGCTTCAGGCAGGGGGCTGCCATGTCACGGTTGTCCGGGATGCGCGGGGCCTGGGGGGGGCGCTGCCTGCGGGCGCGGCGGTTGTTTGCGCGAGCGTGTTGGCATGGGGCAGGCGGGAGGGGGGGCGGGCACTCATGGCGGCGCGATCTTGTCGGGTGGCCCAGGGCGGGTTCTGCGGCGGGGTGTGCGGGTGTCGCGGTAAGGAACGAAGTGGATGCATGTACCGCTACGGTGTCCGCAGAGGGACACAGACAGTCGTAACAGTCGCCCGGTGTGGTGGGAGCGCCCCGGTTTCTTCGTGCGGGTGTGCAGCGGGGTTTTGTGGGGCATAGGCGGGGACCCCTCCTCTTTCTGCTTCCCGGAGTGGGGAGCTGGTTTTTCCGACGGCCTGTTTCGCTGCCGCCTCTGGTGTAGGCATTCAGGGTCGAGCCTCGTGGCCGCGCTCACGCCCGGTGCTTCTGGGCAAATCACTTAATCTCCCAGTGCCGGAAGGAGTAATACAGATAAGGTGCGATGGAAAGCGCTCCAATACCTTATGGTCGAGTTTGCGCCGTATAAATATGCAAAACGGGATGCACATGGCCCACGTGGGTTTCAGAGGGACGTGGTTGGGGTGGGGGGGCGGCGTGGGCAGTTGCTTGCGGTTTACCCCAGCATTCGTGGAGCCGCTCATGGCAGCGGACAGTGGGCCCACCCCAGCGGCTTTACCCTCGGCTAGGCAGGGTCCGGCACAGTTTTTGGGGGGGGCTGGTGCAGGTGGCAGAGTAGGCGTAGCGAGGCAGGGCTTTGCATGGGGGCTGCTGCTGGGTAGGAGGTGTAGGGGGAGGCGGGGAGCTGCAGGCAGTGGTGGCTGGGGTCATCAGAGTCCAGGTGAGGGACTGCCAGCACGGCACGAGGCCCGGTGGTGCTGGGGACCCACTTAGTTTCGCGACCGAGTGGGTGGGGGGGATCCAGGTCCGGCGGCGAAGGCCGGCAGATAGGGGTGATGCCAGCGGGGCGCACAACGACCCCGAGACGCTGGTCAGAAGCAGTAGGGGGGTCCGCGGCAGCCTGCCCTCCTTCGAGGGATTCGCGCATTGAGCAATACAACTTTGTGAATCCTACCAAGTTCTGAGTATGTGCTGTGTGAAGGGTGGTATGGATGGTGTTGGGGGTGAGGATGGAAGAAAGTGACGGTGTGCGTGCCGGATACAGTGTGATAGAAGGATGTCCGATGGGGGCCTGGGAGTGGGGGGGTTGCCCTGGGGGTGCGGGGGGGGAGTTCAGGTGACCAGTCCATTTTGTTGATTGATTCAGGCGAGTGCGGCCTACGGCGGAGCGCGGGACAAGGAGCTCCAAACGGGATGGCAGCTTCGGTCTGGCAGAGGAGGTCCCCGACGGACACTCAGGTAAATGAATGGGGGGGGGTTACAGTCTTGGAGTCGCACTTTGGAGGCTAGGTGTTCACGCCCTGGTTGTCACCGGGTGCTCATTTTTATGTGTATGCAATGGTATTTCCTTCAGTAAGGTGAGGACAATGTTGATAGAGGTAGTTTGCTGGCCACTGGACAAGATAATCACCGTTCGGTAGGCATCGCAGTAACGGAGGCTGAGGGGATGCGCCGGAGGGGGAGCTGGTGAGACGGAGAAGGCTTGGGCCGCTGCTTAGGGGCACCAGACAGGGTTAAGGGGCTTTCGGGCACGGAAAGATGCGTTTGGGGTGGAGATGGTCACCGGGGTTGTAGCGGGCAGTAATTTGAAAGCAGGGATTCTGGCTGACAGGATGCAGTTTTTAGTCAGGGGGTGTGGACATCGGTCGCGTGTCGGGAGCAAGGAGCCAACACAGTGACACCACTGATAATATGGCGATTTCGTCAAGGGCATCTGGGAGTATGGTAGTGCAGGACACAGGAGACGCGATGATATGGTACCGGTGGGGCGGCAGACACTGGTGCAGGGGCTGGGGTGACGGGCGGTTTGTGCAGGGCTTGTCTGGGTGAAACAGGGGCACGACGTTTTTCGAAATAGGGCAGCGTGGTGCTTGAGTCGTAGTGAAGAATGAAGGTAGTGGCCCGGGAAAGGGCGATCGGGAGGTTGAGTTGTTGTGCGGCTACAGCGGTTGGGGGGAATTGGAACGGGTGGCAACGGAGCTGGGGAAAGTGAGGAGGGGGAATGAAGCACCAGTGATGGGTGGTAATTGAAGGGATGCCTATGGCGGGGGAATTGGGGTGGCCAAATGCGGAAGGTAGTTTAGCGGTGCTACAGGCTATTTAGGTTTCGTTCGAGGGCTGGGCCGACGGGAGGTGGCTCCCTTAAGGAGAGGCCCGATTCTTCCGCCTGATTGGGGAGATGGCAGTATAGTAGGGTGTGTGGTGCCGTTATAGGTCACAGTAGGGGTTGGGGGTGTTTTGGAGAGACTGGGGATGGAAGGGACAGAGACATAATCCATACGGGACTAATCATTCTTTTTCTACTACAGGTAGGGAGAGTGGCCTGGGATCCAGTGTGGTCGCATGAACAGGCGGACATTCTCCCGAACGTTGGGCAGCCACAGAGGCGACATGGCGGGTGTACGGATGTCCTCAGGCGGGGAACGCAGTCATTTGGGATGTTTGATGATTGAGGGGGAACAGTTGAATTGACTCAGGGTGAGTGTTGTGGCCAGTGAGAGTGACTGTGTCATACGATATGGGAACTGGCTCCGAAACTAGCAAAGGTGCTGGAGAGAAGGTACTCAAGAACATGGCAGGTCTGGTTTTTATCCGAGAGGCATGGCAAGGGATATGGTTCAGTGACTCAGAATTTAGGAAGTGGGTTATGGGGAAGCACTGCGCCTTGCAATGAACGGTCTCTGGGACGTCTAGCATGCTTACAAGGAAATGGTCTGCAGCGAAGGGGACGGTTTGAGGGGAGACTGGTGGCCTGGTTGGGGATGGGGCACTTTCATGGATGGGGGATGGTCCTGAACATGTTTCTTGTTTGAAAGGGACACGGGCTTTATGGGTGGATGGTCGTCCACCGATGGTGCCTTGCAGAGAATGGAGTAAGGGTGGATGGTCATCCAGCGATGGTGCCTTGCAGAGGAGGGATTTTGGGGGGCTGTTGAGCATGCTTAACAGCTGATAGCTCTCAGGTACTGGGGACTGTTTGAAGGGACACGTGGCGATTTTGGTCTTGGTTTGGGGGTGGAACACTTTTCATGGATGGGGATTGCCCTGGAAATGTAGCTTGGTTGAAAGGTACACTGGCTTTATGGGGGGATGGTCGTCCACCGATGGTGCCTTGCAGACAATGGACTTTGAGGGCTGTCGAACATGCTTACAGGGTAATGGCCCGCAGTTAATGGGCTATTGGAGGAGGCACAGGTGGTCTTGTCTGGGGCTGGGACGCTCTTCAGGGATGGGGGATTGGCCTGGAAGGTTACTGGATTGCAACGGATACTGGCTGTACGGGTGGATGGTCATCCACCGGAGGGGGCCTTGCCAAGAAGGGAGTTTGGGGGCAATGGACTAGGATTACAGGGGGACGGTCCGCGGTTGAGGAGACGGAGGGAAGGAAGACAGTGAACACAGTTTCGTTTCAGGGTCCAACACCCATGCTATGGTGTGTGCACTGGTACAATTTTGTCACGGACGGGGTTTGTTTGGTAAATACTGCTTAGTGACACAGGACACAGTTTTCAAGGGTGGATGGTCATCCACCGGGTGCCTTGAGGGGTGGGGGAGGCATTAGGAACGCAACCTGGGGGGACCGGTAGTCCTATTTAGAATAGGTGCACCTTTCGCAGTCTAGGGTGTCCCGGCAATAGTGAACTTTATATGGGACGCAGGTTTAGGGGATGGAGGGTCGTCCACAGGGAGCCGCAAGGTAGACTGGATGGAGGCGAAAGGTGCACTAGCGCTGGGGGTGGGGCAGGGAACCGCCCTTCTGGGGTTTCCCTGGTTGGCGGTACTTTGGAGGGGTGGGTAGTCACATACGGGCGGATCAACCCCTCGGGGGGGGAGAACGGTACACAGGTGACTGATAGCGGGCGCGGGAAGCAATGACCAATAAAGGAAATTACACAGAGGATGCTTGGAGGGCAAGTGAAGGTGAGAATGGGGAGAGGAAGGAGGTCACCGAGTGAATGGGGGAAGAGTCTAACAGGTGAGATGGTTTTGAGAATGGATGAAAGGAGAATGAGTCGGTATGGGATGGGGAAAGTATATTTATTGCAGTTATGTACTGTCGAATAAAGTCTAAATGATTGCAACCATGTCCTAATAAAGTGGCCTTTTACGCTTCAAGTAACAGCGTGGAGTGTGGTTCTTGCGCGATGATTAATTTATGACAGACGTCCAATGTTTCTACCTCCCACGCTGAAGGGCCCCTGGAAACATGCATTTATTGGGCTCATTCGAGCTCAGCTGACCCGGCCTCTGCTGTTTAATGATCAGCGCCATTGTTTTCATATCACTTTGGCCAGCAAATATTGTGTCACAACTTTTGCACATTATCTCTTCACTCCTGTTCCATGCATATTTTAGCCAGGCTCGCAGACTCCACGTCGTTAGTACATTCCGCTCGTTTTCTGTGAGACAGAGTTGCATGCCAACCATGAACTCTCGGAATAGCTCCTGCAAAGAAAGCCTGGCTGAATTGCCACAATGCCGGATGCGTGGCTGGAATAAAGATCTCACCTCAGGGGCGCCACTTAACAGCACTGTAGGCAGCGTTTGAAGACTCCAATCAGAGAGGCTGCTTCATCTCCCATTCACACATTAATTTGCAAGAAATTCATTTGTACCCGCATGCGAGAGAGTGACGCGATGATGCGGTTTTTATAAAAACACAAGAATTTGAGATATGTTTTCTTATTTCTTGAATGGGCATTCGAAGTTGCTAAGCAGCCGCACCTTGAACAAATCCTGACTTTTTTTTCCACCACAAAGCTTTGAATTTTCGGGAATGTGGTTTAATTTTCTCCATTATAGGTATGCACCTACGAGTCCATCATGAAAAGGGTGACTGGCTCATGGTGCCGCACGTGACTATAGGCACCTGGCAGCAGGAGCAGGCAGAGGTTGGCAGCCTTGGCTTCAGTGTGAGATCTCTTTTGGACGGTGCAGGAACTTGTCCGGGGTGATGTAGTCATCTGGCCCGTATCAGCAGACCAGGAGCCAGCGCGCCCTCGTGTGCATGGACGTACCCAGAAAGATCCTCGCGCCTATAAATTAAGCAACATAACTTGGTCGGAGTGAACAGCTTTTAGTCCCATTATGGCAACACACCCCACCCATACCACAACAGAGTATGCATGCATAAATAAATACACAACACAACTTTTGTTTGGGAAAAATATTGCTGCAGGTTTATTCCATACAAAAGTATGCAATATGGTGGGTTATCTTACGGGCGATCCAAGGGCAGGCAGCTGTACCAACCTATGCTGCCCTGCCCACCTGATGAGCCAAGCACTGTGGAGAAACCAATCAGCGCTACTCTTATGGGGGTGATCCCCTTACTGGATCACAGGTGATCCCCTTACTGGATCACGTGACACATTGGTCCCTTGTTACTCACGCCCCTTTCAGGGGGGAGCGTAGCAAGTCAAACCCCCGGTTGTTCAGGCCCACAACCGCCCGAATGACTAACGGGGCGCCAACGTAGTTGTTCCAGTACCCTCCACATGAGGTTCCTGTGATTTGGCTCTGGCACCCCTATTGTGCTCTTGCATAGGTATCCTTCTGTACCCATATGCTTCCAGATCGCCCTGTAACTCCGCCTGCAACGACAATGAAAACATTACAACGTTCTATGTACTTCGCCTGCCAACCTCACGCCGGGTAAGTGGTAGGGTGGGAGTCGGCGTGTCCGGCTCAAAGAGGACGCCAAGATGGTTGGGGGTGGCATAAATGCCTCCCCACCTCCTCTGCGTCCCGGAAGTGACGCGTCTGGTAAGGGGACTCCTCTTCGAGTCCCTCATTATTAGTAGGGGTGGGGAAGTGCCTAAATGGCACTAAAGGGGCCGCCCGTTTAGAGTGGCCCCCTGCGGGGCCGCGGGCAGCCGCATAGTCCCATTATGGCAACCCACCCATACCACAACAGAGTATGCATTCATAAATAAATACACAACACAACTTTTGTTTGAGAAAAATATTGCTGCAGGTTTATTCCATACAAAAGTATGCAATATGGTGGGTTATCTTACGGGCGATCCAAGGGCAGGCAGCTGTACCAACCTATGCTGCCCTGCCCGCCTGATGAGCCAAGCACTGTGGAGAAACCAATCAGCGCTACCCTTATGGGGGTGATCCCCTTACTGGATCACGTGACACTCACGGATCACTCACTCACTTTCAGGGCGGAGCATAGCAAGGCAAGCCCCCGGTTGTTCAGGCCCACACCCGCCGGAAGGACTAACGGGG
Organism: Triturus cristatus; assembly: GCF_964204655.1. Lineage (NCBI taxonomy): Eukaryota > Metazoa > Chordata > Amphibia > Caudata > Salamandridae > Triturus > Triturus cristatus. The sequence goes on from NC_140579.1 coordinate 217,593,535, forward strand.
TACCAACGTAGTTGTTCCAGGACCCTCCATACGAGGTTCCTGTGATTTGGCTCTGGCACCCCTATTGTGCTCTTGCAGAGGTACCCTTCTGTACCCATATGCTTCCAGATCACCCTGTAACTCCGCCACAGCTCTGGAGGCGGCCACCATCGCATAAAGAGCCCCCCACCAAAACAGTTCCTTTCTCACTGCAACCTGCAATTTCCCGGGCCTCCTTCATGTCCAGTAAGAACAGATCCAAGCCCACCTGTGCCAAGTGTACCCCAACTTTGTCAAAATAACCTTTGGTGTTCGCCCGGCATGGCTCATGCCTGATGAAGACAAAACCCCTTGCTCTGCGAACTTGCGCATGGAGCAGTTTATGCTTCTCTGGGAATGTACCAGTGCCTCGCATGCCCTGAAAGGATGTGATGGTCTCCCAGGAGGGAGCTCTACTCTTAACCATCGCTATATAACCCTACGAGCTGATGTGGGTCCCACCTCCTGCAACCTGTAGTTGCAGTCCTTCTAGCATTTCGTGCTCCCTAACACCTGTTTCCCCAATTCATGGAACAGCAGCGCACTTGCTTCGAAGAATGCTTCCACAACTAGGCTATATAATCTGGCTATGCGGTCGGGGCATTTCATGCTCACTGAAGCAACCCATAACCTGCCCTGGGAGCAGAGTGCACCCTCTTTGTTGAAGTTGACCAGACATGTGCACCGCCCATTATGATTAATAAACCATGGCGGACCGGACTGTTCGCATAACACACACTATTGCAGTCACAGCAACCATTAGGAGTGACAACTTACGCAACCTACCAGGCTTGCTTAACTAAGGCTTGATGACAGATCCACACATACCTGCTAACCAGCTGTGACCTTTGATGCTCAAACCGGCTAATGACCTATTACTTTGTTATTCCAGGTAATATTGCCCTCCACACGATTAAGCCGCACATGAGCACCACTCTATTTAAGCTGAGACCTGCAATGTACCCTTCTGCCCCTGTATGGGCGGGAAAATACCCGTAACATTGCAAATCCCACCGCACTGACATACTCGGGCAGTCCAATGGGGGAGAGAGGTCTTTAGGATTGGTTCTGCTATCTTACCAGGCCTCCTAGCCCGCAAGCACCCTCGTCTGACAGCACACTATCTGCTGTGTCGCCCGTGCAATATCTGCACCCTGGCGCAGGACGTCCCGTTCTATACCTCTGCTAACAGACTACCTTCAGTGAATCTGGAGTGAACGGTTGTCTGTTGAGCATCTGACCATAAGAACCTTGGTTTGCTTTGGGAGGGATCAATTTGTTGCATCTGTCACACTCAAAATAGTGGTGATGTGCAGTACTTTTGCATTCTACACTTCAGGGTGGGACTACATACCCCATGAGACCACGGAGTTGTGTGTATATTACCAATGATACTATTAGGATCTAAGGTTCCCAGTGTCAATTGGTGACTATTCCACCATGGAATACGTGACATTAAGCAAGGGAGCCTTCGTGTACTTGCCATTATTCCTCCTGTCGTACAGTAATTTTGCCTTTACAGTTAAATCTGTGGTATTCTCACCCAGACTTCCCAGGCTGCGTACTGCTGGCCATGCGCGCAGCTGCTGGCGTAATAAGGGAAATCTCCTATTGCAACTTGCAATGAGACAACGCCCGCTTGAATGTGCTACGTTCAAGTGCCAAACATATGTCTTCCCCTTGAAAAGATACCTCAAACCGCACTAGTCATTAGAACCTTAGCAGCACACAATTTTCACCTGGGCATACCTCTAACTGAGAATGGCTCTACACCGCCGTAAGGCCAGAGACACACATTTCTTAAACATATTCGCTGGGTTTGTCACTTGGCACTCTTCTGGTTGGTGATACGGAACCACCTACCCAGCATAAGCTGCCAGTCTCGCGTTGCCGTCACACCACTTGTGTATCTTTAATCACCCTCCTGTGTCACCTAACCTCGGTTCTAGAGTGCACTTAATCTGCGCTGTTGATCAGACAATTTCACAGACCTCTTTGATTGCTAGACCCTGGTGACCACATTAATGGAGTCAAATCTGGTTTGAAACAATATATGCATTGTGCCCTCTATTGGAGCCAACTCACCCCTTTGTGGAGTGACAACTGCAAAGGTGCCTACACAAGTCACCCAACAGACAAGTTGGCCCTGGCTACCTTGTGTTCTGGTGCCAGATTTGGAAAGAGCCTTGCCTTCACTTGCTGCTCCCTGGGAAACACACAATGCCCGTGCTCTGGCCGCAACGCGGTGATGCCCTCGTGTAGCATCGAACCCAATGTCAAATAAGAGTGGCAACTCCCACTACTTAAAACTACACCTTGGGCATGGGTGGATTCTAGCTCTCCCCAAACTTCTGCTATTGTAACCCACGGTCACGCCTCCTGTTCAGTTCAATTCATTAATTCCTGGCACTGACCAACAAGGGCCTAATACTGGGCTGTGTACATGCGGCCCAGGGTGACCTAAACCATCGGCTTAGTGTGGATGGGTGCTAACAGTACCTGGCTGAGGTGCCATCCTCTTGCCAATCACTCCTGACAATATGTGCCAATGCAGGTAGAAGAAAGTTATCCATCCCTCCTTACTTCCTGTCCCAGTTATCCGATAAAATTGGTGAAAGATGCACATTTGAACTGGCAGCTGATACTGTTACTTACGCCTGCAAATGCTCTACTCAGAGCAGCCTGCTAGACAATGGCTCCCCTTGAAAAGGCGGTGCCAACAGACCTCCAAGCACTTAAGGCGGTACCTCAGAATAGGGCTCTAATCTAACAGATGCCACTTGCATTGGAAACCGTATCTGACTATGAGCCGCTCGGTGCTACTGATGCCTCGGTGCTTCCTGATCCACAGCCAGCTCACCCTAATACAATCCGCTCGTGGCTGGGACTCAACCGTGCGGCGAAAGCGCAAGATATCCTAGCCTGACCTTAGCTCTTCAACAGACTCCCACACAAGAGCCCTCCACGGACCTTGTGGCCTAAAACATTCTCCCTGTGGGGCAGTTGCGAATGGACTGCAAACAATTCCTAGGCATTCTCTACCAATGTTGTAAATGGAGTTTCTGGTTGGCTAGGGTATGCAACTAAGCCTGACCGAACCCACTTCTCTAGTAAGGAAAAGGGAGTACACACTTAAGCTGACACCAGCCCACCCCCTAGGTGGTTAGGCAGAGACTTTGGCTTAGCCCAGAGGCAGTGTAACTGTAAAGTGCCAACCGCACACCCACCGTGGCACACTAGGTACACTACAGATAGACTCCATACCAGGTTATTTTAATTACCCTGTATTACATAACTCACTAGGTGAATCGGGCCACCGTCCTACAGCCCAGTTAGCACAACCCCGTAGCTGCTGGTAGGAACTGTACTTAGCATAACACCTTATGCATCCACTCAATCAGCAGTGTACCCTACTAACACTTGTAGCATGGTGCATATATTAAGTACCTCATGCCCAACTGAGGCATCACATGATTTGTCAGTCTGCTATGATTGGGATTAGAGGTGTGTCTCTCTATGGTTGCCGAACATCTTAAACGGCAGGTGAAGAATAGTTAGGCATCGCGTGCCGCATGTTTTCGCATCTTTTGCCCTAGTGTCCAACTATTTAATCAACCCGCCACATTGGACGTATCGCCAGCTCGGGCCAATGCCTTATCCATAGTTGATCGCTGCATGATTTGACTAAGCAACAACTCTGGCTTCCTTGAAGAATGTTAAAATTCTTCTGTTCTGCAATGAAGGAACTGCAAGATGTATGATGTGTTTCTGGTAAGGTACACCTAGTTCAACACTCCACAAAATTACACCTTTATTGCCGTGTTGCATGAGTAAGGGCAACCTGTCAAAGTATCCAAACGCAACTAAGAATTCGAATCTTACCCTGAAAAGTAACCATCACTGGCTCCAAAACGAGCAAACAATGCCTGGCAACTCAGCAGCCTCCCTCAAACTTTCCTGCTGGTTATTTGCTCAAAAGACTGGCAGCTAATAGCTCGCTACCCCGTGTGACCCCTGCTTGCCATCCTTGCAAGGGGTGGGCCTTAAGGGCAACTTATCATGCACCATTTTGTACCCGTGCCTTTAAAAGACCTTTGTCGTGCTGCAGTCGCCTAATGATTCTGGCCCTGCACTAGAAGCCCTCACCTTGGCGTTGGACCAAAACAATACACCAGGAGCCTCCTCAGTCATCGCATCCAGTTATGTAATCAACACGCATTATTCCACCTGCCGCAAGCAGGACTATGGACTAAAAAATTCAAATCAGGAGTCACAGCCCCTATACAGGAAACGGGCGTGCTCAACCCAAACCAACTGATGCTCAAATGCTTACTAAACGTTCAATTTTTAATCAAATAAAAACGCTCCGAAAACTTTGGCTGCAATCCCATAGGTCGCTACTCTTATTATTGAATGAAGGCATAATTAATTCCTGTTCCGCCAAAGTGTGAAACACTGCCACTCAGTGGCCTTCCCACTTTATGGCACCCAGGCAGTACAAATTGGCTTAACCACCAATAATCAACCCCAAGCTGATATACCGTTTTGCCCCACCCAGGGCACCCTGTCCGGTTACAGCCAAGACAGACGCACCACAACGCCAAATGAAGGCAGAGTAAAACACAGAGCTGGTCATTGCGCAACACTAGAAACCGCATTTGCCCGCGCTACATTACAGCAAGGCAGTTCTACTGAAAACATGACAATTGTGCCACTATATGTCAGGACTCACATCAGGCAGCCACTTCTTTTTGCACCACACCTTGTTCCTGCTGTGCTGCCAATCATAGTAACGGTACTGGACCTAGCCTTTTTTCTGAACTGCTCCCTATCTCCCAATCTTTGGTATCGCAATCATAGTAACACCACAACTACAAAACCTTGACACTCATGCAAGTGTGCAATTCCGCCTATTCCGAGCCCTCAAAGCTAAGAATGGCATTGGCAGCAGGCAATAGTAATTTTAATGTAACTTGAGTTACTCACTGCCTGTTGTGGTCATCTCTAAATTAGACTGAAAGCGCCAAACTCGTGGCAGACTGTCACAAGCGCCGGTGTAACAATTTAGTGATGTGTAGCTCTGAAATCAATGCTTGCACCCAACCACAAATGCAACGATGATAGACCTTTCTGCCCACCGCCGCCAGTATAGGGATATGAAGCCCTCACACATACCGGTCCATGACCGCTAACAACCATGGCCTTGTCACCGAGCTATGTATGCCTGCCTCTGCCTGGCCCTTTTGTACGGACCCATGTACACTTCCTTTGGGAAGACAGCTAGGCGCACCCTCAAAGCCACAAGGACATGCACACACCTTGGAGCACCCACACCTTGGATTGTGAACCTTGTAGTTACCCCGGGCTCTGCAGCACACATCCGGTACCCGTCTTGGAAGCCTACGCTCCGGTGACTCTGCGCCGCTTCTGCTGGTGCTGCCTTCACTTACAGACAGCCTCATTAGGGTCCCTGAGGAGTAGCCTGCTTTATTAAAAAATTCGCCGGGATAGCAGCAACGTCAACAAAGACTTGAGGGACAAAAGGCGCGTGGCCCTCCGGCCACACTCCGACACAAATCCCTAGCATCCTTCCTGCCAGGCACTGCCGCCGCACCGCTGCATGATCTTGCACACTGGACAGACTGCGACCGAGGCGGCCTCGTCACTGGATTAAAATATGCAAGCCGATCCCTATGCTGAGCGAAGCGTGTCACCTAGTTCAACTTCTTTTGTCATTGAGTCCCATATATGATCAATCCTTAACCTTGTACCTACAGCAAGCCAGGGCCCTTGACCTTGTCAATGGTGTAAAGGAGGAACAGGCACAATGAATTCTTCCCTTGAGCTGGGTGCTACCGTTTATGAAGAGCACTGATCCAGCTCAGAGCCGGCAGGGAGCATCAGCTTTACTGATGGCACCACGGAAGGGGATAACCTGGCCTGGTCCCTCAAGGGGTCAGCAATCTGATGCCCCATAGTACTTCCTATTGGCATGTTTAAAACACAGACGCCGTTATGCCGATTGGAGCACTTCAATAATAATAAGTCCCGGTTGCCATGCAATCGGATTACTTTAGAAACAACCCTCCGTTGCAATCAACCTTCGACACCGAACATCCCTTAACACAGACCCGCACGAAGGCGAAAAAGACTACGGCACCACGGACCAAGAAACCACATTCTTGGTCATTCAGTTTACCTTCGCGTGCATAAATCACAGACTACATCATGCAAATTTCAAAAAGCCTGATTGCATTTGCGTAGCTGCCAAACTAATATAGCGCAACGGACCTCATAATACTATGGCATAATCATACGATGAACACCTGTAACAACGATGCGCACGTAAAAAGACTCACATCTCGCTACAATATACAATAATAGCTGCGTGTTAAAATTGAATAAGACACTACCGCTTCGTGGCAATAAGTCATATGTGCACAATGCTAATTCTCATACCGTGCACCGTTATTTACATTCGGAAACCTTTTGGAAAGAGGCGCACATAACGGAGTCAACACCTCGAGCTCAATATGCGGACAATTGCAGGGCGTGAAAATTGCATGAAAAAATAACACTTCGTGGCAATGTGGAACATGTGTACATTGCTATTCAACATACAAATTACAATTAGGAGCACCTAGTTCGCAACACAGACTGAAGGCGCCTGGCTTGTCACTGCTCAAAATTCCTAGAAAGGCATCAACAGGCTCTCCTCTGCACACAACTCGCCCTGTTGTCCCCCACATAAAGCATACAACTACCGACTCTGGACAAGTGACAAATTGCAAGTGTTCGCTTTGTGCACATAAAACAACCTTTACAAACGGGGCACTGTTGACGTGTTCTCACTTATGAAAATTATACTTACAAACAGTGGACACGTGGAAAAGCAAGCCTCAAAGGTCCAAAATGCCTACAGCACCTGGTATTCCCGGGCAGTCTCCCATCCAAGTACTAACCGGGCCCGAACCTGCTTAGCTTCAGAGATCGGACAAGATCGGGCACATTCAGGGTGGTATGTGTGGTCAGTGTGGGCATACCCGGGACACCAGATGCCGTGGTGCTGTGCCTGGCGCTCAAGCCCACTGAAGAAGGATGAGACACCCGCCCCTTGGTGGGCCCAAACATGAATCCCTTAGCACCTTGTTTTTCACCTGTGACCCCCAGTCGCAATACCCCAGGATACAAAACTTTTTTAATAGGCACCCGGAGATATGTGGTTTGCCCCGGGTTAGAGACTGGAGCTAGCTGTGCCCACCAGGTGGGCTTCCCAATGTCGCCATTACCATGATCGGCCAGATTACAAGAAAACATGTCAGTCTTCAAGGAGGGGGATTTTCCTAAGCCATCAGATAAGAACACTGTTGCTGCAGGAGAGCATCCTGCCTAAACTGAGTTGGCAGGACTGGGTACGGCAGGCATTAAGAACTTTATTATTGAATTCGAACCTAACCCCTAGCCCGAGGACTTGGACCAGGTGAGGCCCCGACTGAACCAGAGGCCCGCTCGCGGATCGGGGTACTCAATTTGGGAGTAGCAGGACGAGGGAGAGTCGGCTTAGCCCGGACTCAAACCCAGTAACCTCCAGATTATGCATAGAGCACAGCCTGCGATCTGTAACGCGGGCACCGATGGGCGCTAACGGTATCGCTACACTCGCTCCTGACCCCACCCCGGCCGCACCCAACCCCGGGCCAGCCAGGCAGTCCCCACAAGCTCTGGACATGTCGCTCGCCACATGCGAGCCTGCACACCTGCATCCCGTGAGACAATCACACCTCTGGACTCCCGCGCACCATGCCTCACCACTAACAACGGGCTCCTGTGTCTGAGGAAGCAGACAGTGCATGCAAGTGGGACACCGCAGCAGGGCAGCAAAGCGCCATCCCGTTGATATTCCCATAGGCTCACCACCTGTCCACACCACTATGCCGAGAGTGGAGCGATGCTCCACTGCCTCTGAGCAGGGTTGACTCTACACCCCACGTGGCAACGACGGGAGAGCCGCAGCGGAGCCCGCCAGACCACCAAAGCCAACCTCGAAACACGGACAGAAGTGCCCCCTCTACTCACAAAAATGTGTCACTCAAAGTGCCACACCCGAGGCACTGAAATGCCACACGTGAACGCAGTGCAGCCATGGAAATGCCACACACATACAGAGGGGAAACTCGGAAACCACGGCCTACCCACCACGAAAGGGTCCGATCTCAGAAAAACAATGCCGAAACCTCCGCGCTACAAACAGTGCCGCTGAAATGCCACTCCGCAGCAAAAGCTGGGGAGGGGTTCAATCCAGACAGTGACACAAAACAATCCCCTGCCTGCAGTCTGCAGCCCGCCCACAGGCGCGTCACTGGCCGCTGCTCGCCTGGCGACTCCAAGCACTCGACAAAGGAGCCTGGCTGGCCCCAGAGCTGAAAAGAAAAGCAGTTCATGGGGCCAGAGAAAATAGAAAGGCATGCCAAACAAAAAGGTGAACCCACTCTGTGTGCCCCCGCTCCGACAGATGGGTGGCCCGGACCGCCGTCCCATCCATGAACGAGAGGCGACCCGAGTGAGGCCGCGACGAGAGGCCACAGTACCTCCCACCAACATGGCCGACCACTGCAATCCAGAGTCTAATACTCTCAAATTAGCTATTTTAGCCTGCTAATGACGCCACACTCACCGCAGCATACCACGCACACCGCAGTATCGGCCGACCCAGGGACGCGACACAAAGGCTGCATTCAGCCGGGGGCCACAAGCCACCCTCATGGCGCTAACTGTTCCACGGCCCGAAACAACCCCGAAATAGACCTCAATGCGCCGCTCCCCCACCTCGTGTGCCATTTGCCCTCTGAGCCCCTCAACGCCGAGAGAGAGGCCCCAACTCCACCGCCAGCCATTCCCAGGAGGGTCAGACCCTCGCCGGCTTGGGCCACAAACAAAACAGCCATGTTTAACTGCCGCTGACCCGGGGAGGGACACCTGGCGAGGACCCAGCAGCACAGGCAGAGTGTCACTAATTTGGAGAGGGGGAGGGCAAACAGTCGCACTCACCTCAAGCTAACCGACGAACCCAGAGTCGACTGACCAGACAGCGTGTCCGGCGCAAAGAGGATGCCAAGATGGCTGGGGGAGCCATAAAAACCTCCCCACATGCTCTGCGTGCCGGAAGTGACGCGTCTGGTAAGGGGACTCCTCCTCGAGTCCCCCATTATTAGTGGGGGTGGGGAAGTGCCCAAATGGCACTAAAGGGGCTGCCCGTTCAGGGTGGCCCCTGCGGGGGCCGCGGGAAGCCGCAATTCAGGAAGGAGGCAAGATGCATCCAACTCCAGTCTGAACCGTAACAAGAATATCCCCTGCATACCTACCTACCATTAAACCTCTGACAAAGCCCTTCAGTTTCTCCTGTCACACTACCGTCCTATCACCAGCACTCGCGGCTCGCATACTCGTGGAGGGTGAGGGGTCGCGGGCAGGGGGGGGTTCAAAATAAAAAGAAATCTTCTTACCTGACCTGGTCAGCGCCGCCTCTGCTTCTGGGCCGGGGTCTCGCGTTCTGAACAGGAAGTTCGGAACAGGCTTGGTGCAGCTCCCTTCCCTCCTGGAAGCCAATCACAACGCTGCAATGGCAGCGTTGTGATAGGTGTGGAGTCCCGGAGGGCGCCCACTAGGGAAACCATTTTCTCTATGTAGGCTGCATGAAATAGAAAGCAGTGGGGCGGCGCTTCATCACCCTAATGGGGTTCTCAATGACCAGCCAGATCGGAGATGAGGGCCAAAAACAGGCGATAAGGCATGTTAGCAGCAGAGACTTAAGACCTGCTTTTTTCTGGTCTCAAGTAGGACAAAATCCTGCAGTAGAAAGGGAGCCCAGCCCAGAGCCACATCTGAAGACCAACCTAGGTTAATGGAGATACTAATCATGCAGCTTGGAGACCCAAGAGGGCCACAACACCCACCGCCACCCCCCCCAGGACCACCCCCCCGGGACTACCACCGAGGCAGCGCAGAACAAGACAGCGGACCTTCCAAAAACACACCAGCCTCAGAGACTTAATGCCAGAGGGTGTCATTGCCCACTACAGGCTCAAAACGACAAGCATCCTCCGCATCCTGACCCACATTGCCCACAGGCTGACGGTACCAACAAAGCGGACAACCAACATCCCTTTGCAGACAAAGCTGCAGGCTGTGCTGCACTTGTTGGCCACTGGTACCTTCCAACCAACAACCGCCAGAGTTTGAGGAGTCTCACAGCCATCACTATCAAAGTTCCTCACACCTGTCTTGGATGGCATCATCAGCTTGATACCCTAGCACCTTCAGTTCCCCCAGACTGTGCAGGAACAGCTGAAGACCAAGCAAGGCTTCTACGCCATAGCTGGCTTCCCACACGTGTTGGGGGCAATTGACTGCACACATGTCCTACTCGTGCCCCCTGCCGACACAGCACACAATTACCGCAACAGAGAGCACACACATTCCATCAATGTGCAGGCAATAGTGGACCACCAGGGACTGTTCACCAATGTCGTAGCCAACTTCCTAGGCAGTGTGCATGATTCCTACATCTTCCGACAGTCCATCATCAACCAGCGCTTTCAGGATGGCACCTATGGAAATACACTGCTCATTGGTAAGTACCAAAGGAACACACCACACACCTCAACTCCACAATCATACAACTCACAACTGTGGGAATGCACACGTAACAAAATCACATACAACATGCCAACCAACATGCCCACCTACCAGACACGACAACACAAGTAACTGTGGTAACAGGGGCCAGACATGTAGACAAACCATCCACAAAGGCATAGCCCCTCTGCCACACAATTGCAGAATGTGGGGAGAGGTGGGAACCAAGAATGTGCGAAGGAGGAAAGTGACCCATGAATAAGAATGTACACAATGCCAAGTGTGGCGGTGATGTGCTGGACAGTCTTGAGTATGCAGAGCACAGACATGTCCATGTGGACATACACTGCTGGTGTTTGCAGTGTTGTGGACAGTGGACGCAACCATGTTACCTCAGGCAGTGGAGAAGACCGGGGACATGTAGCTATGTCGCCCCCCCTGTAAGCGTAAGTGTAGTGGGCTGGGCCGGCGTACGCCAGTGCAGCGTAGGAGTGTGAATAAATAGCCCGGGGCTCTGAGCTAGGTTCACTTCCGGGATGGCCACCAAAGTAACTATTGCGTGTGTCTCTGTGTCCGCCATATCCTGACCATAGGCCTACACACACGTGGCCCACCGCCTTCAACGGATAACCCTACGCCGGCGACAAGTTGGCAACGTCACACGCCACCCGGTGCCCATCTCGTCATCGCCTGCAGGGGGGGAGCAGCCATTACAACGCGGTTTTTACCACACAAAGCTTTTACATCGCAGGCGTTACAACGCATGCGATGTTACAACGCAATGCCATTACAACGCAAGTCTTTACATCGACTTGCGCTAGATGGCGTGCTAACATTACAAATAGTGTAGTTTACTATCCCAACACCTTCCCTACTGTTACGTAGACTGGAGTTGGAATAGTAAATTACACTTTTCTAATGTTAGCACGCCATCTAGTGCAAGTCGATGTAAAGACTTGCGTTGTAATGGCATAGCGTTGTAACATTGCATGCGTTGTAACGCATGCGATGTAACTGCACGCGTTGTAATGTCATACATCCCCTGCAGGGGTGTGTCTGCCAGGGCGGAGCCCCTCACCCTGCTACGAGGCCGCTGCCGTGACCGGTGGGGCCTGCGTGATCCTGTGCGCCTACTGCACCCCAGCCTGCTGGTCCACAGCCCCGTCCGGCGCCCAGTGGTGATTGCCCACCCCTGCGCACCCTGGCCTCACTGCTCACCCGCCAACACCGGTGTGTCTCCAAGAGGGCCCACCACGTGCTGGTGCAATCTTCAGGCCCGGGGCCCGCGAGCTTGGCAGCCTCCTCAGCTGATCACTGGCTTCCACGCAACAGGCTCCCAGTGCATCCAGCGGCAATGCACCGCGGAGTTCTGTGTGTGCTGACTGATCCCTTCAGCCTACACTGCGGTTCAGCAGGTCTCACGGAAATCAAATTCAGTCCGGACCCCTGGGCCCACTGCATCACCGCAGGCTGCACACCTGCTCAGCTCTTCAGGTGGGCCTAACACAGTGCATCGCAAATCATCACCACGTGGTGGTAGGTCCGTGCCGAACGCAGTGCCTCAGGTGCCACTACCTCTGTGCACCACAAGTCGCCATCCAGCCTCCAGGCCCACTGCATCATTGCAGGCTGCACACCCGCTCAGCTCTTCAGGAAGGCCTGCCTCAGTGCACCACAAATCGCCATCCAGCCTCCAGGCCCATTGCATCATTGCAGACTGCACACCCGTTCAGCTCTTCAGGTGCCACTACCTCAGTGCACCACAAGTCATTGTCCCGTGGGGCTACGCCACAAGTCTACCTCCAGCAGCCAACAGCATGTCCTCGGTAACGCCACTGGAGCCCTTCACAGTCATGGGGCCAACCCCATCCCAGGCAGGCCGCTGGAAAGCCTGGGTGGATTGTCTGGAGACGTACTCCGAAGCGCACGACATCCCAGCGCCGCTGCCGCGGCCCACGCGTAGGCATGTGAGGAGTGTGAAGAAATGGCCCGGGGTCTAGGCCAGGTTCAGTTCTGGGCTCTGGCCGTGGGCTCATACATGCCAACTGTTGTGTGTGTATCTTCATTGCTGCAGCATAAGCCAAAGGCCTAGCCTCAATCGCAGCGTGAGTTCAGCCGTCTACATCTGTGTCTGCCCTATCCTTACCCTAGGCCAACACACACGTGGCTTCACACCTTCAACGGGCAACATTACAGTGTTGTTGTCAGTGTTGTGGACATGCGCAGACAGGCATGACAATGGTGTGCCGTAGGAGTGCAAGTGATGCAACCGCGCAGTGCACACAAGTAATTAGGCTCGTGGGGGGAGGGAGGAGCAGCTGTGAGGCTACGTAATACACTTTGATCCCGCTCATTTGCCAGAAGCAATACATGGCAAACATGAATCCCAAAGTCCTACAAATCACACACCACAAAACTTGTAAGTCTGCCAACACTGCATGCAGAACCACCAATTTACACTAATCTCACTTACCTCTTACAGGTGATCAAGGATATGCACTCTGCCCGTGATGATGACACCCCTCCGAGCCCCGAACACCCCGGCCCAGAGGCAGTACAATGTGGCTCACAAACGCACCAGGGGCATTGTTGAGCGCACATTTGGCATTAAGTCACGTTTCTGGTGCCTGGACATCACAGGCAGAAGACTCCTGTACAGCCCAGAAATAGTGTGCAAGATGATCATTGCATGTTGTGTATTGCACAACATATGTGTACGCACCAATGCCCCATGGATCCAAGTGATGAGGAAGATGAGGCAGGTGGACCACACCCCACTGCAGCTGCAGCGGGAATAGCCCGAAGGAACACAATCATTTACAATTTTGCGGATGTGCACGTCACATTTTGACTGTCCTTAGCAATTGTAGAACAGTACAAAATGACCCCATGAACAGCCTGTGCAAATAAAATCATTGCAACACACATTCCCTGTATGCATGCCAGTCTTCTGCATTAGCACATCACTCTGACAAGTGTAAGTGCAACATTAAGTGCTAACAATCTCACAAATAGCAAATAGATGGTGTGTATGTCAACTCTATACAGAGAGGCTGTTTAGGGTGTCACGTTTTCGAAATGCCTTTTCAGGGTGTCAAATGTAGTTCGTAATCCCACTCATCAGCTATCACATGTGTACAAAAAACTGACATGAAGGCTGTCATTGGTGTTCATAGAAAGACAACAGGGTGTCATTTGGGGTCAAATATGAAATTGCGGGTGTCATTTGGTATCAAATATGAACCACCCTGATGCAGAGATGCACCCTGTGACTCAAGTCCCACAACATGAGCACCATGGACGTAAGGGGGATGGGGGCACAGTGAACACCTCCGCAACATGGGAGATGCACACCAGCCAAGAAGACAGCAGGAATACCTTGTGTGGAACACACCCAGGTGTCCCCTGGACATATGTGCCATGTATAGATCACATGTGTACACGGAGTTTGTGGGTTCTGGTTGGCCTCTGAGGTTGCTCCAGCTTCCTCCATGGTGTTTCTCAGTTGTTTGTGTTTTTTGTTGTTGTTTTTATACAGCTTTTATGGTGAATTTTCCTGCCTGACGTGGGAATAGCAAGCCTGGCGCTGATTATCGCTGATATTTTTATCGCTGTTGGGCCCATCAAAACTTTTTTCACGTTCGGGTTGCCTTTTTTATCGGCGTCCCAATAATTTTAACACGGACATTTGACGCGTTATCGGGAAACTATCGCCTGTTGCCGGCATGTTGAGAATACACCGTTAACACGGCGTTAGTTCCCCACGATAGACAGCTTTATGTAAAGTTGCGTTAACCTAGGTTGGCGTTAATTATCGTCTGTTCTTGAGAATATCCCCCATAATGTGAACAACCTCATCCCTTGTCCACCAAACTCTTTACAACAGGGGTCTCTATTATTTAAAGGTGAGGATTAAGGAATACAAACCAGGAAGACTGCTATGCTCTAGCGGAGCTGGCTTGTTAACATTCCCCCGCTTCCAAAAGCAGCGTAGAGGGGGGTCCTCTTTCATGGACAGAGCGGCATGCATGTGGAACCAGCGGTCTGAACACATAAGATTAATCACTGAAGAAGGACTGAAGAAGCACCCTTCAAGAAGGCTCTGAAGACATATCTTTTTAAGCTTGATGGTTCCTTGGACACCTCTGGGGACTTGGACCTCTGTATCTGTACTCAAATGCTGAGAGCTAGGACACTCTCAGAGTAGCCGCTTACTATATAAAAGATACTCAGTCACAGGTAGGTTTGGTGCAGTAGCCTCCAACACAGAGGTGTTAAAAGTGTTCTAGCCCAGTGGAAATGTGATTGTGTGTATTTGCTGGTAATTATCGTGCCCTAGCCTCCAGAGAAGTTGTAGAGCATCCTAGCCCCGGAGGAGTGGCACGGTGGTTGGAGGTGTGGTTATGATGGTGTATACCCCAGAAGAGAGGTCGATATAGTGTAATAACCCCAAGAGGAGAGATGGGTAGGAAATTCTATCCATGGCAGAGAGGTTGTTATAGTACTCCATAGTAGAGAAGATTGGCGTGCAAAATCACAAGCATAGGTGTTTGGAGTGTGTTCGATCAGGACACAAATTCCGAAACCTCCACGGCAATACGTCTATTCTGTGGCAAGCTTCCACCTGGCCCTCGAAGGTTCCCAGCTTAAATACCATTACTAAACGTGAGGCGAAGCTTCTAGAAAACCTCGCCCCCTTCTCATTAGAAAAAAACGAGCTGGCTGTACCAGTCTGCGTCAAGGCCTAGACGGAGCTGGCCAAGCTCCCGTATTTTGACTCCGAGACAGAGTTGTACATTCTCACATCTTCCAGCCTCTATCTTGACGAAGTTCCCACAAGGCCTTCCAGAGTACATGAAACAAAAGCAATCACTCAGAAAAACAGAAAGACCTTGAATGTGAATAACCCAAACAACTTGCAAGCACTGCTGTGCACACAGAAAAACTGCAGCAAGGCAAAGCCAGGGGAAAAGGATGACATGAGGCCATGTCAAAGCCAATAGTAAGAACTCATAATTCTCATAACTGTACAACACAATACACATTTCTGCACAACTGCTTATAGCATCACATACTTTATCTCTAAATGTCCAATAGCATCACATACTTTATCTCTCAATGTACAACACCGAGCACGTTTGCACCACCACTCACAACACTACATTCCACACCTCTCTCTCCCTCTCACGCTTTCAAATGCACATCCCAGACCTTCTGTTCTTGGCAAGACTGTTCTACTCCGTGACAGCTCCCACTGAAAGACAATAAGATTACAAGAGAGCAGAGAAGCAGGTATATGCAGGACCGTCTCATATATCCAGTCTAGGGTAAAATAACACACTAAAGTCAAATAAAATGATGGTAGTTGAAGGTCGTCATAGGGTGCCAAACCACAAGAGTGCCTCTTTCACTACATTCCACCCTAGGACAGGACCTTTGACTATCATCACCTACATATATCAAAAACTAGAATCATAACTGAAGGCACAACTATGTTTGAAAAACACTGACATCATAAAAGCATGTGATAATCACTTCAAAGCATGTCTTAACTGAAAAACACAACTATGATTGAAGCACTGCATTTCTTAACTGAAAGCACAAATATAAAACTATAAAATCATAAAAGCATGTAATAATAATTTCAAAGCATGTCAAAATAGCTCATGCATATCTGGATACTAAGCAAGAATAAATGTTTGATGGATACACAAAATAAATGATGCAAATAGAATCAAGCATATGAACTCAGTAATGCTCCTAATGTCTCAAATGGCTAATACTGGAAATTCTACTGCTGAAGCAGCCAAACTTATATATTTTGTGCTTGAAATAAAGGCAACATCATTATTTTCTTCTCATCTTTAACTAAATTTCACAACATCTTTGTCGTTCTTTTTCTTTCTTAAACAAACTGTCCTTCTGTGTGAAAGACACACAGCCTTCTCACGTTTTGTTTTAACTTCATGTTTCTAAAACAGTTCATCGGTCTTGGAGGTCTGTCTGGTATGTTCAGCCACAGGATGTCAGCTTGCACTGTCCGGTGATCACTCCAGGCTTGGGGGAGCATAAAGGGGGAGAGAAGGGTAAGAGAGGGGTGGGGAGGGGAGGGGAGGGGTCCGGGAGGGTTCCCACCCATACAGGGACATGGGCATCAAGCACACCAACACGTCGCAGTATGATGACCTGGAAAAAACCCAAACATCACTCTTCTTGCAAAAACATTTTTCAAAAAGCGCACGTTTACCTGTCCCTGTCTTAAGTCTAAAGGCACAATATTATCATTCCTGCCTGCACGGTTCACTGCTGGCTCTGGGGAATTGTCTGAGAATTCTACCCACGCTTTAGCCTCTGAATTCTTGGTATTGGGCTTGAACTCTGTTTTTCCCTGCACAGTAAGAAGGGCTGGGGCAGTCTCCTTTCTGACCATTTCTCCACTCACTGCTGAATACGTGCTTCCTTTATCAATTGGAAGAAGCCGAAGGCAATCCAACTGCTCTGTCTGCTCTGGTAATTTTCCTTTCTTCAACTCGCCCTTCACCTTCTGTGGGACTGGTCTGGCTTGTGCATTCTGGCGCAAAAGAATCACAGTTCTGAGTAAATCTAAGGGGATATGCATCCCTTCATTTTCTGCCCACATGTTTGTATGGTCCTCATCTCCTAGGTGCTCGTATTTAGTCATGCAATCAGGTGTCACCACCTCTTGTCTCCCAAGATTTTAGCCTTTTCATCTGTAAGGGAATTAAATGTTCTGTCATGCACAGTAGCTGCGCTTTGCAGTACAATCTGCCACTTCACTGGGGAATCCTGTGTCTCAAACTCCACCCCTGAACTTTCTATTGGGACCTGCACAAACTGTTCATGCAAAACTGCAGTCTCTGTCTGTATACACCATTTTATTACAGTGGCTTCCTCCCATTGATAAATCATATTTTGTCTAATTGTTTTCTGTCCATTGTCTTTCAATGTGCAAAAGCCCCAAAGCAACTGTATTTGTCCAGCATCTGAATTTAAAAGTATCCTCTTCTTTCCCTGTTCTTCACAATAACTAAATATATCACACTGCTTCTGAACTGGCACACATGATACACTGTCTCCTTTCTGAATTGAGTCAAATTCATCATTCACTGTCATGTCTGAATTATACTGCAACCAGTGATCGCTAACAGACTGGTCTGTCTATCTCCCTGCACATTCCTTTCTGGCTGAGCAACATCCTCCAAGGAATTTATTAAGACCGCTTGTAAAGCCTGCAGATTAACTGGCACGTTCTCTAAGTTCACATTTTTCACATATGACTCATCATAGCTGGTCAAAACAAACGGCTTCAGAGCTTGGTACATGTTTAATTCTTTTTTCAAAGACTTGTTTTCAAACTGAACATCAGCCAACTCCCATCTCAGCTCACTACATTCCTTTTCTAAATGTTCAAATTTTTGATACATGCTAAACAATACATTCAAAATGACACCACTGTTTCTGGCTGAAATACCAAATTGTTTTCCCTCTTTGAGAGAGACCAGCTCACTCTGAAATAACTCAGTTGGCATCTGGGACTCTGTAAGCATTTTAGAGAGCATTTACCCCTTTTAATCTTTTTCGAATCCTGTTCGTGTCGCCAAGATGCAATGAATGTGACTTCTCACCAATAAGCCACACGCAAACCCTGCACTCCTTCTTTTGAGGCAAATAAATAAATAATACTCTTTAAGCAGCGCACCCTAAAGACGAGGAAAAGACACAGCACTCCCTTTAGGCGAGGCAAGAAAACGAATCCAGGTGCATTTAAAATAACACGCACAAATTTATTAATGAACGGTAGGCCAAATATATCAGTCATTGCAGATTCCCAAATGTCAAGTGACTAAAATGTACAATTAGAATAAAATGCAGTATATACAAGTAGCAAAGAGTACAAAATATATACAAAATGGTTAGGAACACCTCACCGATCGATTAAGCAACATCCTTGCCAACTCAAGCTGGGGGAGCCCTTCACCAGCCCAGGAAGGAGTTCAATCAGGACTCAAATTCCAACACCTCCACAGCAATATGTCTATTCTGTGGCGAGCGTCCACCAGGCCCTCGAAGGTTCCCAGCTTAAATACCATTACTAAACATGAGGAAAAGCTTCTAGAAAACCTCGCCCCCTTCTCATTAAAAAAAACCGAGCTGGCTGTACCAGTCTGCATCAGGGCCAGATGGAGGCTGGCCAGGCTCCCGTATTTTGACTCCGATACAGAGTTGTACATTCTCACATCTTCCTGCCTCTATCTTGACGAAGCTCCCACAAGGCCTTCCAGAGTACATTAAACAAAAGCAATCGCTCAGAAAAACAGAAAGACCTTGATTGTGAATAACTCAAACAATTTGCAAGCACTACTGTGCACGCAGAAAAACTGCAGCAAGGCAAAGCCAGGGAAAAAGGATGACATGAGGCCATGTCAAAGCCAATAGTAAGAACTCATAATTCTCATAACTGTACAACACAATACACATTTCTGCACAACTGCTTATAGCATCACATACTTTATCTCTCAATGTGAAATAGCATCACATACTTTATCTCTCAATGTACAACACCGAGAACATGTGTGCACCACCACTCACAACACTGCACTTTGAAACCACAGAGTACATTCCACACCTCTCTCTCCCTCTCACGCCTTCCAATGCACATCCCACACCTTCTGTTCTTGGCAAGACTGTTCTACTCCGTGACAGCTCCCACTGAAAGACAACAAGATTACAAGAGAAAAGAGAAGCAGGCATATGCAGGACCGTCTCATATATCCAGGCTAGGGTAAAATAACACACTAAAGTCAATTAAAATAATGGTAGTCGAAGGTCATCATAGGGTGCCAAACCACAAGAGTGCCTCTTTCACTACAGAGTGCCATTGCCTTAAGTGTATCTCTGTACTGGGGTGAATGTATGACATTGTTCTGCATTCTGTCCATCAACAGTTTTTTTGCATTTGTGGGAAGGGTATGCCCAGACGTAGGTCCCTTGCTCTCCATGCCACTGGAATCAAGCTATCCTGGCTGAAGAGGGGTGAAACCCCGAAACCGGTCCTAGGATGCTTGTTTCCAGTCCAGGGAGGACCTGGCTTGGCAGTTCGGGCTGGACTGTTCCCATGAGGCACAGGGTCAAGACTGATTTAATATGGCTGGGTTCAAACTGAAATGGCATGGTGAGCAAAAAAACTATAGATTTAGGCCCAGATCTCTGTCCTGGGGTGAATGTATGACATTGTTCTGCATTCTGTCCATCAACTGTTTTTTTGCATTTGTCACTCCGAGTGGGAAGGGTATGCCCAGACGTGGGTCCCTTGCTCTCCATGCCACTGGAATCAAGCTATCCTGGCTGAAGAGGGGTGAAACCCGGAAACCGGTCCTAGGAAGCTTGTTTCCAGTCCAGGGAGGACCTGACTTGGCAGTTCGGGCTGGACTGTTCCCATGAGGCACAGGGTCAAGACTGATTTGCATATGGCTGGGTTCAAACTGGAACGGCATGGTGAGCAAAAAAACGATGGATTTAGGCCCAGATCTCTGTACTGGGGTGAATGTATGACATTTTTCTGCATTCTGTCCATCAACTGTTGTTTTTGCATTTGTCACCCCCAGTGGGAAGGGTATGCCCAGACGTGGGTCCCGTGCTCTCCATGCCACTGGAATCAAGCTATCCTGGCTGAAGAGGGGTGAAACACCGAAACCGGTCCTAGGATGCTTGTTTCCAGTCCAGGGAGGACCTGACTTGGCAGTTCGGGCTGGACTGTACCCATGAGGCACAGGGTGAAGACTGATTTGCATATGGCTGGGTTCAAACTGGAACAGCATGGTGAGCAAAAAAACGATAGATTTAGGCCCAGATCTCTGTACTGGGGTGAATGTATGACATTGTTCTGCATTCTGTCCATCAACTGTTGTTTTTGCATTTGTCACCCCGAGTGGGAAGGGTATGCCCAGACGTGGGTCCCGTGCTCTCCATGCCACTGGAATCAAGCTATCCTGGCTGAAGAGGGGTGAAACCCTGAAACCAGTCCTAGGATGCTTGTTTCCAGTCCAGGGAGGACCTGGCTTGGCAGTTCGGGCTGGACTGTTCCCATGAGGCACAAGGTCAAGACTGATTTGCATATGGCTGGATTCAAACTGGAATGGCATGGTGACCACCGTTATGTGAGTCATGGTGATGTGACACATGTGAGGGAGACACACCACTATGGTGTGAGAAGGTGGCCTGATATGTGCTGTCCACTAGTTCTAGTGGGCACCTTGTATCAGTCCAAACAACCCCTTATGGTGATAGGTTAAAGACAACCTTTATTGAAAGCTATCCTAGTGGTAGCTATGGAGAGCAGCCTTCAGGCTAAGCCTTGAAGGAATGTAAAGCAGCTTGTTTTACCAGTCTATAATCTCTTGAATGATCAAATGAAAGGACAACCACACCAGGTATATATTTAAACTATATGTATTCAGGTTAACACACACCCCTCTAGTCTCTTTATGAGACTGGAGTTTGAAGTACTTAATTTACAAGTGAGCAAGCATCAGTAATAGCACAAATACACGTTTGGGCCCTAGGGGCTTACCAAACCATACCAAAAAAAGTGGTATAAGAACCACGACTGAACTAGGCACAAGGCCTAGAGCCTGTAACATCGCTGGGACCCTAAGGAACCACCCAAGGCAGTGACACAGGGCACCCACGGGGACTGTATGCAGTGTGTGAACACAACCGCGGGTTCCCGTTATCTTCTATGGGCAATGTCGCGAATGGGAATTTAAATATTAGGGACACTTATAATTGAGTCAGGACCAAACCCTTTTGGACTTAAGAAGTTCTAGGGCTAGCACCCACGGGAGCACCGGAGTACTCGAGTTACCTCACCCAGGGAAGCCGGGTGCATAGGTGTCTTTTTGTGTCGGGGCGCGTCGTCGATTTCAATGGAAGCCTGCAAAGAACTGCTGCTGCCGTGAAGAGGAGAGGTGTCCAAAGAGATCCAAGCCCGGATCTAGGAAGGAAGGAACCTGAAAGCAGAGGGGAGAGAGTCTGGGTCACTTGACAGTGACCGAGGGCAGGATGAACCAATGCCCACATCTAGCAAGAAGTGTCTGCTTGGCTGCACCTAGAGCCAGCGCGATAGCTCTCCCACGACAGGATCGAAGAGGGAAAGTCAATGCATTGGGGAGTCCCAGTAGGGTGTAGCTTGGGAATCTAGGTATTTCGCATAAATTATGTCTATGTCCAACAGGACTGTGATCCAGAATGATTGGATCTTTGGGCATTCCCAAAGCAAATGTGTTAGTGTGCGTTCCTTCCCACAGCTTCTCCAGCATTGGGTGTTCCTACCCACCTTCCATTTTGCAATTCGCACAGGGGTGTAGTACCAATAATGGGCGATCTTGAGGAACATTTCCTTACCCGTTGTGCTGCATGAGGACACCCTAGCTCTGTATATGATGTCCTGCCATTCCTTAACTGTGAATTCCCGTTCACACTCAGTCTCCCATCTGCGCGGTGCTGGTGATTTAAGCTACTGTTGAGGTTTCACAAGGAAGGAGTATATATCGGATAGAAGTTTCTTATCTAACTGACGGGTGATGAACCATTTCTCATATGCCATTAAGGGTCGGTTAGCATGTGGGCGAATGTGAGGCCGTGTAATCCAGTGTCGCGGCGCAATGTATTGCCAGTGGGAGTCCTAAGGTATATCATAATAGGTACACAGTTTCGCATATTCCATCACCCCCATCTCGTCAAAAAGGTTCCCTAGCCGTTTACAGTTGGCTTCCTGTCATTTGACATAACTATCCCCAGTCGCTGCAGGGAGGAACTCTGGGTGCCCAATAAAGGGGGTCAGGGGGGATGTTGGGGAGGAGAGAATACCTTTTCCCACGCTCCCATCGTTGCCATTCTGACCACAGAGATATACACTCCTCTATGTCTAAATTTCTTGGGGAGCCACGGCACCTTCCACACATGGATCCCTGCCACTCCACGGTCCATAAAACACCAATGCTTTTCTGATTCCTTTCGAAACCACTCCACCATATATTGGAATTGGGCCACGTGGTAGTATTTTTCTAGATGTGGTATGCCAAGTCCACCGTCTTCCTGTTTCCAATACGTCTGATGGCAGGCCATACGTGCTTTCTTCCTGCCCCATATAAAATCACTAATAAGATGTTGTACTGTGGATATCACCATGGCGGAGGGTTGTAGAGGGAGTGTTTGCATTATATATAAGATCCGGGGGAGCAGCGTCATTTTGACCACCGCCAGTCGGCCCAGCCAGGATAGTGTGTGTGCTTTCCATTTCAGTAATTCAGATTTAGTCATGGCGAGCGCATCAACGTAGTTTTCTTTCGCTGTACGTTCCCTCGTCGGGAAAATCTTTATGCCCAAATATGTAAGCCCCTCGGAAGCCAATTCAAACGGGAACATTTCCATCAATCTTATACAGTCCACTCTGGGGACTGTTAGGCTCAAGGCTTGTGTTTATTGTAAGTTACCTTTAAAGCCCGACGCCTGACTCACTCTCACTGACTGACTCACTCTCACTGACTGACTCACTCTCACTGACTGACTCTCTCTCTCTCACTGACTGACTCACTCTCTCTCTCTCTTATAAGGGGCGGTAGGTAGGTAAATGGCTGTGTCAAAATCAATAGTACGTCATCTGCGTACAGTGAGATCTTGTGCTCCCTGTCGCCCATACGTAGACCTGTAATGTCTCCATGCTGGCGTATGCGTTCCGCAAATGGCTCCATGTATAATACAAATAGCAAGGGCGACAGGGTGCAGCCCTGTCTCGTACCCCGTGTTATTCCAAAAGCCTGGGACGCTACACCATTCACCCTGACCTTAACTTCCGGAGCGGCATAATTACACAGAACCCAGCATTGGAACCTTTCCCCAAGCCTGAACCTATCAAGTACTTCTTGCAGGTATGACCAATGTACTCTGTCGAAAGCTTTTTCTGCATCGACTGACAGTACCATGGTCGGGGTCTAGGCACGCTGCGATTTCTCTAAGATGTGACAGAGCCTTTTGGTTCCATCACTGCAATTCCTCTCTGGGATGAAACCCGATTGGCTCCGGGTCAATAAGTCCCTGCATATGTGTGGCTACCCGCACCGCCAATACACGAGTAAAGATTTTTAGGTCCACATTCAACAATGAGATGGGCCTGTACGAAGCGCACTTCGCAGGGTCTTTCCCAGGCTTTGGGAGAACAACGATGGAGGCCATGTACATAGTAGGGGTGAGGCTACCAGTCTCGCTGAAGGAATTATAAAGGCAAGAGAGAATGGAAACAAGCTCCATCCCAAACGTTTTATAAAATTCCGGGGTGAAGCCATCGTCCCCAGGGGCCTTCCCCGAGGGTAGATTCTGGATGACCCGGAGTATCTCGTCTCCGGTAATGTCAGCGTCCATAGAGGACGCCTCTAGCGATGGAAGTCATGTTACCGGGGCATCAGCTACATATTTCCTCGCTGCCCTCCCGTCCAGCGATACCACTGTATAAGAGTGGAGAAGTGTTCAAATTCACCCACTATGAGATCATCTGTCCGCACCCACTCGCCTTCCGAGTTCTCAATCTCCACAACTCTGCGTTGTGCTCCTGGGTAAGCAACTTATGTTCTAACAGCCTTCCGGCTTTGTTCCTTCCCTCATAATACATTGGTTTTGTGTGTATCAAGGCATACTCGGCTCTGTCTGTGTCAACGCCTTCAACTGTTTCCGTGCCACAGTAAGTTGGCGTCTCACTCGAACCTCTCCCGTGTGTTGGTAGACTTCTTCCAGTTCCCTCGTGCCTTCTAGAGCTTCATGTTTAGCCTTCTTTCTTTATTAGCTTTAACTGAGATAGCCAAGAAGTGGTCTCTTAGGACTGCTTTAAGCATGTCCCAAAGCAATGGGACTGGAGTTGAGCTATTGTCATTTGTGCTCAGGAAGTCCTGAATGGAAATCCAGATCCGTTCCACATTCTACTCGTATGTGAGTAGTCTATTAATCAGTCACCACTGCTTCTGGTGGGGCAAGCCCCTAGGCAGCTTCACTAATAGAGTAATGGGAGAATGGTGTGAGAGCACCGCCACCCCTATAGACGTTGCCACTGTCTCATGAGTTATGCATATAGAGATGAGGAAGAAATCTAAGCGTGCGTTTGTCTGATGGGCTGCTGAAAAGAGCTTGTATTCTCTCGTCCCTGGGTTGCGCCGGCGCCACACCTCCACCAGCCCCACCTCTGACAGCCAATTCTTAGTGGTGTCCGAGAGTGCCACGCATTACCAGACCTAGACACAGATCTATCCAGCTGGGAGTCTTAAACTATATTATAATCCCCTCCTACCATCAAGTCTTCGTCTGGTGACATCAATACTTCTCCCAAGGCATGTCTAAGAAACATCTCCGGGGCATCAATTGGGGCGTAAATTGAGGCCAAAGTGTAGGTGCGTCCCCTGACCTCCACCCGCAAGGATAACAATCTGCCTGGGATATCTGCTTGTGTGGAGAGAACCCTCCAAGAGAAGTGTATTGCAAGCAAAATCGCCACCCCCGCCTGTTTGCCTGGTGTGGATGAGAAATATTGCCTATCAAACCACTATGATCTAAGCTGCCGCCAATCCATGTGTACTAAATGCGTTTTCAGTAGGCGGCAAACATCGCATCCGGATTCCTTCAGAAAGGTGATTAAGGCTATTCTTTTCATGGGTGAATTTAGGTCTCTAACATTGATGCTCAATATCTTAATAGTTTGGTCGGGCATCCCCTTGTTGCATGTAAGCGTGCTCTATGGGGACCCGTAAGCGAGCCCAAACCTCCTGGGCCCCGCCAGCGGCCAGCCCCATCAAGTACAACAAAGGGGAATGGAATGTTGCATCCCAGAAATGTATCTCACTCCTTGGGATTTGCCAGAGCATACCAACCCCCATGGGATCCTCAAGGAGAGAGGGAAATGACCAGACATCCCGCCCACCCCGATAACATTGTCACCCAATGCCTAGTAGGAGGCTTGTCCCTGGACCTGAAGTGGGGTAGCTAATCATGTATTAGTCCCGTTTATCTGCTGAGGTACTGCGTGTATTAGATTGGGTTCCACCCCTGTCTCCTTCACACCCCCTGGAAAGCCCATCTTGACTCCTTGAGCCCCTTCTCTGTCCGGATTAATTACTAGATGCCCCCTTAAGAAGGAAAAAAACAACTGCAAGAACTCCAATTTAAAGTCAACAAACAATATGACCTTCAACATATTAAACACATTGATTAATAAAGAAATATCACCAATGACGGTTGGTCCACGAGCCTGGCATCTAGCCTTCTCCATGCTTCAGGCCCAATACATAGATAGGAAGAAGCCTCCGCTGGTCGAGGTCAGCCTTACCAAAGAACCCCTTCTCTCAAACAATTCTACAGTTCAAAGAGTTCCAAGTGAGATCTACCGGGCTTTACGATACCTCGTCCTCCATGACGGCTTTGTGTTGCTGGAGTTGCTTGAAAAGGCCGTCCCTTTCTTTATTACTTTCTGCTTCTGACGGCTTCATCGTGGATTCTTTCTCTGCCGACGTCTACGGTTCGACCTGCTCCCTGTGTGCTCCTTCTGTGATTTCTGTGACTGTGCGGTGTCCTCCCCTTGTGCTGTCTCCAGGCCCAGAATTGCTCTTGCCTCCTCCAGGGTATGTACCATGCTTGTTTCTTGTTGCCAAATAAAGATCAGGATGAAGGGATGCCCCCATCTATAGCGGATCCCTTTCTCCCTCAAGAAGGAGGTTGCCGGTCCTAACGCTCTGCGTCTCAGGAGGGTGGCCTGGAAGAGGTCTTGGAATATGCCGACTGGCATACCTTCGAATTAGATTACTGTTGTGTCCCTTGTTGCCACCATGATCTTCTCCTTTTGGGTATATGAGTGGAGGCATGTAAGAATGTCCTGCGGTCAGCCTGAAACAGTCTCTGGGCGACCGGCCCTATGGGTGCGGTCCAAAAGGATATCCTTGTCTCTCAATTCTGGGGTTACCTGCTTGAAGAGACGCACCACTAGTCCTTCTAGGTCCCCCGAGTCTGCCTGAAGCGGCACCCCTTTAATTCATATGTTGGAGTGACGTGATCTATTTTCCAAATCTTCTATCCTGTAGCAGAGCTCCTCATTCTTCTCTCTCATCTCCAAAAGCTCCCGGGCATGTTCATGCAGTTCTTCCTCCCTGCCATCCCCTGATCGTTCCAAGGCATCCACCCTAGCCCCTAATTCTGTCAGGTCTGACTTGAGGGATCTGATATCTGAGGCCACTTCTTGTCCCCAAGCTGAGAAGTCATTCCTAAGGGTACCTATCAGTTGTTCCATAAAATGGCGTGTGACCGGTTCTTCTAGGTTGCCCGTCTCTGTACTGGGCGCCATCTCATTCACCGACCCCCAAAGGGGAGCCCGCTCTGAACTCTGTCTTTTTCGACCTTGGTTTGCCCAGCATGTGTTTGATGGAGCCATCCTTTTTTGTGCGGCCAGATGCCCATTTTGGAAGGTGCTACAGGGGTCCACCGCAACTCCCCCTACGGCTGTCTGGACCAAGGCAAATGGGGCTCAGGCCCCAGCGTCTGCGGTGCTGGCAGTCCCCTTCCAGTAGATTCCGCTCCGCTAGGTCCCTTATGGCTGGCTGGGCCATGGACTGTGTTTGCTGAATTTAAGCCAAACTCCTGTGTGCTGCTACTGCAATGCTTGTTGCCCCCTCCTACAGGGCTCCGGCTCCTTCCACTCTCCGCCACTATATGGGGGGTATCAATTGCAAATATCCAGACTTCCTTCCCTACTCCAGACACTCCACACTGGATTCCTTGCCTACGGGGCCAAGTCAATCAGGTCACTCACCGCCATAAAGAAGTTGGCCCTGGCCACCATTTTGAGGAGTGGCCCCCCCGGCACCTTTTCCACTCTTGGGCATGCTGCACAGTGGGCAGACACCCGGTATTATGCAGGCCTACCGGGTGCCAGGGGTGCGCCCCCGCGCCACACATTGTCCACAGCCGATTGGGCTTCTTGTCAGGATAGGTCCAGGCAAGGAGTCCTACCTACAGGCGGCAAGGGCCGAGCTCCTTTCGCCGACAGGTTCACTGGCGCTCTCAGGGGTTGGGAGCCACCCCTACTCGTCGCTATTCTGCCGAGGCTGCGGGGCACCCACATGGCATGGCGTGCCGCTGCCCCCAAACTCCGCTTTGACCCCGTTACTCTCCTGCTGCGTCGGACCACAGCAACGTCTGTGTTTGGCTGATTCTCGGGAGCAGATCTCAGTAGCACAGTTGGATACTGTAGTGTACTGTTTTCCTTCATGTTCCTTTAAATGCGGTTCCTCTTTTGTGTTCATTATGTTTATGTGTGATTCTTGTATTCTATGGCGTGCGCACTTTCAAGGTATGTTTACCTTCAAAGATGCTTCGCTCCTGATGTCTGTTCTGGTTAGAAATCCCAACTGCTGAATCTGGCATTCAGCGGTTGGAGTTCAATCAGGACAGACGTGCTCCTGTGTAATGCTGACTAAACTTGAAGATTAAACCTTTTGGAATGAATATCTCTTCATCTCGTCTACTTCCTCAATAATCACTTTATTTAAGTAAAGCTATTCTTTACAGATACCTCGCTGCTTTTGATAGGGAATTACCGCCCAAGAAGGCAGGTTCCCGGCAAGTTTCAGGCCTCACCCGGCGGAGCTCCAGCGTCGAGCTGTTACTCCGCCATCATCTTGGCCAGATCTCTTACTTTTAAAGGTCATTGTTTTTTATTTACAGGTTGGCAAACTAGGGCAGTTAAAGTTAGAATTTACATAAAAAGCAGAAGGTGTTGAAACTTGATAGGGCCAAAATACAGCCCCAATGACTTTTACAGCATCTTTATCTAGTCACTAGATTTTGTATAACATAGGGAACTCAAAAAATACTACGTCCCACCACAATACCAACCGTAAAGACAAACAAACATTCATACCTCCCAAAGGGACACCTTAGTCAGAGCATACATCAACACAGAGCTCAGAGTCACCATACAGTTGGACCTCACCGAACCAATTACTGCAATACACTCTTCCAAAAAATAATGTTGTTCTCCAAGCCAACACATATGGCGCCAAACCAATACCTATGCAACACCCCACAGCTAGACATATTCATGGTCAACTGTGTACCCTAAGAAGACACATAGGGGCAGATTTACAAGCCCCTTGCGCCTCCTTGCGTCACCATTGCGTCACTTGTTCTGACGCAACGGCAGCGCAAACAATGTGGTCAATTTACAACGTGACGCATCTAGGAAGATGTGTCACGTTGTAAAGCCCTGCGTCACATTATACCTGCGGCAAGTATAATGTATGCCGGCTACACGTTCCCACGCAAAAAGCCATGTAGAACTGATGCAGTGAAATTTACAACATTTCACTACGTCACTCTACGCCTTCACTGCTTCAAAATTCCTATGCCTGCTCAGACCAGGCATAAGGAATGACGTATGGCTTTTTGTATGGGACTCGCCTATCTGTTGTGGTGCATTTCTGGAGTTGCGTCTCTTTTATGAGCAACTCCAGCAATGCGTCACTTTTGTGCCAACATGCGTCAGAATTTATGACGCATCTGTTAATCCTTGCTCCATGGAGCACTGTTTTGTAAATACAGCACATCCATGGTGGTGCAAGGACATTTAGCACTGACGCAACGAAACTGACGCATCTATGCAGATGCGTCAGTTCCTTGTAAATCTGCCCCTTGGTCTAAGTCCTTCAGTGAGTACTAGTCCTTCGGAGGGCAAATATCGTCTGCTATTCACATTCAATAGTACAACCACTAAACTGGTGATCCTACTCAGACAGGAAAGAGTTTTCTGTGATAGAATCCTTGAGGCCAGGGCATGAAAATATCTAAACCCGATAGCACTGCAAAGCCACAATAATGGCAACAGCACTACAAAGCTATTGTAAGGTGCCAAAGACAAGCTCCAACAAAAATCTCAGTGTCCAGTTACAAGTGGCTACCAGAGATCTAGGAATCCGTTACTCTGATGCACTGAGGACAACCACAAGGGTGAGAGACCAGTTAGAGGGCACTAGACTTCAGCAATAGAACAGCACATGGTGCAACCACGGTGGACTCAGATTGTAGAGTCCACACTGGAACACAAATGGAAGGTAACAAACGTCAAACAGCAGTGTGACACAACTATTCATATCTAAGCAAGCCCTATTCCGACACCAGGGACCTAAGAAGAGATGCTTAGGGTGTCTTATTTCCTGTAGCTTCCTCAAAGTATTCCAAGTACATTGGGGAGCACCACAGTGATGCAGCTGCAGTTTCTTTGCTCGGAGCCTATCCTTCATTAATAATGGTCCAGGGACTTTATTGCGCAGTGAGAGTGACTCAACAAGGGGTTTGCCTGACGAAGCAGACCATGTGCTACACACCCATGTCAATCTGGTGTCAGTGGCTTCACGGCATGTGACCTGCCTGCAGTCTGCGTGCGTGACTGCACTAGTTCGAGGAGCCCAGGTTGTAATCAAACTAGCCTTTCAGGTGACTCTGGGCCTGAGTGTGCAGCCAGAGGCAGCACTTGTGCACCGGAAAAGGGTGTGTCAGGTAACTCTTGGGAAACATGGAGCGCTTTATAGCTCCATCTGCATGATTTGAGGCAGAGGTGAGAGCCCCAGCAACACTAGTGTGGGTTGCTAATAGTGTGGGCGTCTGGAGGAAGAGAGTTGGGCTCCAATGGAAGACCATTAGCCTCAAAGCATACGCCGGAGTTCTTAGTGTGGCCCTCACTGTTGTAAGTGGGATCCTGCATGACAAACAGACGGTGGTCCATCAGAAGAGTGCTGGTCTCCAGCAGAAGATAACCCGCGAACGCTGCATGCATATAAGCCCCAAGACCACAGCTCAAAGAAGTTGACGCAAAGCATGCAAACCATCCACCTGATTTTAAAACACTTGTAAAAATTAAGGAATGAATAAAAAAACACTGGGGCTGTTATATATGTGTTTAGTCAATAGTTCTGTATTTTGCTTTCTATGATAGCTCTATGTCTAAGCTAGAAATACGAACTGTAGTAACATCGTGAGCAATAGCTCTATGCTCCAATTTGTCATTAAACTGTAACGCTGGTGGGTGCCTCAGGAGGGCGCATGGGGCCATATTGATACAGTCACTGACACTTAAGGAGACACACAGAAAATATTCTTGGCGTAAGTGCAGCTAGGTTCTGATGCGAGCAAGGCTATACCACCTCCTGAGTTCTGACCATGAAGAAGAATCAGCACCAAAAACACCCATGGTGTTCTGGCACTCCTCTCACGCACCATTGTCCTGGCATGGTAGGGATTCTGGGGCATATTTGCAAGGGGACTGTGCCACCGGAACATCACTTTTTAGGATGTTCCGGCGGCGCAATGCCCTGCACCATATTCACAAAGTTACATTAAGCCACTTTGCATGGTTTAATGCCGATTTGTAAATAATGGTACCCTTTCACGCAGTTTTCTCAGTGAAAGGGGCGTGCAATGGGTGTTGCTGTGGTCTTTCCACTGCAACACCTATTGGTTTTTGGCACTGTCCCAGATTTACAAGGATCTGTAAATCTGAGGCAGCGCCAAAAAGTAACGCCATGCAAAAGCAGGCATTTGATTGGCACAACGAGTAGAAATAATTTTATTTCTCCTCGTTTTTGCTTTTCTTATGTGTGCTGCAGAATGCAGCAGAAATAGAAAGAGCAAAACGCCTTTAAAGATGTTTTATATGTAGGAAGGTGTCCGTCCCTTCATGCAGAAAAACAATCAGTAAATAATGGTGATTTGCTACTTCTATGTGTGCTGCATAGATGAAAATTTAATTGGACCTGAGACAAGGTCTTCATGATAAGCTAAACAAATTAGTTGGATGGGCCTCCTGTTTGCTTTCGATGACTTGCTTGCTAGGTTTTATTTTCAGTCCCTTTATCACTGACTCACTCCCTCTCACTGACTGACTCACTCTCTCACTGACTGACTCACTCTCACTGACTCACTCTCACTGACTGACTCACTCTCACTGACTAACTCACTCTCACTGACTGACTCTCTCACTCTCACTGACTCACTCACTCTCACTGACTGACTCACTCACTCTCACTGACTGACTCACTCACTCTCACTGACTGACTCACTCTCACTGACTGACTCACTCTCACTGACTGACTCACTCTCTCTCTCACTGACTGACTCACTCTCTCTCTCACTGACTGACACACTCTCTCACTGACTGACTCACTCTCACTGACTGACTCACTCTCACTGACTGACTCACTCTCACTCTCACTGACTCACTCTCACTGACTCACTGACTCACTCTCAGTGACTCACTCTCACTGACTGACTCACTCTCACTGACTGACTCACTCTCACTGACTGACTCACTCTCACTCACTGACTGACTCACTCTCACTCACTGACTGACTCACTCTCTCTCTCACTGACTGACTGACTCACTCTCACTAACACTCACCCACTCTCACGCACTGACTAACTCACTGTCACTGACTAAGTCACTCTCACTGACTGATTCACTCTCAATGACTTGCTCGCTCACTCTCACTGACTGACTTGCTCACTGACTCACTCTCACTGACTGACTCACTCTCACTGACTGACTCGCTCACTGACTCACTCTCACTGACTCACTGTCACTGACTCACTCTCACTGACTCACTCTCACTGACTCTCTCACTGACTCACTCCCTCTCACTGACACTCACCCACTTTCACGCACTAACTCACTCACTCTCACTGACTAATTCACTCTCACTGACTGACTCACTCTCACTGACTGACTCACTCTCACTGACTGACTCACTCTCACTGACTGACTCTCTCTCTCTCACTGACTGACTCACTCTCTCTCTCACTGACTGACTGACTCTCACTGACTAACTCTCACTGACTGACTCACTCTCACTCACTGACTCACTCTCACTGACTTACTCTCTCACTCTCACAGACTCACTCACTCTCACTGACTGACTCACTCACTCTCACTGACTGACTCACTCACTCTCACTGACTGACTCACTCACTCTCACTGACTGACTCACTCACCCTCACGGACTCACTCACCCTCACGGACTCACTCACCCTCACGGACTCGCTCACCCTCACGGACTCGCTCACCCTCATGGACTCGCTCACCCTCATGGGCTCGCTCACCCTCACGGACTTGCTCACCCTCACGGACTCACTCACTCTCACGGACTCGCTCACTCACTCTTACTGACTCACTCGCTCACTGACTGACTAGCTCACTGACTGACTCGCTCACTGACTCACTCACTCACTGACTGACTCTCACTGACTCACTCTCACTGACTCACTCACTCTCACTGACTGACTCACTCTCACTGACTGACTCACTCTCACTGACTAACTCACTCTCACTGACTGACTCAATCTCACTGACTGACTCACTCTCACTGACTCACTCTCACTGACTCACTCTCACTGACTGACTCACTCTCACTGACTGACTCACTCTAACTGACTGACTCACTCTCACTCACTCACTGACTCACTCTCACTCACTCACTGACTCACTCTCTCTCTCACTGACTGACTGACTCACTCTCACTGACACTCACCCACTCTCACGCACTGACTAACTCACTCTCACTGACTAATTCACAATCACTGACTGACTCACTCTCACTGACTCGCTCTCTCACTCTCACTGACTGACTTGCTCACTGACTCACTCTCACTGACTGACTCACTCTCACTGACTGACTCGCTCACTGACTCACTGTCCCTGACTTACTGTCACTGACTCACTCTCACTGACTCACTCTCACTGACTCACTCACTCTCACTGACACTCACCCACTGTCACGCACTGACTCACTCACTCTCACTGACTAACTCACTCTCACTGACTGACTCACTCTCACTGACTGACTCACTCTCACTGACTGACTCACTCTCTCTCTCACTGACTGACTCACTCTCTCTCTCACTGACTGACTCACTCTCTCACTGACTGACTGACTCTCACTGACTCACTCTCACTGACTGACTCACTCTCACTGACTGACTCACTCTCACTGACTGACTCTCTCACTCTCACTGACTCACTCACTCTCACTGACTGACTCACTCACTCTCACTGACTGACTCACTCACTCTCACTGACTGACTCACTCACTCTCACTGACTGACTCACTCACGCTCACTGACTGACTCGCTCACTGACTGACTCGCTCACTGACTCACTCTCACTGACTCACTGACTCACTCACTCTCACTGACTGACTCACTCTCACTGACTGACTCACTCTCACTGACTGACTCACTCTCACTGACTGACTCACTCTCAGTGACTGACTCACTCTCACTGACTGACTCACTCTCACTGACTAACTCACTCTCACTGACTGACTCAATCTCACTGACTGACTCACTCTCACTGACTCACTCTCACTGACTCACTCTCACTGACTCACTCTCACTAACTGACTCACTCTGACTGACTGACTCACTCTCACTGACTGACTCACTCTCACTCACTGACTGACTCACTCTCACTCACTGACTGACTCTCTCTCTCACTGACTGACTGACTAACTCTCACTGACACTCACCCACTATCACACACTGACTAACTCACTCTCACTGACTAATTCACTCTCACTGACTGACTCAGTCTCACTGACTCGCTCGCTCACTCTCACTGACTGACTTGCTCACTGACTCACTCTCACTGACTGACTCACTCTCACTGACTGACTCGCTCACTGACTCACTCTCATTCATTCACTCTCACTGACTCACTCTGACTGACTGACTCTCTCACTCTCACTGACTCACTCATTCTCACTGAATGACTCACTCACTCTCACTGACTGACTCACTCACTCTCACTGACTGACTGTTCTGCTTGATTTTCCCGGCCTTCTTGTGTTAACAAGTGATTGAATGTGACTTCAGTCTCTTACCATTCAAGCCTAAGGGTTAGAGTAGTGAATGGAGCCTATTTACTAGGCACTTCGACATGATTCTGTGCTCTTCCCCATAGATCAGGGCTTGCACACATAGCCTAGGGGATAGATTTGTTAGTATTAGAGATAACCTGTCCTGTAGTGAGGGTATTTCATGGAGCTGTGCTGAATTCAGGCCTGGTAGGCCTCAAACGGGAGAGACTCCATCTTTCTTTCTGCTCCGGCAGCTTGGGATGCTTCTAGGTCAAAAGTAATGTTTTAGTTATGAGGTGTTATTCGCTTGGAGAGAACCGGTTCAGGCCGGCCCTTATCGAAGGATTGTATTTTTCTTCATGCCGAAGACACTACATCAGGCCGGCCGGCTGGGAACGTGTCCTTGGTACGGGGAGGTACAAGAATTTGGTGGGCGGCAGGTTACGGGCCGGAATTTTCCATGAGGAAATGCACCTCTATATTAGTGAAAGTCTGAGGCAGTTACATGTTCAGTCTGTAGGCGGCATCTTGCCGTGAGCAGTAAAGCTACTACTTATTCCAGGGAAGACAGACGCCATCTTGAAGGCGGAGAAGAACCGAGAGACAGATGCTTTCCTAACAGAATAGCCAGAGAGGAGAGAGTAGCCGATAAGGAAGAGGTCCCAGTGACTCGGAGAAGGGTGATTCCAGGCGAGCCGAGGCACAGACGAGAAGGGAGCCTAGATGACCACTGAGTGCAGGCTACATACTACTAAGGTGATGTCGACCCTTTCTTATTAGAGTATACAACTTAATCTTTCACTTTTCTTTGCAGGTTATGTGTTATGTCGTAATGTTATGTGATTGTGTATGCAATGAGTAATAAAGTATCCAGTTTGTAGTGAACCAACATGTGCTGCGTGTTCTTGTATAAGAGGGTAGCCTATTCTTCTGGTCAGCTGCGGCTACATGAACAGATGTTAACCCTGATCAGGTAAGTGGTAACTGAATAGAGGAAAGAGGAGCCCCTCGAACCTGAGAACAGGCTATGCCCGAACTGGCAATCCTTGTGTGATCTGATGAATAGTGAGACTGATTCCCTTTTTGTATGTTATGGTGATCATAGGATGAACTGTCGTATGAGACTGCCGTCTAGGTAGAGAGGTCTGGATTCGTAGGGGATCGCGAGGCCGCCAATTGTGCTGATACTGTCGTATGGGCAGAGAGGTCTGGGTTCGTATGGGACCGCGAGGCCGCCACTTGTGATACTGTCGTATGGGCAGAGAGGTCTGGATTCGTAGGGGATCGCGAGGCCGCCGATTGTGCTGAGACTGCCGTCTGGGTAGAGAGGTCTGGGTTCGTATGGGACCGCGAGGCCGCCACTTGTGATACTGTTGTATGAGACTGCCGTCTAGGTAGAGAGGTCTGGATTCGTAGGGGATCGCGAGGCCGCCAATTGTGCTGATACTGTCGTATGGGCAGAGAGGTCTGGGTTCGTATGGGACCGCGAGGCCGCCACTTGTGATACTGTCGTATGGGCAGAGAGGTCTGGATTCGTAGGGGATCGCGAGGCCGCCGATTGTGCTGAGACTGCCGTCTGGGTAGAGAGGTCTGGGTTCGTATGGGACCGCGAGGCCGCCACTTGTGATACTGTCGTATGAGACTGCCGTCTAGGTAGAGAGGTCTGGATTCGTAGGGGATCGCGAGGCCGCCAATTGTGCTGATACTGTCGTATGGGCAGAGAGGTCTGGGTTTGTATGGGACCGCGAGGCCGCCACTTGTGATACTGTCGTATGGGCAGAGAGGTCTGGATTCGTAGGGGATCGCAAGGCCGCCGATTGTGCTGAGACTGCCGTCTGGGTAGAGAGGTCTGGGTTCGTATGGGACCGCGAGGCCGCCACTTGTGATACTGTCGTATGGGCAGAAAGGTCTGGATCCGTATGGGATCGCGAGGCCGCCGATTGTGAGGTCTTGGTATGCATAGTAGGAATCCCCTGTCCTTAGGTGATAGGTATATGTGGTTGCAGGATTGTAAATAGGTTCTAGGGAGGGGGTAACGTTCTGGCTGGGTTAGTGAGGCTCTGATGAGCGGGTTCTATCTGATCCGAAAACCCAAGCAGAACACTGACTCACTCACTCTCACTGACTGACTCACTCACTCTCACTGACTTACTCCCTCACTCTCACTGACTCACTCACTCACTCACTCACTCTCACTCACTCACTCACTCTCACTGACTCACTCACTCTCACTGACTGACTCACTCACTCTCACTCACTGACTCACTCTCACTGACTCACTCTTACTGACTCACTCTCACTGACTCACTCTCACTGACTCACTCTCACAGACTCTTTCTCACAGAATCACTCTCACAGAATCACTCTCACAGAATCACTCTCACAGAATGACTCTCACAGACTCACTCTCACTGACTCTTTCTCACTGACTCTCTCTCACTGACTGACTCACTCACTGACTGACTCTCCCACTCTCTCACTGACTGACTCACTCTCTCACTGACTGACTCTCCCACTCTCTCACTGACTGACTCATTCACTCTCTCACTGACTCACTCACTCTCACTGACTCACTCACTCTCTCACTGACTGACTGACTCTCACTGACTGACCCTCACTGACTCTCGCTAAAAGACTGACTGACTCTTGCCAAAAGACTGATGGACTCTTGCTAAAGGACTGACTCACTCTCACTGACTGACTATCTCACTGACTCACTCTTTCACTCACTGACTCACTCTCATTCATTCACTCTCACTGACTGACTCTCACTGACTTACTCTCTGACTCTCACACTGACTGTCCCTCTCACTGACTCACTGACTCTCCCTGATTCTCACTGACTGACTCTCTCACTCTCACTGACTCTCTCACTGACTCTCTCACTGACTCTCTCACTGACTCACTCTCACTGAATCACTCTCACTGACTCACTCACTCTCACTGACTCACTCACTCTCACTGACTCACTCACTCACTCTCACTGACTGACTCTCCTACTCTCTCACTGACTGATTCTCTCACTGACTGACTCTCTTTTACTCACTCTCATTTTCTCACTGACTGACTCTCACTGACTAACTATCTCTCTATCTGACTAACTCACTCTCGCTCTCACTGACTGATCCACTCTCTCTCACTGACTGACTCACTCTCTCTCACTGACTGACTCACTCCCTCTCTCACTGACTGACTCACTCTCTCTCACTGACTCACTCTCTCTCTCTTACTGACTGACTCACTCACTCTCATTGACTGACTCACTCTCACTGACTGACTCACTCACTCTCACTGAGTGACTGACTCACTCTCACTGACTGACTCACTCACCCTCACAGACTCACTCACCCTCACGGACTCACTCACAAACTCACACTCACAGACTCACTCTCACAGACTCCCTCTCACAGACTCTCCCTCACAGACTCTCTCTCACTGACTCTCTCTCACTGACTCACTCTCCCTTACTCACTCTCACTGACTGACTCACTCACTCTCACTGACTGACTCACTCACTCTCACTGACTGACTCACTCACTCTCACTAACTGACTCACTCACTCTCACTGACTTACTCACTCTCACTGACTCACTCACTCATTCTCACTGACTGACTCACTCACTCTGACTGACTGACTGACTCACTCACTCTCACTGACTGACTCACTCTCACTGACTCACTCACTCACTCTGACTAATTGACTCACTCACTCACTCTGACTGACTGACTGACTCACTCTCACTCACTCACTCACTCTCACTGACTGACTCACTCACTCTCACTGACTGACTCTCTCACTGACTGACTGACTCTCTCACTGACTCTCACTGACTGACTCTCTCACTCTCACTGACTCTCTCACTCTCATTGACTGACTCTCTTACTCTCACTGACTGACTCACGCACTCTCACTGATTGACTCACTCTGACTGACTCACTCACTCTCACTGACTCACTCACTCTCACTCATTCACTCACTCACTCACTCTCACTGACTCACTCACTCACTCTCACTGACTCACTCACTCTCACTGACTGACTCACTCACTCTCACTGACTGACTCACTCTCACTGACTCACTCACTCTCACTGACAGACTCACTCACTCTCTGACTGACTTACTCTCACTGACTCACTCACTCTCACTGACTGACTCACTCACTCTCACTGACTGACTCACTCACTCTCACTGACTGACTCACTCACTCTCACTGACTGACTCACTCTCACTGACTGACTCACTCTCACTGACTGACTCACTCTCACTTACTGACTGACTCACTCTCTCTCTCACTGACTGACTGACTCACTCTCACTGACACTCACTCACTCTCACACACTGACTAACTCACTCTCACTGACTAATTCACTCTCACTGACTGACTCACTCTAACTGATTGACTCACTCTCACTGACTGACTCACTCTCACTGACTGACTCACTCTCTCCCTCTCACTGACTGACTCACTCTCTCTCTCACTGACTGACTCACTCTCTCACTGACTGACTGACTCTCACTGACTGACTCTCACTGACTGACTCACTCTCACTCACTGACTCACTCTCACTGACTTACTCTCACTCTCACAGACTCATTCACTCTCACTGACTGACTCACTCACTCTCACTGACTGACTCACTCTCACTGACTCACTCACTCTCACTGACTCACTCACTCTCACTGACTCACTCACTCACTCTCACTGACTCACTCACTCACTCTCACTGACTCACTCACTCTCACTGACTGACTCACTCACTCTCACTGACTGACTCACTCTCACTGACTCACTCACTCTCAGTGACAGACTCACTCACTCTCTGACTGACTCACTCTCACTGACTCACTCACTCTCACTGACTGACTCACTCACTCTCACTGACTGACTCACTCATTCTCACTGACGGACTCACTCACTCTCACTGACTGACTCACTCTCACTGACTGACTCACTCTCACTGACTGACTCACTCTCTCTCTCACTGACTGACTCACTCTCTCTCTCACTGACTGACACTCTCTCACTGACTGACTCACTCTCACTGACTCACTCTCACTGACTGACTCACTCTCACTGACTGACTCACTCTCACTGACTCACTCTCACTGACTCACTCTCACTGACTCACTCTCTGACTGACTCACTCTCACTGACTGACTCACTCTCACTCACTGACTGACTCACTCTCACTCACTGACTGACTCACTCTCTCTCTCACTGACTGACTGACTCACTCTCACTGACACTCATCCACTCTCACGCACTGACTAACTCACTCTCACTGACTAATTCCCTCTCACTGACTGATTCACTCTCAATGACTCGCTTGCTTACTCTCACTGACTGACTTGCTCACTGACTCACTCTCACTGACTGACTCACTCTCTCTGACTGACTCGCTCACTGACTCACTCTCACTGACTCATTGTCACTGACTCACTTTCACTGACTCACTCCCTCTCACTGACACTCACCCACTCTCACGCACTGACTCACTCACTCTCACTGACTAATTCACTCTCACTGACTGACTCACTCTAACTGATTGACTCACTCTCACTGACTGACTCACTCTCACTGACTGACTCACTCTCTCCCTCTCACTGACTGACTCACTCTCTCTCTCACTGACTGACTCACTCTCTCACTTACTGACTGACTCTCACTGACTCACTCTCACTGACTGACTCACTCTCACTCACTGACTCACTCTCACTGACTTACTCTCACTCTCACAGACTCATTCACTCTCACTGACTGACTCACTCACTCTCACTGACTGACTCACTCACTCTCACTGACTGACTGACTCACTCTCCCTGACTGACTCACTCACCCTCACAGACTCACTCACCCTCATGGACTCACTCACCCTCATGGACTCGCTCACCCTCACGGACTCGCTCACCCTCACAGACTTGCTCACCCTCATGGGCTCGCTCACCCTCATGGACTTACTCACTCTCACGGTCTCGCTCACTCACTCTCACTGACTCGCTCGCTCACTCTCACTGACTCACTCGCTCACTGACTGACTCGCTCACTGACTGAATCGCTCACTGACTGACTCGCTCACTGACTAATTCTCACTGACTCACTCTCACTGACTGACTCACTCTCACTGACTGACTCACTCTCACTGACTGACTCAATCTCACTGACTGACTCACTCTCACTGACTCACTCTCACTGACTCACTCTCACTGACTGACTCACTCTCACTGACTGACTCACTCTCACTGACTGACTCACTCTCACTCACTCACTGACTCACTCTCACTGACTGACTGACTCACTCTCTCTCTCTCACTGACTGACTGACTCACTCTCACTGACACTCACCCACTCTCACGCACTGACTAACTCACTCTCACTGACTAATTCACTCTCACTGACTGACTCACTCTCACTGACTCGCTCTCTCACTCTCACTGACTGACTTGCTCACTGACTCACTCTCACTGACTGACTCACTCTCACTGACTGACTCACTGACTGACTCACTGTCACTGACTCACTGTCACTGACTCACTCTCACTGACTCACTCTCACTGACTCACTCACTCTCACTGACACTCACTCACTCTCACTGACTAAATCACTCTCACTGACTGACTCACTCTCACTGACTTACTCACTCTCACTGACTGACTCACTCTCACTGACTGACTCACTC
Organism: Triturus cristatus; assembly: GCF_964204655.1. Classification (NCBI taxonomy): domain Eukaryota; kingdom Metazoa; phylum Chordata; class Amphibia; order Caudata; family Salamandridae; genus Triturus; species Triturus cristatus. The sequence continues at coordinate 217,634,820 of NC_140579.1, forward strand.
TCTCTCTCACTGACTGACTCACTCTCTCTCTCACTGACTGACTCACTCTCTCACTGACTGACTGACTCTCACTGACTCCTTCTCACTGACTGACTCACTCTCACTGACTGACTCACTCTCACTGACTGACTCTCTCACTCTCACTGACTCACTCACTCTCACTGACTCACTCACTCACTCTCACTGACTGACTCACTCACTCTCACTGACTGACTCACTCACTCTCACTGACTGACTCACTTTCACGCTCACTGACTGACTCGCTCACTGACTGACTCGCTCACTGACTCACTCTCACTGACTCACTGACTCACTCACTCTCACTGACTCACTCACTCTCACTGACTGACTCACTCTCACTGACTCACTCACTCTCACTGACTGACTCACTCTTAGTGACTGACTCACTCTCACTGACTGACTCACTCTCACTGACTAACTCACTCTCACTGACTGACTCAATCTCACTGACTGACTCACTCTCACTGACTCACTCTCACTGACTCACTCTCACTGACTCACTCTCACTGACTGACTCACTCTCACTGACTGACTCACTCTCACTGGCTGACTCACTCTCACTCACTGACTGACTCACTCTCACTCACTGACTGACTCACTCTCTCTCTCACTGACTGACTGACTCACTCTCACTGACAGTCACCCACTATCACACACTGACTAACTCACTCTCACTGACTAATTCCCTCTCACTGACTGACTAAGTCTCACTGACTCGCTCACTCACTCTCACTGACTGACTTGCTCACTGACTCACTCTCACTGACTGACTCACTCTCACTGACTGACTTGCTCACTGACTCACTCTCATTCATTCACTCTCACTGACTCACTCTCACTGACTGACACTCACTGTCACTGACTCACTCATGCTCACTGAATGACTCACTCACTCTCACTGACTGACTCACTCATGCTCACTGACTGACTGACTCACTTTCACTGACTGACTGACTCACTCTCTCACTGACTGACTCACTCTCTCACTGACTGACTGACTCTCACTGACTGACCCTCACTGACTCTCGCTAAAAGACTGACTGACTCTTGCCAAAAGACTGATGGACTCTTGCTAAAGGACTGACTCACTCTCACTGACTGACTATCTCACTGACTCACTCTTTCACTCACTGACTCACTCTCATTCATTCACTCTCACTGACTGACTCTCACTGACTTACTCTCTGACTCTCACACTGACTGTCCCTCTCACTGACTCACTGACTCTCCCTGATTCTCACTGACTGACTCTCTCACTCTCACTGACTCTCTCACTGACTCTCTCACTGACTCTCTCACTGACTCACTCTCACTGACTCACTCACTCTCACTGACTCACTCACTCTCACTGACTCACTCACTCACTCTCACTGACTGACTCTCCTACTCTCTCACTGACTGATTCTCTCACTGACTGACTCTCTTTTACTCACTCTCATTTTCTCACTGACTGACTCTCACTGACTAACTATCTCTCTCACTGACTAACTCACTCTCGCTCTCACTGACTGATCCACTCTCTCTCACTGACTGACTCACTCTCTCTCACTGACTGACTCACTCTCTCTCACTGACTCACTCTCTCTCTCTTACTGACTGACTCACTCACTCTCATTGACTGACTCACTCTCACTGACTGACTGACTCACTCTCACTGAGTGACTGACTCACTCTCACTGACTGACTCTCTCACTCTCACTGACTCTCTCACTGACTCTCTCACTGACTCTCTCACTGACTCTCTCACTGACTCACTCTCACTGAATCACTCTCACTGACTCACTCACTCTCACTGACTCACTCACTCTCACTGACTCACTCACTCACTCTCACTGACTGACTGACTCACTCTCCCTGACTGACTCACTCACCCTCACGGACTCACTCACCCTCACGGACTCACTCACCCTCATGGACTCGCTCATCCTCACGGACTCGCTCACCCTCACAGACTTGCTCACCCTCATGGGCTCGCTCACCCTCATGGACTCACTCACTCTCACGGTCTCGCTCACTCACTCTCACTGACTCGCTCGCTCACTCTCACTGACTCACTCGCTCACTGACTGACTCGCTCACTGACTGACTCGCTCACTGACTGACTCACTCTCACTGACTGACTCACTCTCACTGACTGACTCAATCTCACTGACTGACTCACTCTCACTGACTCACTCTCACTGACTCACTCTCACTGACTGACTCACTCTCACTGACTGACTCACTCTCACTGATTGACTCACTCTCACTCACTCACTGACTCACTCTCACTGACTGACTGACTGACTCTCTCTCTCTCACTGACTGACTGACTCACTCTCACTGACACTCACCCACTCTCACGCACTGACTAACTCACTCTCACTGACTAATTCACTCTCACTGACTGACTCACTCTCACTGACTTGCTCTCTCACTCTCACTGACTGACTTGCTCACTGACTCACTCTCACTGACTGACTCACTCTCAATGACTGACTAACTCACTGACTCACTGTCACTGACTCACTGTCACTTACTCACTCTCACTGACTCACTCTCACTGACTCACTCACTCTCACTGACACTCACTCACTCTCACTGACTAAATCACTCTCACTGACTGACTCACTCTCAATGACTGACTCACTCTCACTGACTGACTCACTCTCACTGACTGACTCACTCACTCTCTCTCTCACTGACTGACTCACTCTCTCTCTCACTGACTGACTCACTCTCTCACTGACTGACTGACTCTCACTGACTCCTTCTCACTGACTGACTCACTCTCACTGATTGACTCACTCTCACTGACTGACTCACTCTCACTCATTGACTCACTCCCTCACTCTCACTGACTCACTCACTCACTCACTCTCACTGACTCACTCACTCACTCTCACTGACTCGCTCACTCTCACTGACTGACTCACTCACTCTCACTCACTGACTCACTCTCACTGACTCACTCTCACTGACTCACTCTCACAGACTCTTTCTCACAGAATCACTCTCACAGAATCACTCTCACAGAATCACTCTCACAGACTCACTCTCACTGACTCTTTCTCACTGACTCTCTCTCACTGACTGACTCACTCACTGACTGACTCTCCCACTCTCTCACTGACTGACCCACTCTCTCACTGACTGACTCTCCCACTCTCTCACTGACTGACTCACTCACTCTCTCACTGACTCACTCACTCTCACTGACTGACTCACTCTCTCACTGACTGACTGACTCTGACTGACTGACTCTCACTGACTCTCGCTAAAAGACTGACTCACTCTTGCCAAAAGATTGACTGACTCTTGCTAAAGGACTGACTCACTCTCACTGACTGACTATCTCACTGACTCACTCTTTCACTCACTGACTCACTCTCATTCATTCACTCTCACTGACTGACTCTCACTGACTGACTCTCTGACTGACTGACTCTCACACTGACTTTCCCTCTCACTGACTCACTGACTCTCACTGACTCTCACTTACTGACTCTCTCTCTCTCTCACTGACTCTCTCACTGACTCTCTCACTGACTCTCTCACTGACTCACTCTCACTGATTCACTCTCACTGACTCACTCACTCTCACTGACTCACTCACTCTCACTGACTCACTCACTCTCACTGACTGACTCTCCCATTCTCTCACTGACTGACTCTCTCACTGACTGACTCTCTTTTACTCATTCTCATTCTCTCACTGACTGACTCTCACTGACTAACTCTCTCTCTCACTGACTAATTCACTCTCGCTCTCACTGACTGACCCACTCTCTCTCATTGACTGACTCACTCACTCTGACTGACTCACTCTCACTGACTAACTCACTCTCACTGACTGACTCACTCACTCTCTGACTGACTCACTCTCACTGACTCACTCACTCTCACTGACTGACTCACTCACTCTCACTGACTGACTCACTCACTCTCACTGACTGACTCACTCTCACTGACTGACTCACTCTCACTGACTGACTCTCTCTCACTGACTGACTCACTCTCTCTCACTGACTGACTCACTCTCTCTCTCACTGACTGACTCACTCTCTCTCTCACTGACTGACTCACTCTCACTGACTCACTCTCACTGACTGACTCACTCTCACTGACTGACTCACTCTCACTGACTGACTCACTCTCACTGACTCACTCTCACTGACTGACTCACTCTCACTGACTGACTCACTCTCACTCACTGACTGACTCACTCTCACTCACTGACTGACTCACTCTCACTGACTCACTCACTCTCACTGACTCACTCACTCTCACTGACTCACTCACTCACTCTCACTGACTCACTCACTCTCACTGACTGACTGACTCACTCTCACTGACTGACTCACTCTCACTGACTCACTCACTCTCACTGACAGACTCACTCACTCTCTGACTGACTCACTCTCACTGACTCACTCACTCTCACTGACTGACTCACTCACTCTCACTGACTGACTCTCTCTCTCTCACTGACTGACTCACTCTCACTGACTAACTCACTCTCTCACTGACTGACTCACTCTCACTGACTCACTCTCACTGACTGACTCACTCTCACTGACTCACTCTCACTGACTGACTCACTCTCACTGACTGACTCACTCTCACTGACTGACTCACTCTCACTGACTCACTCTCACTGACTCACTCTCACTGATTCACTCTCACTGACTGACTCACTCTCACTGACTGACTCACTGTCACTGACTGACTCACTCTCTCTCCAACTGACTGACTCACTCTCTCTCTCACTGACTGACTCACTCTCTCACTCACTGACTCACTGTCACTGACTCACTCTCACTGACTGACTCACTCTCACTGACTGACTCACTCCCACTGACTCACTCTCACTGACTCACTCTCACTGACTGACTCACTCTCACTGACTGACTCACTCTCACTCACTGACTCACTCTCACTGACTCACTCTTTCACTCACTGACTCACTCTCATTCATCCACTCTCACTGACTCACTCTCACTGACTGACTCTCTGACTGACTGACTCTCACACTGACTATCCCTCTCACTGACTCACTGACTCTCACTGACTCTCACTGACTGACTCTCTCACTCTCACTGACTATCTCACTGACTCTCTCACTGACTCTCTCACTGACTCACTCTCACTGATTCACTCTCACTGACTCACTCACTCTCACTGACTCACTCACTCTCACTGACTCACTCACTCTCACTGACTGACTCTCCCACTCTCTCACTGACTCACTCACTCTCACTGACTGACTCTCTTTTACTCATTCTCATTCTCTCACTGACTGACTCTCACTGACTAACTCTCTCTCTCACTGACTAATTCACTCTCGCTCTCACTGACTGAACCACTCTCTCTCACTGACTGACTGACTCACTCTCTGACTGACTCACTCTCACTGACTCACTCACTCTCACTGACTGACTCACTCACTCTCTGACTGACTCACTCTCACTGACTCACTCACTCTCACTGACTGACTCACTCACTCTCACTGACTGACTGACTCACTCTCAATGACTGACTCACTCACTCTCACTGACTGACTCACTCTCACTGACTGACTCACTCACTCTCACTGACTGACTCACTCTCTCTCTCACTGACTGACTCACTCTCTCTCTCACTGACTGACTCATTCTCTCACTGACTGACTCACTCTCACTGACTCACTCTCACTGACTGACTCACTCTCACTGACTGACTCACACTCACTGACTCACTCTCACTGACTCACTCTCACTGACTGACTCACTCTCACTGACTGACTCACTCTCACTCACTGACTGACTCACTCTCACTCACTGACTGACTCACTCTCACTGACTCACTCACTCTCACTGACTCAATCACTCTCACTGACTCACTCACTCTCACTGATAGACTCACTCACTCTCTGACTGACTCACTCTCACTGACTCACTCACTCTCACTGACTGACTCACTCACTCTCACTGACTGACTCACTCTCTCTCTCACTGACTGACTCACTCTCACTGACTAACTCACTCTCTCACTGACTGACTCACTCTCACTGACTCACTCTCACTGACTGACTCACTCTCACTGACTGACTCACACTCACTGACTGACTCACTCTCACTGACTCACTCTCACTGACTCACTCTCACTGATTCACTCTCACTGACTGGCTCACTCTCACTGACTGACTCACTCTCACTGACTGACTCACTCTCTCTCTCACTGACTGACTCACTCTCTCTCTCACTGACTGACTCACTCTCTCACTGACTGACTCACTCTCACTGACTCACTCTCACTGACTGACTTACTCTCACTGACTGACTCACTCTCACTGACTCACTCTTACTGACTCACTCTCACTGACTGACTCACTCTCACTGACTGACTCACTCTCACTCACTGACTCACTCTCACTCACTGACTGACTCACTCTCACTCACTGACTCACTCACTCTCACTGACTCACTCACTCTCACTGACTCACTCACTCTCACTGACTCACTGACTCACTCACTCTCACTGACTCACTCACTAACTCTCACTGACTCACTCACTCTCACTGACTTGCTCACTCACTCTCACTGACTGACTCACTCTCACTGACTCACTCACTCTCACTGACAGACTCACTCACTCTCTGACTGACTCTCACTGACTCACTCACTCTCACTGACTGACTCACTCACTCTCACTGACTGACTCACTCTCTCTCTCACTGACTGACTCACTCTCTCACTGACTGACTCACTCTCTCACTGACTCACTCACTCTCACTGTCTCACTCTCACTGACTGACTCACTCTCACTGACTGACTCACTCTCACTGACTGACTCACTCTCACTGACTCACTCTCACTGACTCACTCTCACTGATTCACTCTCTCTGACTGACTCACTCTCACTGACTGACTCACTCTCACTCACTGACTGACTCACTCTCACTTACTGACTGACTCACTCTTTCTCTCACTGACTGACTGACTCACTCTCACTGACACTCACCCACTCTCATGCACTGACTAACTCACTCTCACTGACTAATTCACTCTCACTGACTGATTCACTCTCAATGACTCGCTCGCTCACACTCACTGACTGACTTGCTCACTGACTCACTCTCACTGACTGACTCACTCTCACTGACTGACGCGCTCACTGACTCACTCTCACTGACTCACTGTCACTGACTCACTCTCACTGACTCACTCTCACTGACTCACTCCCTCTCACTGACTCACTCCCTCTCACTGATACTCACCCACTCTCACGCACTGACTCACTAACTCTCACTGACTAACTCACTCTCACTGACTGACTCACTCTCACTGATTGACTCACTCTCTCACTGACTGACTCACTCTCACTCTCACAGACTCACTCACTCTCACTGACTGACTCACTCACTCTCACTGACTGCCTCACTCAATCTCACTGACTGACTCACTCACTCTCACTGACTGACTCACTCACCCTCATGGACTCACTCACCCTCACGGACTCACTCACCCTCACGGACTCGCTCACCCTCATGGACTCACTCACCCTCACAGACTCGCTCACCCTCATGGGCTCGCTCACCCTCATGGACTCGCTCACCCTCATGGACTCACTCACTCTCATGGACTTGCTCACTCACTCTCACTTACTCGCTCGCTCACTCTCACTGACTCACTCGCTCACTGACTGACTCGCTCACTGACTGACTCGCTCACTGACTGACTCGCTCACTGACTCACTTACTCTCACTGACTCACTCACTCTCACTGACTCACTCACTCTCACTGACTGACTCACTCTCACTGACTGACTCACTCTCACTGACTAACTCACTCTCACTGACTGACTCAATCTCACTGGCTGACTCACTCTCACTGACTCACTCTCACTGACTCACTCTCACTGACTCACTCTCACTGACTGACTCACTCTCACTGACTGACTCACTCTCACTGACTGACTCACTCTCACTCACTCACTGACTCACTCTCACTGACTGACTGACTCACTCTCTCTCTCACTGACTGACTGACTCACTCTCACTGACACTCACCCACTCTCACGCACTGACTAACTCACTCTCACTGACTAATTCACTCTCACTGACTGACTCACTCTCACTGACTCGCTCTCTCACTCTCACTGACTGACTTGCTCACTGACTCACTCTCACTGACTGACTCACTCACCCTCATGGACTCACTCACCCTCACGGACTCACTCACCCTCACGGACTTGCTCACCCTCACGGACTCACTCACCCTCACAGACTCACTCACTCTCATGGACTCACTCACTCACTCTCACTTACTCGCTCGCTCACTCTCACTGACTCACTCGCTCACTGACTGATTCGCTCACTGACTGACTCGCTCACTGACTGACTCGCTCACTGACTCACTCTCACTGACTCACTCTCACTGACTCACTCACTCTCACTGACTCACTCACTCTCACTGACTCACTCGCTCTCACTGACTGACTCACTCTCACTGACTGACTCACTCTCACTGACTAACTCACTCTCACAGACTGACTCAATGTCACTGGCTGACTCACTCTCACTGACTCACTCTCACTGACTCACTCTCACTGACTGACTCACTCTCACTGACTGACTCACTCTCACTGACTGACTCACTCTCACTCACTCACTGACTCACTCTCACTGACTGACTGACTCACTCTCTCTCTCACTGACTGACTGACTCACTCTCACTGACACCCACCCACTCTCACGCATTGACTAACTCACTCTCACTGACTGACTCACTCTCACTGACTGACTCACTCTCACTGACTGACTCATTCTCACTCACTGACTGACTCACTCTCACTCACTGACTGACTCACTCTCTCTCTCACTGACTGACTGACTCACTCTCACTGACACTCACCCACTCTCACGCACTGACTAATTCACTCTCACTGACTAATTCACTCTCACTGACTGACTCACTCTCACTGACTCGCTCTCTCATTCTCACTGACTGACTTGCTCACTGACTCACTCTCACTGACTGACTCACTCACCCTCATGGACTCACTCACCCTCACAGACTCACTCACCCTCACGGACTCGCTCACCCTCACGGACTCACTCACCCTCACAGACTCGCTCACCCTCATGGGCTCGCTCACCCTCACAGACTCGCTCACCCTCATGGACTCACTCACTCTCATGGACTCACTCACTCACTCTCACTTACTCGCTCGCTCACTCTCACTGACTCACTCGCTCACTGACTGACTCGCTCACTGACTGACTCGCTCACTGACTCACTCTCACTGACTCACTCTCACTGACTCACTCACTCTCACTGACTCACTCACTCTCACTGACTCACTCACTCTCACTGACTCACTCACTCTCACTGACTGACTCACTCTCACTGACTAACTCACTCTCACTGACTGACTCAATCTCACTGGCTGACTCACTCTCACTGACTCACTCTCACTGACTCACTCTCACTGACTGACTCACTCTCACTGACTGACTCACTCTCACTCACTCACTAACTCACTCTCACTGACTGACTGACTCACTCTCTCTCTCACTGACTGACTGACTCACTCTCACTGACACTCACCCACTCTCATGCACTGACTAACTCACTCTCACTGACTAATTCACTCTCACTGACTGACTCACTCTCACTGACTTGCTCTCTCACTCTCACTGACTGACTTGCTCACTGACTCACTCTCACTGACTGACTCACTCTCACTGACTGACTCACTCACTGACTCACTGTCACTGACTCACTGTCACTGACTCACTCTCACTGACTCACTCTCACTGACTCACTCACTCTCACTGACACTCACCCACTCTCACGCACTGACTCACTCACTCTCACTGACTGACTCACTCACTCTCACTGACACACTCACTCACTCTCACTGACTGACTCACTCACTCTGAGTGACTGACTGACTCACTCACTCACTCTCACTGACTGACTCACTCTCACTGACTCACTCACTCACTCTGACAGACTGACTGACTGACTGACTCACTCTGACTGACTGACTGACTCACTCTCACTCACTCACTCACTCTCACTGACTGACTCACTGACTCTCACTGACTGACTCTCTCACTCTCACTGACTCTCTCACTCTCACTGATTGACTCTCTCACTCTCACTGACTGACTCACTCACTCTCACTGACTGACTCACTCTCACTGACTCACTCACTCTCACTGACTCACTCACTCTCACTGACTCACTCACTCTCACCCACTCACTCACTCACTCACTCACTCACTCACTTACTCTCACTGACTCACTCACTCTCACTGACTCACTCACTCTCACTGACTGACTTAGTCACTCTCACTGACTGACTCACTCTCACTGACTCACTCACTCTCACTGACAGACTCACTCACTCTCTGACTGACTCACTCTCACTGACTCACTCACTCTCACTGACTGACTGACTCACTCTCACTGACTGACTCACTCTCTCTCTCACTGACTGACTCACTCTCACTGACTAACTCACTCTCTCACTGACTGACTCACTCTCACTGACTGACTCACTCTCACTGACTGACTCACTCTCACTGACTGACTCACTCTCTCTCTCACTGACTGACTCACTCTCTCTCTCACTGACTGACTCACTCTCTCACTGACTGACTCACTCTCACTGACTGACTCACTCTCACTCTCACTGACTCACTCTCACTCTCACTGACTCACTCTCACTGACTCACTGACTCACTCTCAGTGACTCACTCTCACTGACTGACTCACTCTCACTGACTGACTCACTCTCACTGACTGACTCACTCTCACTGACTGACTCACTCTCACTCACTGACTGACTCACTCTCACTCACTGACTGACTCACTCTCTCTCTCACTGACTGACTGACTCACTCTCACTGACACTCACCCACTCTCACGCACTGACTAACTCACTGTCACTGACTAAGTCACTCTCACTGACTGATTCTCTCTCAATGACTTGCTTGCTCACTCTCACTGACTGACTTGCTCACTGACTCACTCTCACTGACTGATTCACTCTCACTGACTGACTCGCTCACTGACTCACTCTCACTGACTCACTGTCACTGACTCACTCTCACTGACTCACTGTCACTGACTCACTCTCACTGACTCACTCCCTCTCACTGACACTCACCCACTTTCACGCACTGACTCACTCACTCTCACTGACTAATTCACTCTCACTGACTGACTCACTCTTACTGATTGACTCACTCTCACTGACTGACTCACTCTTACTGACTGACTCACTCTCACTGACTGACTCTATCTCTCACTGACTGACTCACTCTCTCTCTCACTGACTGACTGACTCTCACTGACTAACTCTCACTGACTGACTCACTCTCACTCACTGACTCACTCTCACTGACTTACTCTCTCACTCTCACAGACTCACTCACTCTCACTGACTGACTGACACTCTCACTGACTGACTCACTCACTCTCACTGACTGACTGACTCACTCTCACTGACTGACTCACTCACCCTCACGGACTCACTCACCCTCACGGACTCGCTCACCCTCACGGACTCGCTCACCCTCACGGACTCGCTCACCCTCACGGGCTCGCTCACCCTTACGGACTTGCTCACCCTCACGGACTCACTCACTCTCACGGACTCGCTCACTCACTCTCACTGACTCACTCGCTCACTGACTGACTAGCTCACTGACTGACTCGCTCACTGACTGACTCGCTCACTGACTGACTCTCACTGACTGACTCACTCACTCTCACTGACTGACTGACTCACTCTCACTGACTGACTCACTCTCACTCACTGACTCACTCTCACTGACTTACTCTCTCACTCTCACAGACTCACTCACTCTCACTGACTGACTGACTCACTCTCACTGACTGACTCACTCACTCTCACTGACTGACTGACTCACTCTCACCGACTGACTCACTCACCCTCACGGACTCACTCACCCTCACGGACTCACTCACCCTCACGGACTCGCTCACCCTCATGGACTCACCCTCACATACTCACTCACCCTCATGGGCTCGCTCACTCTCACGGACTTGCTCACCCTCACGGACTCACTCACTCTCATGGACTCGCTCACTCACTCTCACTTACTCGCTCGCTCACTCTCACTGACTGACTCGCTCACTGACTGACTCGCTCACTGACTGACTCGCTCACTGACTGACTCGCTCACTGACTCACTCTCACTGACTCACTTACTCTCACTGACTCACTTACTCTCACTGACTCACTCACTCTCACTGACTCACTCACTCTCACTGACTGACTCACTCTCACTGATTGACTCACTCTCACTGACTAACTCACTCTCACTGACTGACTCAATCTCACTGGCTGACTCACTCTCACTGACTCACTCTCACTGACTCACTCTCACTGACTCACTCTCACTGACTGACTCACTCTCACTGACTGACTCACTCTCACTGACTGACTCACTCTCACTCACTCACTGACTCACTCTCACTGACTGACTGACTCACTCTCTCTCTCACTGACTGACTGACTCACTCTCACTGACACTCACCCACTCTCACGCACTGACTAACTCACTCTCACTGACTAATTCACTCTCACTGACTGACTCACTCTCACTGACTCGCTCTCTCACTCTCACTGACTGACTTGCTCACTGACTCACTCTCACTGACTGACTCACTCACCCTCATGGACTCACTCACCCTCACGGACTCACTCACCCTCACGGACTTGCTCACCCTCACGGACTCACTCACCCTCACAGACTCACTCACTCTCATGGACTCACTCACTCACTCTCACTTACTCGCTCGCTCACTCTCACTGACTCACTCGCTCACTGACTGATTCGCTCACTGACTGACTCGCTCACTGACTGACTCGCTCACTGACTCACTCTCACTGACTCACTCTCACTGACTCACTCACTCTCACTGACTCACTCACTCTCACTGACTCACTCGCTCTCACTGACTGACTCACTCTCACTGACTGACTCACTCTCACTGACTAACTCACTCTCACAGACTGACTCAATGTCACTGGCTGACTCACTCTCACTGACTCACTCTCACTGACTCACTCTCACTGACTGACTCACTCTCACTGACTGACTCACTCTCACTGACTGACTCACTCTCACTCACTCACTGACTCACTCTCACTGACTGACTGACTCACTCTCTCTCTCACTGACTGACTGACTCACTCTCACTGACACTCACCCACTCTCACGCACTGACTAACTCACTCTCACTGACTGACTCACTCTCACTGACTGACTCACTCTCACTGACTGACTCATTCTCACTCACTGACTGACTCACTCTCACTCACTGACTGACTCACTCTCTCTCTCACTGACTGACTGACTCACTCTCACTGACACTCACCCACTCTCACGCACTGACTAATTCACTCTCACTGACTAATTCACTCTCACTGACTGACTCACTCTCACTGACTCGCTCTCTCATTCTCACTGACTGACTTGCTCACTGACTCACTCTCACTGACTGACTCACTCACCCTCATGGACTCACTCACCCTCACGGACTCACTCACCCTCACGGACTCGCTCACCCTCACGGACTCACTCACCCTCACAGACTCGCTCACCCTCATGGGCTCGCTCACCCTCACAGACTCGCTCGCCCTCATGGACTCACTCACTCTCATGGACTCGCTCACTCACTCTCACTTACTTGCTCGCTCACTCTCACTGACTCACTCGCTCACTGACTGACTCGCTCACTGACTGACTCGCTCACTGACTCACTCTCACTGACTCACTCTCACTGACTCACTCACTCTCACTGACTCACTCACTCTCACTGACTCACTCACTCTCACTGACTCACTCACTCTCACTGACTGACTCACTCTCACTGACTAACTCACTCTCACTGACTGACTCAATCTCACTGGCTGACTCAGTCTCACTGACTCACTCTCACTGACTCACTCTCACTGACTGACTCACTCTCACTGACTGACTCACTCTCACTGACTGACTCACTCTCACTCACTCACTGACTCACTCTCACTGACTGACTGACTCACTCTCTCTCTCACTGACTGACTGACTCACTCTCACTGACACTCACCCACTCTCATGCACTGACTAACTCACTCTCACTGACTAATTCACTCTCACTGACTGACTCACTCTCACTGACTTGCTCTCTCACTCTCACTGACTGACTTGCTCACTGACTCACTCTCACTGACTGACTAACTCTCACTGACTGACTCACTCACTGACTCACTATCACTGACTCACTGTCACTGACTCACTCTCACTGACTCACTCTCACTGACTCACTCACTCTCACTGACACTCACCCACTCTCACGCACTGACTCACTCACTCTCACTGACTGACTCACTCACTCTCACTGATACACTCACTCACTCTCACTGACTGACTCACTCACTCTGAGTGACTGACTGACTCACTCACTCACTCTCACTGACTGACTCACTCTCACTGACTCACTCACTCACTCTGACTGACTGACTGACTGACTGACTCACTCACTCTGACTGACTGACTGACTCACTCTCACTCACTCACTCACTCACTCACTCTCACTGACTGACTCACTGACTCTCACTGATTGACTCTCTCACTCTCACTGACTCTCTCACTCTCACTGATTGACTCTCTCACTCTCACTGACTGACTCACTCACTCTCACTGACTGACTCACTCTCACTGACTCACTCACTCTCACTGACTCACTCACTCTCACTGACTCACTCACTCTCACCCACTCACTCACTCACTCACTCACTCACTCACTTACTCTCACTGACTCACTCACTCTCACTGACTCACTCACTCTCACTGACTGACTTAGTCACTCTCACTGACTGACTCACTCTCACTGACTCACTCACTCTCATTGACAGACTCACTCACTCTCTGACTGACTCACTCTCACTGACTCACTCACTCTCACTGACTGACTGACTCACTCTCACTGACTGACTCACTCTCTCTCTCACTGACTGACTCACTCTCACTGACTAACTCACTCTCTCACTGACTGACTCTCTCACTGACTGACTCACTCTCACTGACTGACTCACTCTCACTGACTGACTCTCTCTCTCTCTCACTGACTGACTCACTCTCTCTCTCACTGACTGACTCACTCTCTCACTGACTGACTCACTCTCACTGACTGACTCACTCTCACTCTCACTGACTCACTCTCACTCTCACTGACTCACTCTCACTGACTCACTGACTCACTCTCAGTGACTCACTCTCACTGACTGACTCACTCTCACTGACTGACTCACTCTCACTGACTGACTCACTCTCACTGACTGACTCACTCTCACTCACTGACTGACTCACTCTCACTCACTGACTGACTCACTCTCTCTCTCACTGACTGACTGACTCACTCTCACTGACACTCACCCACTCTCACGCACTAACTAACTTACTGTCACTGACTAAGTCACTCTCACTGACTGATTCTCTCTCAATGACTTGCTTGCTCACTCTCACTGACTGACTTGCTCACTGACTCACTCTCACTGACTGATTCACTCTCACTGACTGACTCGCTCACTGACTCACTCTCACTGACTCACTGTCACTGACTCACTCTCACTGACTCACTGTCACTGACTCACTGTCACTGACTCACTCCCTCTCACTGACACTCACCCACTTTCACGCACTGACTCACTCACTCTCACTGACTAATTCACTCTCACTGACTGACTCACTCTCACTGATTGACTCACTCTCACTGACTGACTCACTCTCACTGACTGACTCACTCTCACTGACTGACTCTATCTCTCACTGACTGACTCACTCTCTCTCTCACTGACTGACTGACTCTCACTGACTAACTCTCACTGACTGACTCACTCTCACTCACTGACTCACTCTCACTGACTTACTCTCTCACTCTCACAGACTCACTCACTCTCACTGACTGACTGACTCACTCTCACTGACTGACTCACTCACTCTCACTGACTGACTGACTCACTCTCACTGACTGACTCACTCACCCTCACGGACTCACTCACCCTCACGGACTCGCTCACCCTCACGGACTCGCTCACCCTCACGGACTCGCTCACCCTCACGGGCTCACTCACCCTTACGGACTTGCTCACCCTCACGGACTCACTCACTCTCACGGACTCGCTCACTCACTCTCACTGACTCACTCGCTCACTGACTGACTAGCTCACTGACTGACTCGCTCACTGACTGACTCGCTCACTGACTGACTCTCACTGACTCACTCTCACTGACTCACTCACTCTCACTGACTGACTCACTCACTGACTGACTCACTCTCACTGACTAACTCACTCTCACTGACTGACTCAATCTCACTGTCACTGACTCACTGTCAATGACTCACTCTCACTGACTCACTCTCTCTGACTCACTCACTCTCACTGACACTCACCCACTCTCACGCACTGACTCACTCACTCTCACTGACTGACTCACTCATCTCACTGACTCACTCACTCACTCTCACTGACTGACTCACTCACTCTGAGTGACTGACTGACTCACTCACTCACTCTCACTGACTGACTCACTCTCACTGACTCACTCACTCACTCTGACTGACTGACTGACTGACTCACTCTGACTGACTGACTCACTCACTCTTACTCACTCACTCACTCTCACTGACTCACTCACTCACTCTCACTGACTCACTCACTCTCACTGACTGACTGACTCACTCTCACTGACTGACTCACTCTCACTGACTCACTCACTCTCACTGACAGACTCACTCACTCTCTGACTGACTCACTCTCACTGACTCACTCACTCTCACTGACTGACTCACTCACTCTCACTGACTGACTCTCTCTCTCTCACTGACTGACTCACTCTCACTGACTAACTCACTCTCTCACTGACTGACTCACTCTCACTGACTCACTCTCACTGACTGACTCACTCTCACTGACTGACTCACTCTCACTGACTGACTCACTCTCACTGACTCACTCTCACTGACTCACTCTCACTGATTCACTCTCACTGACTGACTCACTCTCACTGACTGACTCACTGTCACTGACTGACTCACTCTCTCTCCAACTGACTGACTCACTCTCTCTCTCACTGACTGACTCACTCTCTCACTGACTGACTCACTGTCACTGACTCACTCTCACTGACTGACTCACTCTCACTGACTGACTCACTCCCACTGACTCACTCTCACTGACTCACTCTCACTGACTGACTCACTCTCACTGACTGACTCACTCTCACTCACTGACTCACTCTCACTGACTCACTCTTTCACTCACTGACTCACTCTCATTCATCCACTCTCACTGACTCACTCTCACTGACTGACTCTCTGACTGACTGACTCTCACACTGACTATCCCTCTCACTGACTCACTGACTCTCACTGACTCTCACTGACTGACTCTCTCACTC
Source organism: Triturus cristatus (assembly GCF_964204655.1). Lineage (NCBI taxonomy): Eukaryota > Metazoa > Chordata > Amphibia > Caudata > Salamandridae > Triturus > Triturus cristatus. The sequence goes on from NC_140579.1 coordinate 217,652,287, forward strand.
TCACTGACTATCTCACTGACTCTCTCACTGACTCTCTCACTGACTCTCTCACTGACTCACTCTCACTGATTCACTCTCACTGACTCACTCACTCTCACTGACTCACTCACTCTCACTGACTCACTCACTCTCACTGACTGACTCTCCCACTCTCTCACTGACTCACTCACTCTCACTGACTGACTCTCTTTTACTCATTCTCATTCTCTCACTGACTGACTCTCACTGACTAACTCTCTCTCTCACTGACTAATTCACTCTCGCTCTCACTGACTGACCCACTCTCTCTCACTGACTGACTGACTCACTCTCTGACTGACTCACTCTCACTGACTCACTCACTCTCACTGACTGACTCACTCACTCTCTGACTGACTCACTCTCACTGACTCACTCACTCTCACTGACTGACTCACTCACTCTCACTGACTGACTGACTCACTCTCAATGACTGACTCACTCACTCTCACTGACTGACTCACTCTCACTGACTGACTCACTCACTCTCACTGACTGACTCACTCTCTCTCTCACTGACTGACTCACTCTCTCTCTCACTGACTGACTCATTCTCTCACTGACTGACTCACTCTCACTGACTCACTCTCACTGACTGACTCACTCTCACTGACTGACTCACACTCACTGACTCACTCTCACTGACTCACTCTCACTGACTGACTCACTCTCACTGACTGACTCACTCTCACTCACTGACTGACTCACTCTCACTCACTGACTGACTCACTCTCACTGACTCACTCACTCTCACTGACTCAATCACTCTCACTGACTCACTCACTCTCACTGACAGACTCACTCACTCTCTGACTGACTCACTCTCACTGACTCACTCACTCTCACTGACTGACTCACTCACTCTCACTGACTGACTCACTCTCTCTCTCACTGACTGACTCACTCTCACTGACTAACTCACTCTCTCACTGACTGACTCACTCTCACTGACTCACTCTCACTGACTGACTCACTCTCACTGACTGACTCACTCTCACTGACTCACTCTCACTGACTCACTCTCACTGATTCACTCTCACTGACTGACTCACTCTCACTGACTGACTCACTCTCACTGACTGACTCACTCTCTCTCTCACTGACTGACTCACTCTCTCTCTCACTGACTGACTCACTCTCTCACTGACTGACTCACTCTCACTGACTCACTCTCACTGACTGACTCACTCTCACTGACTGACTCACTCTCACTGACTCACTCTTACTGACTCACTCTCACTGACTGACTCACTCTCACTGACTGACTCACTCTCACTCACTGACTCACTCTCACTCACTGACTGACTCACTCTCACTCACTGACTCACTCACTCTCACTGACTCACTCACTCTCACTGACTCACTCACTCTCACTGACTCACTGACTCACTTACTCTCACTGACTCACTCACTAACTCTCACTAACTCACTCACTCTCACTGACTTGCTCACTCACTCTCACTGACTGACTCACTCTCACTGACTCACTCACTCTCACTGACAGACTCACTCACTCTCTGACTGACTCTCACTGACTCACTCACTCTCACTGACTGACTCACTCACTCTCACTGACTGACTCACTCTCTCTCTCACTGACTGACTCACTCTCTCACTGACTGACTCACTCTCTCACTGACTCACTCACTCTCACTGTCTCACTCTCACTGACTGACTCACTCTCACTGACTGACTCACTCTCACTGACTGACTCACTCTCACTGACTCACTCTCACTGACTCACTCTCACTGATTCACTCTCTCTGACTGACTCACTCTCACTGACTGACTCACTCTCACTCACTGACTGACTCACTCTCACTTACTGACTGACTCACTCTTTCTCTCACTGACTGACTGACTCACTCTCACTGACACTCACCCACTCTCATGCACTGACTAACTCACTCTCACTGACTAATTCACTCTCACTGACTGATTCACTCTCAATGACTCGCTCGCTCACACTCACTGACTGACTTGCTCACTGACTCACTCTCACTGACTGACTCACTCTCACTGACTGACGCGCTCACTGACTCACTCTCACTGACTCACTGTCACTGACTCACTCTCACTGACTCACTCTCACTGACTCACTCCCTCTCACTGACTCACTCCCTCTCACTGACACTCACCCACTCTCACGCACTGACTCACTAACTCTCCCTGACTAACTCACTCTCACTGACTGACTCACTCTCACTGATTGACTCACTCTCTCACTGACTGACTCACTCTCACTCTCACAGACTCACTCACTCTCACTGACTGACTCACTCACTCTCACTGACTGCCTCACTCAATCTCACTGACTGACTCACTCACTCTCACTGACTGACTCACTCACCCTCATGGACTCACTCACCCTCACGGACTCACTCACCCTCACGGACTCGCTCACCCTCATGGACTCACTCGCCCTCACAGACTCGCTCACCCTCATGGGCTCGCTCACCCTCACGGACTCGCTCACCCTCATGGACTCACTCACTCTCATGGACTTGCTCACTCACTCTCACTTACTCGCTCGCTCACTCTCACTGACTCACTCGCTCACTGACTGACTCGCTCACTGACTGACTCGCTCACTGACTGACTCGCTCACTGACTCACTCTCACTGACTCACTTACTCTCACTGACTCACTCACTCTCACTGACTCACTCACTCTCACTGACTGACTCACTCTCACTGACTGACTCACTCTCACTGACTAACTCACTCTCACTGACTGACTCAATCTCACTGGCTGACTCACTCTCACTGACTCACTCTCACTGACTCACTCTCACTGACTCACTCTCACTGACTGACTCACTCTCACTGACTGACTCACTCTCACTGACTGACTCACTCTCACTCACTCACTGACTCACTCTCACTGACTGACTGACTCACTCTCTCTCTCACTGACTGACTGACTCACTCTCACTGACACTCACCCACTCTCACGCACTGACTAACTCACTCTCACTGACTAATTCACTCTCACTGACTGACTCACTCTCACTGACTCGCTCTCTCACTCTCACTGACTGACTTGCTCACTGACTCACTCTCACTGACTGACTCACTCACCCTCATGGACTCACTCACCCTCACGGACTCACTCACCCTCACGGACTTGCTCACCCTCACGGACTCACTCACCCTCACAGACTCACTCACTCTCATGGACTCACTCACTCACTCTCACTTACTCGCTCGCTCACTCTCACTGACTCACTCGCTCACTGACTGATTCGCTCACTGACTGACTCGCTCACTGACTGACTCGCTCACTGACTCACTCTCACTGACTCACTCTCACTGACTCACTCACTCTCACTGACTCACTCACTCTCACTGACTCACTCGCTCTCACTGACTGACTCACTTTCACTGACTGACTCACTCTCACTGACTAACTCACTCTCACAGACTGACTCAATGTCACTGGCTGACTCACTCTCACTGACTCACTCTCACTGACTCACTCTCACTGACTGACTCACTCTCACTGACTGACTCACTCTCACTGACTGACTCACTCTCACTCACTCACTGACTCACTCTCACTGACTGACTGACTCACTCTCTCTCTCACTGACTGACTGACTCACTCTCACTGACACCCACCCACTCTCACGCATTGACTAACTCACTCTCACTGACTGACTCACTCTCACTGACTGACTCACTCTCACTGAGTGACTCATTCTCACTCACTGACTGACTCACTCTCACTCACTGACTGACTCACTCTCTCTCTCACTGACTGACTGACTCACTCTCACTGACACTCACCCACTCTCACGCACTGACTAATTCACTCTCACTGACTAATTCACTCTCACTGACTGACTCACTCTCACTGACTCGCTCTCTCATTCTCACTGACTGACTTGCTCACTGACTCACTCTCACTGACTGACTCACTCACCCTCATGGACTCACTCACCCTCACAGACTCACTCACCCTCACGGACTCGCTCACCCTCACGGACTCACTCACCCTCACAGACTCGCTCACCCTCATGGGCTCGCTCACCCTCACAGACTCGCTCACCCTCATGGACTCACTCACTCTCATGGACTCGCTCACTCACTCTCACTTACTCGCTCGCTCACTCTCACTGACTCACTCGCTCACTGACTGACTTGCTCACTGACTGACTCGCTCACTGACTCACTCTCACTGACTCACTCTCACTGACTCACTCACTCTCACTGACTCACTCACTCTCACTGACTCACTCACTCTCACTGACTGACTCACTCTCACTGACTGACTCACTCTCACTGACTAACTCACTCTCACTGACTGACTCAATCTCACTGGCTGACTCACTCTCACTGACTCACTCTCACTGACTCACTCTCACTGACTGACTCACTCTCACTGACTGACTCACTCTCACTCACTCACTGACTCACTCTCACTGACTGACTGACTCACTCTCTCTCTCACTGACTGACTGACTCACTCTCACTGACACTCACCCACTCTCATGCACTGACTAACTCACTCTCACTGACTAATTCACTCTCACTGACTGACTCACTCTCACTGACTTGCTCTCTCACTCTCACTGACTGACTTGCTCACTGACTCACTCTCACTGACTGACTCACTCTCACTGACTGACTCACTCACTGACTCACTGTCACTGACTCACTGTCACTGACTCACTGTCACTGACTCACTCTCACTGACTCACTCACTCTCACTGACACTCACCCACTCTCACGCACTGACTCACTCACTCTCACTGACTGACTCACTCACTCTCACTGACACACTCACTCACTCTCACTGACTGACTCACTCACTCTGAGTGACTGACTGACTCACTCACTCACTCTCACTGACTGACTCACTCTCACTGACTCACTCACTCACTCTGACAGACTGACTGACTGACTGACTCACTCTGACTGACTGACTGACTCACTCTCACTCACTCACTCACTCACTCTCACTGACTGACTCACTGACTCTCACTGACTGACTCTCTCACTCTCACTGACTCTCTCACTCTCACTGATTGACTCTCTCACTCTCACTGACTGACTCACTCACTCTCACTGACTGACTCACTCTCACTGACTCACTCACTCTCACTGACTCACTCACTCTCACTGACTCACTCACTCTCACCCACTCACTCACTCACTCACTCACTCACTCACTTACTCTCACTGACTCACTCACTCTCACTGACTCACTCACTCTCACTGACTGACTTAGTCACTCTCACTGACTGACTCACTCTCACTGACTCACTCACTCTCACTGACAGACTCACTCACTCTCTGACTGACTCACTCTCACTGACTCACTCACTCTCACTGACTGACTGACTCACTCTCACTGACTGACTCACTCTCTCTCTCACTGACTGACTCACTCTCACTGACTAACTCACTCTCTCACTGACTGACTCACTCTCACTGACTGACTCACTCTTACTGACTGACTCACTCTCACTGACTGACTCACTCTCTCTCTCACTGACTGACTCACTCTCTCTCTCACTGACTGACTCACTCTCTCACTGACTGACTCACTCTCACTGACTGACTCACTCTCACTCTCACTGACTCACTCTCACTCTCACTGACTCACTCTCACTGACTCACTGACTCACTCTCAGTGACTCACTCTCACTGACTGACTCACTCTCACTGACTGACTCACTCTCACTGACTGACTCACTCTCACTGACTGACTCACTCTCACTCACTGACTGACTCACTCTCACTCACTGACTGACTCACTCTCTCTCTCACTGACTGACTGACTCACTCTCACTGACACTCACCCACTCTCACGCACTGACTAACTCACTGTCACTGACTAAGTCACTCTCACTGACTGATTCTCTCTCAATGACTTGCTTGCTCACTCTCACTGACTGACTTGCTCACTGACTCACTCTCACTGACTGATTCACTCTCACTGACTGACTCGCTCACTGACTCACTCTCACTGACTCACTGTCACTGACTCACTCTCACTGACTCACTGTCACTGACTCACTCTCACTGACTCACTCCCTCTCACTGACACTCACCCACTTTCACGCACTGACTCACTCACTCTCACTGACTAATTCACTCTCACTGACTGACTCACTCTTACTGATTGACTCACTCTCACTGACTGACTCACTCTCACTGACTGACTCACTCTCACTGACTGACTCTATCTCTCACTGACTGACTCACTCTCTCTCTCACTGACTGACTGACTCTCACTGACTAACTCTCACTGACTGACTCACTCTCACTCACTGACTCACTCTCACTGACTTACTCTCTCACTCTCACAGACTCACTCACTCTCACTGACTGACTGACACTCTCACTGACTGACTCACTCACTCTCACTGACTGACTGACTCACTCTCACTGACTGACTCACTCACCCTCATGGACTCACTCACCCTCACGGACTCACTCACCCTCACGGACTCGCTCACCCTCACGGACTCGCTCACCCTCACGGACTCGCTCACCCTCACGGGCTCGCTCACCCTTACGGACTTGCTCACCCTCACGGACTCACTCACTCTCACGGACTCGCTCACTCACTCTCACTGACTCACTCGCTCACTGACTGACTAGCTCACTGACTGACTCGCTCACTGACTGACTCGCTCACTGACTGACTCTCACTGACTGACTCACTCACTCTCACTGACTGACTGACTCACTCTCACTGACTGACTCACTCTCACTCACTGACTCACTCTCACTGACTTACTCTCTCACTCTCACAGACTCACTCACTCTCACTGACTGACTGACTCACTCTCACTGACTGACTCACTCACTCTCACTGACTGACTGACTCACTCTCACCGACTGACTCACTCACCCTCACGGACTCACTCACCCTCACGGACTCACTCACCCTCACGGACTCGCTCACCCTCATGGACTCACCCTCACAGACTCACTCACCCTCATGGGCTCGCTCACTCTCACGGACTTGCTCACCCTCACGGACTCACTCACTCTCATGGACTCGCTCACTCACTCTCACTTACTCGCTCGCTCACTCTCACTGACTCACTCGCTCACTGACTGACTCGCTCACTGACTGACTCGCTCACTGACTGACTCGCTCACTGACTCACTCTCACTGACTCACTTACTCTCACTGACTCACTTACTCTCACTGACTCACTCACTCTCACTGACTCACTCACTCTCACTGACTGACTCACTCTCACTGACTGACTCACTCTCACTGACTAACTCACTCTCACTGACTGACTCAATCTCACTGGCTGACTCACTCTCACTGACTCACTCTCACTGACTCACTCTCACTGACTCACTCTCACTGACTGACTCACTCTCACTGACTGACTCACTCTCACTGACTGACTCACTCTCACTCACTCACTGACTCACTCTCACTGACTGACTGACTCACTCTCTCTCTCACTGACTGACTGACTCACTCTCACTGACACTCACCCACTCTCACGCACTGACTAACTCACTCTCACTGACTAATTCACTCTCACTGACTGACTCACTCTCACTGACTCGCTCTCTCACTCTCACTGACTGACTTGCTCACTGACTCACTCTCACTGACTGACTCACTCACCCTCATGGACTCACTCACCCTCACGGACTCACTCACCCTCACGGACTTGCTCACCCTCACGGACTCACTCACCCTCACAGACTCACTCACTCTCATGGACTCACTCACTCACTCTCACTTACTCGCTCGCTCACTCTCACTGACTCACTCGCTCACTGACTGATTCGCTCACTCACTGACTCGCTCACTGACTGACTCGCTCACTGACTCACTCTCACTGACTCACTCTCACTGACTCACTCACTCTCACTGACTCACTCACTCTCACTGACTCACTCGCTCTCACTGACTGACTCACTCTCACTGACTGACTCACTCTCACTGACTAACTCACTCTCACAGACTGACTCAATGTCACTGGCTGACTCACTCTCACTGACTCACTCTCACTGACTCACTCTCACTGACTGACTCACTCTCACTGACTGACTCACTCTCACTGACTGACTCACTCTCACTCACTCACTGACTCACTCTCACTGACTGACTGACTCACTCTCTCTCTCACTGACTGACTGACTCACTCTCACTGACACTCACCCACTCTCACGCACTGACTAACTCACTCTCACTGACTGACTCACTCTCACTGACTGACTCACTCTCACTGACTGACTCATTCTCACTCACTGACTGACTCACTCTCACTCACTGACTGACTCACTCTCTCTCTCACTGACTGACTGACTCACTCTCACTGACACTCACCCACTCTCACGCACTGACTAATTCACTCTCACTGACTAATTCACTCTCACTGACTGACTCACTCTCACTGACTCGCTCTCTCATTCTCACTGACTGACTTGCTCACTGACTCACTCTCACTGACTGACTCACTCACCCTCATGGACTCACTCACCCTCACGGACTCACTCACCCTCACGGACTCGCTCACCCTCACGGACTCACTCACCCTCACAGACTCGCTCACCCTCATGGGCTCGCTCACCCTCACAGACTCGCTCACCCTCATGGACTCACTCACTCTCATGGACTCGCTCACTCACTCTCACTTACTCGCTCGCTCACTCTCACTGACTCACTCGCTCACTGACTGACTCGCTCACTGACTGACTCGCTCACTGACTCACTCTCACTGACTCACTCTCACTGACTCACTCACTCTCACTGACTCACTCACTCTCACTGACTCACTCACTCTCACTGACTCACTCACTCTCACTGACTGACTCACTCTCACTGACTAACTCACTCTCACTGACTGACTCAATCTCACTGGCTGACTCACTCTCACTGACTCACTCTCACTGACTCACTCTCACTGACTGACTCACTCTCACTGACTGACTCACTCTCACTGACTGACTCACTCTCACTCACTCACTGACTCACTCTCACTGACTGACTGACTCACTCTCTCTCTCACTGACTGACTGACTCACTCTCACTGACACTCACCCACTCTCATGCACTGACTAACTCACTCTCACTGACTAATTCACTCTCACTGACTGACTCACTCTCACTGACTTGCTCTCTCACTCTCACTGACTGACTTGCTCACTGACTCACTCTCACTGACTGACTCACTCTCACTGACTGACTCACTCACTGACTCACTGTCACTGACTCACTGTCACTGACTCACTCTCACTGACTCACTCTCACTGACTCACTCACTCTCACTGACACTCACCCACTCTCACGCACTGACTCACTCACTCTCACTGACTGACTCACTCACTCTCACTGATACACTCACTCACTCTCACTGACTGACTCACTCACTCTGAGTGACTGACTGACTCACTCACTCACTCTCACTGACTGACTCACTCTCACTGACTCACTCACTCACTCTGACTGACTGACTGACTGACTCACTCACTCTGATTGACTGACTGACTCACTCTCACTCACTCACTCACTCACTCTCACTGACTGACTCACTGACTCTCACTGATTGACTCTCTCACTCTCACTGACTCTCTCACTCTCACTGATTGACTCTCTCACTCTCACTGACTGACTCACTCACTCTCACTGACTGACTCACTCTCACTGACTCACTCACTCTCACTGACTCACTCACTCTCACTGACTCACTCACTCTCACCCACTCACTCACTCACTCACTCACTCACTCACTCACTCACTTACTCTCACTGACTCACTCACTCTCACTGACTCACTCACTCTCACTGACTGACTAAGTCACTCTCACTGACTGACTCACTCTCACTGACTCACTCACTCTCATTGACAGACTCACTCACTCTCTGACTCACTCTCACTGACTCACTCACTCTCACTGACTGACTGACTCACTCTCACTGACTGACTCACTCTCTCTCTCACTGACTGACTCACTCTCACTGACTAACTCACTCTCTCACTGACTGACTCTCTCACTGACTGACTCACTCTCACTGACTGACTCACTCTCACTGACTGACTCTCTCTCTCTCTCACTGACTGACTCACTCTCTCTCTCACTGACTGACTCACTCTCTCACTGACTGACTCACTCTCACTGACTGACTCACTCTCACTCTCACTGACTCACTCTCACTCTCACTGACTCACTCTCACTGACTCACTGACTCACTCTCAGTGACTCACTCTCACTGACTGACTCACTCTCACTGACTGACTCACTCACTCTCACTGACTGACTCACTCTCACTCACTGACTGACTCACTCTCACTCACTGACTGACTCACTCTCTCTCTCACTGACTGACTGACTCACTCTCACTGACACTCACCCACTCTCACGCACTAACTAACTTACTGTCACTGACTAAGTCACTCTCACTGACTGATTCTCTCTCAATGACTTGCTTGCTCACTCTCACTGACTGACTTGCTCACTGACTCACTCTCACTGACTGATTCACTCTCACTGACTGACTCGCTCACTGACTCACTCTCACTGACTCACTGTCACTGACTCACTCTCACTGACTCACTGTCACTGACTCACTGTCACTGACTCACTCCCTCTCACTGACACTCACCCACTTTCACGCACTGACTCACTCACTCTCACTGACTAATTCACTCTCACTGACTGACTCACTCTCACTGATTGACTCACTCTCACTGACTGACTCACTCTCACTGACTGACTCACTCTCACTGACTGACTCTATCTCTCACTGACTGACTCACTCTCTCTCTCACTGACTGACTGACTCTCACTGACTAACTCTCACTGACTGACTCACTCTCACTCACTGACTCACTCTCACTGACTTACTCTCTCACTATCACAGACTCACTCACTCTCACTGACTGACTGACTCACTCTCACTGACTGACTCACTCACTCTCACTGACTGACTGACTCACTCTCACTGACTGACTCACTCACCCTCACGGACTCACTCACCCTCACGGACTCACTCACCCTCACGGACTCGCTCACCCTCACGGACTCGCTCACCCTCACGGACTCGCTCACCCTCACGGGCTCGCTCACCCTTACGGACTTGCTCACCCTCACGGACTCACTCACTCTCACGGACTCGCTCACTCACTCTCACTGACTCACTCGCTCACTGACTGACTAGCTCACTGACTGACTCGCTCACTGACTGACTCGCTCACTGACTGACTCTCACTGACTCACTCTCACTGACTCACTCACTCTCACTGACTGACTCACTCTCACTGACTGACTCACTCTCACTGACTAACTCACTCTCACTGACTGACTCAATCTCACTGTCACTGACTCACTGTCAATGACTCACTCTCACTGACTCACTCTCTCTGACTCACTCACTCTCACTGACACTCACCCACTCTCACGCACTGACTCACTCACTCTCACTGACTGACTCACTCACTCTCACTGACTCACTCACTCACTCTCACTGACTGACTCACTCACTCTGAGTGACTGACTGACTCACTCACTCACTCTCACTGACTGACTCACTCTCACTGACTCACTCACTCACTCTGACTGACTGACTGACTGACTCACTCTGACTGACTGACTGACTCACTCACTCTCACTCACTCACTCACTCTCACTGACTCACTCACTCACTCTCACTGACTCACTCACTCTCACTGACTGACTGACTCACTCTCACTGACTGACTCACTCTCACTGACTCACTCACTCTCACTGACAGACTCACTCACTCTCTGACTGACTCACTCTCACTGACTCACTCACTCTCACTGACTGACTGACTCACTCTCACTGACTGACTCACTCTCTCTCTCACTGACTGACTCACTCTCACTGACTAACTCCCTCTCTCACTGACTGACTCACTCACTCTCACTGACTGACTCACTCTCACTGACTGACTCACTCTCACTGACTGACTCACTCTCTCTCTCACTGACTGACTCACTCTCTCTCTCACTGACTGACTCACTCTCTCACTGACTGACTCACTCTCACTGACTGACTCACTCTCACTCTCACTGACTCACTCTCACTCTCACTGACTCACTCTCACTGACTCACTGACTCACTCTCAGTGACTCACTCTCACTGACTGACTCACTCTCACTGACTGACTCACTCTCACTGACTGACTCACTCTCACTGACTGACTCACTCTCACTCACTGACTGACTCACTCTCACTCACTGACTGACTCACTCTCTCTCTCACTGACTGACTGACTCACTCTCACTGACACTCACCCACTCTCACGCACTGACTAACTCACTGTCACTGACTAAGTCACTCTCACTGACTGATTCTCTATCAATGACTTGCTTGCTCACTCTCACTGACTGACTTGCTCACTGACTCACTCTCACTGACTGATTCACTCTCACTGACTGACTCGCTCACTGACTCACTCTCACTGACTCACTGTCACTGACTCACTCTCACTGACTCACTGTCACTGACTCACTCTCACTGACTCACTCCCTCTCACTGACACTCACCCACTTTCACGCACTGACTCACTCACTCTCACTGACTAATTCACTCTCACTGACTGACTCACTCTTACTGATTGACTCACTCTCACTGACTGACTCACTCTCACTGACTGACTCACTCTCACTGACTGACTCTATCTCTCACTGACTGACTCACTCTCTCTCTCACTGACTGACTGACTCTCACTGACTAACTCTCACTGACTGACTCACTCTCACTCACTGACTCACTCTCACTGACTTACTCTCTCACTCTCACAGACTCACTCACTCTCACTGACTGAATGACACTCTCACTGACTGACTCACTCACTCTCACTGACTGACTGACTCACTCTCACTGACTGACTCACTCACCCTCATGGACTCACTCACCCTCACGGACTCACTCACCCTCACGGACTCGCTCACCCTCACGGACTCGCTCACCCTCACGGACTCGCTCACCCTCACGGGCTCGCTCACCCTTACGGACTTGCTCACCCTCACGGACTCACTCACTCTCACGGACTCGCTCACTCACTCTCACTGACTCACTCGCTCACTGACTGACTAGCTCACTGACTGACTCGCTCACTGACTGACTCGCTCACTGACTGACTCTCACTGACTGACTCACTCACTCTCACTGACTGACTGACTCACTCTCACTGACTGACTCACTCTCACTCACTGACTCACTCTCACTGACTTACTCTCTCACTCTCACAGACTCACTCACTCTCACTGACTGACTGACTCACTCTCACTGACTGACTCACTCACTCTCACTGACTGACTGACTCACTCTCACCGACTGACTCACTCACCCTCACGGACTCACTCACCCTCACGGACTCACTCACCCTCACAGACTCGCTCACCCTCATGGACTCACCCTCACAGACTTACTCACCCTCATGGGCTCGCTCACTCTCACGGACTTGCTCACCCTCACGGACTCACTCACTCTCATGGACTCGCTCACTCACTCTCACTTACTCGCTCGCTCACTCTCACTGACTCACTCGCTCACTGACTGACTCGCTCACTGACTGACTCGCTCACTGACTGACTTGCTCACTGACTCACTCTCACTGACTCACTTACTCTCACTGACTCACTTACTCTCACTGACTCACTCACTCTCACTGACTCACTCACTCTCACTGACTGACTCACTCTCACTGACTGACTCACTCTCACTGACTAACTCACTCTCACTGACTGACTCAATCTCACTGGCTGACTCACTCTCACTGACTCACTCTCACTGACTCACTCTCACTGACTCACTCTCACTGACTGACTCACTCTCACTGACTGACTCACTCTCACTGACTGACTCACTCTCACTCACTCACTGACTCACTCTCACTGACTGACTGACTCACTCTCTCTCTCACTGACTGACTGACTCACTCTCACTGACACTCACCCACTCTCACGCACTGACTAACTCACTCTCACTGACTAATTCACTCTCACTGACTGACTCACTCTCACTGACTCGCTCTCTCACTCTCACTGACTGACTTGCTCACTGACTCACTCTCACTGACTGACTCACTCACCCTCATGGACTCACTCACCCTCACGGACTCACTCACCCTCACGGACTTGCTCACCCTCACGGACTCACTCACCCTCACAGACTCACTCACTCTCATGGACTCACTCACTCACTCTCACTTACTCGCTCGCTCACTCTCACTGACTCACTCGCTCACTGACTGATTCGCTCACTGACTGACTCGCTCACTGACTGACTCGCTCACTGACTCACTCTCACTGACTCACTCTCACTGACTCACTCACTCTCACTGACTCACTCACTCTCACTGACTCACTCGCTCTCACTGACTGACTCACTCTCACTGACTGACTCACTCTCACTGACTAACTCACTCTCACAGACTGACTCAATGTCACTGGCTGACTCACTCTCACTGACTCACTCTCACTGACTCACTCTCACTGACTGACTCACTCTCACTGACTGACTCACTCTCACTGACTGACTCACTCTCACTCACTCACTGACTCACTCTCACTGACTGACTGACTCACTCTCTCTCTCACTGACTGACTGACTCACTCTCACTGACACTCACCCACTCTCACGCACTGACTAACTCACTCTCACTGACTGACTCACTCTCACTGACTGACTCACTCTCACTGACTGACTCATTCTCACTCACTGACTGACTCACTCTCACTCACTGACTGACTCACTCTCTCTCTCACTGACTGACTGACTCACTCTCACTGACACTCACCCACTCTCACGCACTGACTAATTCACTCTCACTGACTAATTCACTCTCACTGACTGACTCACTCTCACTGACTCGCTCTCTCATTCTCACTGACTGACTTGCTCACTGACTCACTCTCACTGACTGACTCACTCACCCTCATGGACTCACTCACCCTCACGGACTCACTCACCCTCACGGACTCGCTCACCCTCACGGACTCACTCACCCTCACAGACTCGCTCACCCTCATGGGCTCGCTCACCCTCACAGACTCGCTCACCCTCATGGACTCACTCACTCTCATGGACTCGCTCACTCACTCTCACTTACTCGCTCGCTCACTCTCACTGACTCACTCGCTCACTGACTGACTCGCTCACTGACTGACTCGCTCACTGACTCACTCTCACTGACTCACTCTCACTGACTCACTCACTCTCACTGACTCACTCACTCTCACTGACTCACTCACTCTCACTGACTCACTCACTCTCACTGACTGACTCACTCTCACTGACTAACTCACTCTCACTGACTGACTCAATCTCACTGGCTGACTCACTCTCACTGACTCACTCTCACTGACTCACTCTCACTGACTGACTCACTCTCACTGACTGACTCACTCTCACTGACTGACTCACTCTCACTCACTCACTGACTCACTCTCACTGACTGACTGACTCACTCTCTCTCTCACTGACTGACTGACTCACTCTCACTGACACTCACCCACTCTCATGCACTGACTAACTCACTCTCACTGACTAATTCACTCTCACTGACTGACTCACTCTCACTGACTTGCTCTCTCACTCTCACTGACTGACTTGCTCACTGACTCACTCTCACTGACTGACTCACTCTCACTGACTGACTGACTCACTGACTCACTGTCACTGACTCACTGTCACTGACTCACTCTCACTGACTCACTCTCACTGACTCACTCACTCTCACTGACACTCACCCACTCTCACGCACTGACTCACTCACTCTCACTGACTGACTCACTCACTCTCACTGATACACTCACTCACTCTCACTGACTGACTCACTCACTCTGAGTGACTGACTGACTCACTCACTCACTCTCACTGACTGACTCACTCTCACTGACTCACTCACTCACTCTGACTGACTGACTGACTGACTCACTCACTCTGACTGACTGACTGACTCACTCTCACTCACTCACTCACTCACTCACTCTCACTGACTGACTCACTGACTCTCACTGATTGACTCTCTCACTCTCACTGACTCTCTCACTCTCACTGATTGACTCTCTCACTCTCACTGACTGACTCACTCACTCTCACTGACTCACTCACTCTCACTGACTCACTCACTCTCACCCACTCACTCACTCACTCACTCACTCACTCACTCACTCACTCACTCACTCACTCACTTACTCTCACTGACTCACTCACTCTCACTGACTCACTCACTCTCACTGACTGACTTAGTCACTCTCACTGACTGACTCACTCTCACTGACTCACTCACTCTCATTGACAGACTCACTCACTCTCTGACTGACTCACTCTCACTGACTCACTCACTCTCACTGACTGACTGACTCACTCTCACTGACTGACTCACTCTCTCTCTCACTGACTGACTCACTCTCACTGACTAACTCACTCTCTCACTGACTGACTCTCTCACTGACTGACTCACTCTCACTGACTGACTCACTCTCACTGACTGACTCTCTCTCTCTCTCACTGACTGACTCACTCTCTCTCTCACTGACTGACTCACTCTCTCACTGACTGACTCACTCTCACTGACTGACTCACTCTCACTCTCACTGACTCACTCTCACTCTCACTGACTCACTCTCACTGACTCACTGACTCACTCTCAGTGACTCACTCTCACTGACTGACTCACTCTCACTGACTGACTCACTCTCACTGACTGACTCACTCTCACTCACTGACTGACTCACTCTCACTCACTGACTGACTCACTCTCTCTCTCACTGACTGACTGACTCACTCTCACTGACACTCACCCACTCTCACGCACTAACTAACTTACTGTCACTGACTAAGTCACTCTCACTGACTGATTCTCTCTCAATGACTTGCTTGCTCACTCTCACTGACTGACTTGCTCACTGACTCACTCTCACTGACTGATTCACTCTCACTGACTGACTCGCTCACTGACTCACTCTCACTGACTCACTGTCACTGACTCACTCTCACTGACTCACTGTCACTGACTCACTGTCACTGACTCACTCCCTCTCACTGACACTCACCCACTTTCACGCACTGACTCACTCACTCTCACTGACTAATTCACTCTCACTGACTGACTCACTCTCACTGATTGACTCACTCTCACTGACTGACTCACTCTCACTGACTGACTCACTCTCACTGACTGACTCTATCTCTCACTGACTGACTCACTCTCTCTCTCACTGACTGACTGACTCTCACTGACTAACTCTCACTGACTGACTCACTCTCACTCACTGACTCACTCTCATTGACTTACTCTCTCACTCTCACAGACTCACTCACTCTCACTGACTGACTGACTCACTCTCACTGACTGACTCACTCACTCTCACTGACTGACTGACTCACTCTCACTGACTGACTCACTCACCCTCACGGACTCACTCACCCTCACGGACTCACTCACCCTCACGGACTCGCTCACCCTCACGGACTCGCTCACCCTCACGGACTCGCTCACCCTCACGGACTCGCTCACCCTCACGGGCTCGCTCACCCTTACGGACTTGCTCACCCTCACGGACTCACTCACTCTCACGGACTCGCTCACTCACTCTCACTGACTCACTCGCTCACTGACTGACTAGCTCACTGACTGACTCGCTCACTGACTGACTCGCTCACTGACTGACTCTCACTGACTCACTCTCACTGACTCACTCACTCTCACTGACTGACTCACTCTCACTGACTGACTCACTCTCATTGACTAACTCACTCTCACTGACTGACTCAATCTCACTGTCACTGACTCACTGTCAATGACTCACTCTCACTGACTCACTCTCTCTGACTCACTCACTCTCACTGACACTCACCCACTCTCACGCACTGACTCACTCACTCTCACTGACTGACTCACTCACTCTCACTGACTCACTCACTCACTCTCACTGACTGACTCACTCACTCTGAGTGACTGACTGACTCACTCACTCACTCTCACTGACTCACTCACTCACTCTGACTGACTGACTGACTGACTCACTCTGACTGACTGACTGACTCACTCTCACTCACTCACTCACTCACTCTCACTGACTGACTCACTGACTCTCACTGACTGACTCTCTCACTCTCACTGACTCTCTCACTCTCACTGATTGACTCTCTCAATCTCACTGACTGATTCACTCACTCTCACTGACTGACTCACTCTCACTGACTCACTCACTCTCACTGACTCACTCACTCTCACTGACTCACTCTCACTCACTCACTCACTCACTCACTCACTCACTCACTCACTCACTCACTCACTTACTCACTCACTCACTCACTCACTCACTCTCACTGACTCACTCACTCTCACTGACTCACTCACTCTCACTGACTGACTTAGTCACTCTCACTGACTGACTTAGTCACTCTCACTGACTCACTCACTCTCACTGACAGACTCACTCACTCTCTGACAGACTCACTCTCACTGACTCACTCACTCTCACTGACTGACTGACTCACTCTCACTGACTGACTCACTATCACTGACTCACTCACTCTCACTGACAGACTCACTCACTCTCTGACTGACTCACTCTCACTGACTCACTCACTCACTCTCACTGACTGACTCACTCACTCTCACTGACTGACTCACTCTCTCTCTCACTGACTGACTCACTCTCACTGACTAACTCACTCTCTCACTGACTGACTCACTCTCACTGACTCACTCTCACTGACTGACTCACTCTCACTGACTGACTCACTCTCACTGACTGACTCACTCTCACTGACTCACTCTCACTGATTCACTCTCACTGACTGACTCACTCTCACTGACTGACTCACTCTCACTGACTGACTCACTCTCTCTCTCACTGACTGACTCACTCTCTCTCTCACTGACTGACTCACTCTCTCACTGACTGACTCACCCTCACTGACTCACTCTCACTGACTGACTCACTCTCACTGACTGACTCACTCTCACTGACTCACTCTTACTGACTCACTCTCACTGACTGACTCACTCTCACTGACTGACTCACTCTCACTCACTGACTCACTCTCACTCACTGACTGACTCACTCTCACTCACTGACTGACTCACTCTCACTGACTGACTCACTCTCACTGACTCACTCACTCTCACTGACTCACTGACTCACTCACTCTCACTGACTCACTCACTAACTCTCACTGACTCACTCACTCTCACTGACTTACTCACTCACTCTCACTGACTGACTCACTCTCACTGACTCACTCACTCTCACTGACAGACTCACTCAGTCTCTGACTGACTCACTCTCACTGACTCACTCACTCTCACTGACTGACTCACTCACTCTCACTGACTGACTCACTCTCTCTCTCACTGACTGACTCACTCTCTCACTGACTGACTCACTCTCTCACTGACTCACTCACTCTCACTGACTCACTCTCACTGACTGACTCACTCTCACTGACTGACTCACTCTCACTGACTCACTCTCACTGACTCACTCTCACTAATTCACTCTCTCTGACTGACTCACTCTCACTGACTGACTCACTCTCACTCACTGACTGACTGACTCACTCTCACTTACTGACTGACTCACTCTCTCTCTCACTGACTGACTGACTCACTCTCACTGACACTTACCCACTCTCATGCACTGACTAACTCACTCTCACTGACTAATTCACTCTCACTGACTGATTCACTCTCAATGACTCGCTCGCTCACACTCACTGACTGATTTGCTCACTGACTCACTCTCACTGACTGACTCACTCTCACTGACTGACGCGCTCACTGACTCACTCTCACTGACTCACTGTCACTGACTCACTCTCACTGACTCACTGTCACTGACTCACTCTCACTGACTCACTCCCTCTCACTGACACTCACCCACTCTCACGCACTGACTCACTAACTCTCACTGACTAACTCACTCTCACTGACTGACTCACTCTCACTGATTGACTCACTCTCTCACTGACTGACTCACTCTCACTCTCACAGACTCACTCACTCTCACTGACTGACTCACTCACTCTCACTGACTGCCTCACTCAATCTCACTGACTGACTGACTCACTCTCACTGACTGACTCACTCACCCTCATGGACTCACTCACCCTCACGGACTCACTCACCCTCACGGACTCGCTCACCCTCATGGACTCACTCACCCTCACAGACTCGCTCACCCTCATGGGCTCGCTCACCCTCACGGACTCGCTCACCCTCATGGACTCACTCACTCTCATGGACTCGCTCACTCACTCTCACTTACTTGCTCGCTCACTCTCACTGACTCACTCGCTCACTGACTGACTCACTCACTGACTGACTCGCTCACTGACTGACTCGCTCACTGACTCACTCTCACTGACTCACTCTCACTGACTCACTTACTCTCACTGACTCACTCACTCTCACTGACTCACTCACTCTGACTGACTCACTCTCACTGACTGACTCACTCTCACTGACTAACTCACTCTCACTGACTGACTCAATCTCACTGGCTGACTCACTCTCACTGACTCACTCTCACTGACTCACTCTCACTGACTCACTCTCACTGACTGACTCACTCTCACTGACTGACTCACTCTCACTGACTGACTCACTCTCACTCACTCACTGACTCACTCTCACTGACTGACTGACTCACTCTCTCTCTCACTGACTGACTGACTCACTCTCACTGACACTCACCCACTCTCACGCACTGACTAACTCACTCTCACTGACTAATTCACTCTCACTGACTGACTCACTCTCACTGACTCGCTCTCTCACTCTCACTGACTGACTTGCTCACTGACTCACTCTCACTGACTGACTCACTCACCCTCATGGACTCACTCACCCTCACGGACTCACTCACCCTCACGGACTTGCTCACCCTCACGGACTCACTCACCCTCACAGACTCACTCACTCTCATGGACTCACTCACTCACTCTCACTTACTCGCTCGCTCACTCTCACTGACTCATTCGCTCACTGACTGATTCGCTCACTGACTGACTCGCTCACTGACTGACTTGCTCACTGACTCACTCTCACTGACTCACTCTCACTGACTCACTCACTCTCACTGACTCACTCACTCTCACTGACTCACTCACTCTCACTGACTGACTCACTCTCACTGACTAACTCACTCTCACAGACTGACTCAATGTCACTGGCTGACTCACTCTCACTGACTCACTCTAACTGACTCACTCTCACTGACTGACTCACTCTCACTGACTGACTCACTCTCACTCACTCACTGACTCACTCTCACTGACTGACTGGCTCACTCTCTCTCTCACTGACTGACTGACTCACTCTCACTGACACTCACCCACTCTCACGCACTGACTAACTCACTCTCACTGACTGACTCACTCTCACTGACTGACTCACTCTCACTGACTGACTCATTCTCACTCACTGACTGACTCACTCTCACTCACTGACTGACTCACTTTCTCTCTCACTGACTGACTGACTCACTCTCACTGACACTCACCCACTCTAACGCACTGACTAATTCACTCTCACTGACTAATTTACTCTCACTGACTGACTCACTCTCACTGACTCGCTCTCTCATTCTCACTGACTGACTTGCTCACTGACTCACTCTCACTGACTGACTCACTCACCCTCATGGACTCACTCACCCTCACGGACTCACTCACCCTCACGGACTCGCTCACCCTCACGGACTCACTCACCCTCACAGACTCGCTCACCCTCATGGGCTCGCTCACCCTCACAGACTCGCTCACCCTCATGGACTCACTCACTCTCATGGACTCGCTCATTTACTCTCACTTACTCGCTCGCTCACTCTCACTGACTCACTCGCTCACTGACTGACTCGCTCACTGACTGACTCGCTCAATGACTCACTCTCGCTGACTCACTCTCACTGACTCACTCATTCTCACTGACTCACTCACTCTCACTGACTCACTCACTCTCACTGACTGACTCACTCTCACTGACTGACTCACTCTCACTGACTAACTCACTCTCAATGACTGACTCAATCTCACTGGCTGACTCACTCTCACTGACTCACTCTCACTGACTGACTCACTCTCACTGACTGACTCACTCTCACTGACTGACTCACTCTCACTCACTCACTGACTCACTCTCACTGACTGACTGACTCACTCTCTCTCTCACTGACTGACTGACTCACTCTCACTGACACTCACCCACTCTCACGCACTGACTAACTCACTCTCACTGACTAATTCACTCTCACTGACTGACTCACTCTCACTGACTTGCTCTCTCACTCTCACTGACTGACTTGCTCACTGACTCACTCTCACTGACTGACTCACTCTCACTGACTGACTCACTCACTGACTCACTGTCACTGACTCACTCTCACTGACTCACTCTCACTGACTCACTCTCACTGACTCACTCACTCTCACTGACACTCACCCACTCTCACGCACTGACTCACTCACTCTCACTGACTGACTCACTCACTCTCACTGATACACTCACTCACTCTCACTGACTGACTCACTCACTCTGAGTGACTGACTGACTCACTCACTCACTCTCACTGACTGACTCACTCTCACTGACTCACTCACTCACTCTGACTGACTGACTGACTGACTCACTCACTCTGACTGACTGACTGACTCACTCTCACTCACTCACTCACTCACTCTCACTGACTGACTCACTGACTCTCACTGATTGACTCTCTCACTCTCACTGACTCTCTCACTCTCACTGATTGACTCTCTCACTCTCACTGACTGACTCACTCACTCTCACTGACTGACTCACTCTCACTGACTCACTCACTCTCACTGACTCACTCACTCTCACTGACTCACTCACTCTCACCCACTCACTCACTCACTCACTCACTCACTCACTCACTCACTCACTTACTCTCACTGACTCACTCACTCTCACTGACTCACTCACTCTCACTGACTGACTTAGTCACTCTCACTGACTGACTCACTCTCACTGACTCACTCACTCTCATTGACAGACTCACTCACTCTCTGACTGACTCACTCTCACTGACTCACTCACTCTCACTGACTGACTGACTCACTCTCACTGACTGACTCACTCTCTCTCTCACTGACTGACTCACTCTCACTGACTAACTCACTCTCTCACTGACTGACTCTCTCACTGACTGACTCACTCTCACTGACTGACTCACTCTCACTGACTGACTCTCTCTCTCTCTCACTGACTGACTCACTCTCTCTCTCACTGACTGACTCACTCTCTCACTGACTGACTCACTCTCACTGACTGACTCACTCTCACTCTCACTGACTCACTCTCACTCTCACTGACTCACTCTCACTGACTCACTGACTCACTCTCAGTGACTCACTCTCACTGACTGACTCACTCTCACTGACTGACTCACTCTCACTGACTGACTCACTCTCACTGACTGACTCACTCTCACTCACTGACTGACTCACTCTCACTCACTGACTGACTCACTCTCTCTCTCACTGACTGACTGACTCACTCTCACTGACACTCACCCACTCTCACGCACTAACTAACTTACTGTCACTGACTAAGTCACTCTCACTGACTGATTCTCTCTCAATGACTTGCTTGCTCACTCTCACTGACTGACTTGCTCACTGACTCACTCTCACTGACTGATTCACTCTCACTGACTGACTCGCTCACTGACTCACTCTCACTGACTCACTGTCACTGACTCACTCTCACTGACTCACTGTCACTGACTCACTGTCACTGACTCACTCCCTCTCACTGACACTCACCCACTTTCACGCACTGACTCACTCACTCTCACTGACTAATTCACTCTCACTGACTGACTCACTCTCACTGATTGACTCACTCTCACTGACTGACTCACTCTCACTGACTGACTCACTCTCACTGACTGACTCTATCTCTCACTGACTGACTCACTCTCTCTCTCACTGACTGACTGACTCTCACTGACTAACTCTCACTGACTGACTCACTCTCACTCACTGACTCACTCTCATTGACTTACTCTCTCACTCTCACAGACTCACTCACTCTCACTGACTGACTGACTCACTCTCACTGACTGACTCACTCACTCTCACTGACTGACTGACTCACTCTCACTGACTGACTCACTCACCCTCACGGACTCACTCACCCTCACGGACTCACTCACCCTCACGGACTCGCTCACCCTCACGGACTCGCTCACCCTCACGGACTCGCTCACCCTCACGGACTCGCTCACCCTCACGGGCTCGCTCACCCTTACGGACTTGCTCACCCTCACGGACTCACTCACTCTCACGGACTCGCTCACTCACTCTCACTGACTCACTCGCTCACTGACTGACTAGCTCACTGACTGACTCGCTCACTGACTGACTCGCTCACTGACTGACTCTCACTGACTCACTCTCACTGACTCACTCACTCTCACTGACTGACTCACTCTCACTGACTGACTCACTCTCATTGACTAACTCACTCTCACTGACTGACTCAATCTCACTGTCACTGACTCACTGTCAATGACTCACTCTCACTGACTCACTCTCTCTGACTCACTCACTCTCACTGACACTCACCCACTCTCACGCACTGACTCACTCACTCTCACTGACTGACTCACTCACTCTCACTGACTCACTCACTCACTCTCACTGACTGACTCACTCACTCTGAGTGACTGACTGACTCACTCACTCACTCTCACTGACTCACTCACTCACTCTGACTGACTGACTGACTGACTCACTCTGACTGACTGACTGACTCACTCTCACTCACTCACTCACTCACTCTCACTGACTGACTCACTGACTCTCACTGACTGACTCTCTCACTCTCACTGACTCTCTCACTCTCACTGATTGACTCTCTCACTCTCACTGACTGATTCACTCACTCTCACTGACTGACTCACTCTCACTGACTCACTCACTCTCACTGACTCACTCACTCTCACTGACTCACTCTCACTCACTCACTCACTCACTCACTCACTCACTCACTTACTCACTCACTCACTCACTCACTCACTCACTCTCACTGACTCACTCACTCTCACTGACTCACTCACTCTCACTGACTGACTTAGTCACTCTCACTGACTGACTTAGTCACTCTCACTGACTCACTCACTCTCACTGACAGACTCACTCACTCTCTGACAGACTCACTCTCACTGACTCACTCACTCTCACTGACTGACTGACTCACTCTCACTGACTGACTCACTATCACTGACTCACTCACTCTCACTGACAGACTCACTCACTCTCTGACTGACTCACTCTCACTGACTCACTCACTCACTCTCACTGACTGACTCACTCACTCTCACTGACTGACTCACTCTCTCTCTCACTGACTGACTCACTCTCACTGACTAACTCACTCTCTCACTGACTGACTCACTCTCACTGACTCACTCTCACTGACTGACTCACTCTCACTGACTGACTCACTCTCACTGACTGACTCACTCTCACTGACTCACTCTCACTGATTCACTCTCACTGACTGACTCACTCTCACTGACTGACTCACTCTCACTGACTGACTCACTCTCTCTCTCACTGACTGACTCACTCTCTCTCTCACTGACTGACTCACTCTCTCACTGACTGACTCACCCTCACTGACTCACTCTCACTGACTGACTCACTCTCACTGACTGACTCACTCTCACTGACTCACTCTTACTGACTCACTCTCACTGACTGACTCACTCTCACTGACTGACTCACTCTCACTCACTGACTCACTCTCACTCACTGACTGACTCACTCTCACTCACTGACTGACTCACTCTCACTGACTGACTCACTCTCACTGACTCACTCACTCTCACTGACTCACTGACTCACTCACTCTCACTGACTCACTCACTAACTCTCACTGACTCACTCACTCTCACTGACTTACTCACTCACTCTCACTGACTGACTCACTCTCACTGACTCACTCACTCTCACTGACAGACTCACTCAGTCTCTGACTGACTCACTCTCACTGACTCACTCACTCTCACTGACTGACTCACTCACTCTCACTGACTGACTCACTCTCTCTCTCACTGACTGACTCACTCTCTCACTGACTGACTCACTCTCTCACTGACTCACTCACTCTCACTGACTCACTCTCACTGACTGACTCACTCTCACTGACTGACTCACTCTCACTGACTCACTCTCACTGACTCACTCTCACTAATTCACTCTCTCTGACTGACTCACTCTCACTGACTGACTCACTCTCACTCACTGACTGACTGACTCACTCTCACTTACTGACTGACTCACTCTCTCTCTCACTGACTGACTGACTCACTCTCACTGACACTTACCCACTCTCATGCACTGACTAACTCACTCTCACTGACTAATTCACTCTCACTGACTGATTCACTCTCAATGACTCGCTCGCTCACACTCACTGACTGATTTGCTCACTGACTCACTCTCACTGACTGACTCACTCTCACTGACTGACGCGCTCACTGACTCACTCTCACTGACTCACTGTCACTGACTCACTCTCACTGACTCACTGTCACTGACTCACTCTCACTGACTCACTCCCTCTCACTGACACTCACCCACTCTCACGCACTGACTCACTAACTCTCACTGACTAACTCACTCTCACTGACTGACTCACTCTCACTGATTGACTCACTCTCTCACTGACTGACTCACTCTCACTCTCACAGACTCACTCACTCTCACTGACTGACTCACTCACTCTCACTGACTGCCTCACTCAATCTCACTGACTGACTGACTCACTCTCACTGACTGACTCACTCACCCTCATGGACTCACTCACCCTCACGGACTCACTCACCCTCACGGACTCGCTCACCCTCATGGACTCACTCACCCTCACAGACTCGCTCACCCTCATGGGCTCGCTCACCCTCACGGACTCGCTCACCCTCATGGACTCACTCACTCTCATGGACTCGCTCACTCACTCTCACTTACTTGCTCGCTCACTCTCACTGACTCACTCGCTCACTGACTGACTCACTCACTGACTGACTCGCTCACTGACTGACTCGCTCACTGACTCACTCTCACTGACTCACTCTCACTGACTCACTTACTCTCACTGACTCACTCACTCTCACTGACTCACTCACTCTGACTGACTCACTCTCACTGACTGACTCACTCTCACTGACTAACTCACTCTCACTGACTGACTCAATCTCACTGGCTGACTCACTCTCACTGACTCACTCTCACTGACTCACTCTCACTGACTCACTCTCACTGACTGACTCACTCTCACTGACTGACTCACTCTCACTGACTGACTCACTCTCACTCACTCACTGACTCACTCTCACTGACTGACTGACTCACTCTCTCTCTCACTGACTGACTGACTCACTCTCACTGACACTCACCCACTCTCACGCACTGACTAACTCACTCTCACTGACTAATTCACTCTCACTGACTGACTCACTCTCACTGACTCGCTCTCTCACTCTCACTGACTGACTTGCTCACTGACTCACTCTCACTGACTGACTCACTCACCCTCATGGACTCACTCACCCTCACGGACTCACTCACCCTCACGGACTTGCTCACCCTCACGGACTCACTCACCCTCACAGACTCACTCACTCTCATGGACTCACTCACTCACTCTCACTTACTCGCTCGCTCACTCTCACTGACTCATTCGCTCACTGACTGATTCGCTCACTGACTGACTCGCTCACTGACTGACTTGCTCACTGACTCACTCTCACTGACTCACTCTCACTGACTCACTCACTCTCACTGACTCACTCACTCTCACTGACTCACTCACTCTCACTGACTGACTCACTCTCACTGACTAACTCACTCTCACAGACTGACTCAATGTCACTGGCTGACTCACTCTCACTGACTCACTCTAACTGACTCACTCTCACTGACTGACTCACTCTCACTGACTGACTCACTCTCACTCACTCACTGACTCACTCTCACTGACTGACTGACTCACTCTCTCTCTCACTGACTGACTGACTCACTCTCACTGACACTCACCCACTCTCACGCACTGACTAACTCACTCTCACTGACTGACTCACTCTCACTGACTGACTCACTCTCACTGACTGACTCATTCTCACTCACTGACTGACTCACTCTCACTCACTGACTGACTCACTCTCTCTCTCACTGACTGACTGACTCACTCTCACTGACACTCACCCACTCTAACGCACTGACTAATTCACTCTCACTGACTAATTTACTCTCACTGACTGACTCACTCTCACTGACTCGCTCTCTCATTCTCACTGACTGACTTGCTCACTGACTCACTCTCACTGACTGACTCACTCACCCTCATGGACTCACTCACCCTCACGGACTCACTCACCCTCACGGACTCGCTCACCCTCACGGACTCACTCACCCTCACAGACTCGCTCACCCTCATGGGCTCGCTCACCCTCACAGACTCGCTCACCCTCATGGACTCACTCACTCTCATGGACTCGCTCATTTACTCTCACTTACTCGCTCGCTCACTCTCACTGACTCACTCGCTCACTGACTGACTCGCTCACTGACTGACTCGCTCAATGACTCACTCTCGCTGACTCACTCTCACTGACTCACTCATTCTCACTGACTCACTCACTCTCACTGACTCACTCACTCTCACTGACTGACTCACTCTCACTGACTGACTCACTCTCACTGACTAACTCACTCTCAATGACTGACTCAATCTCACTGGCTGACTCACTCTCACTGACTCACTCTCACTGACTGACTCACTCTCACTGACTGACTCACTCTCACTGACTGACTCACTCTCACTCACTCACTGACTCACTCTCACTGACTGACTGACTCACTCTCTCTCTCACTGACTGACTGACTCACTCTCACTGACACTCACCCACTCTCACGCACTGACTAACTCACTCTCACTGACTAATTCACTCTCACTGACTGACTCACTCTCACTGACTTGCTCTCTCACTCTCACTGACTGACTTGCTCACTGACTCACTCTCACTGACTGACTCACTCTCACTGACTGACTCACTCACTGACTCACTGTCACTGACTCACTCTCACTGACTCACTCTCACTGACTCACTCTCACTGACTCACTCACTCTCACTGACACTCACCCACTCTCACGCACTGACTCACTCACTCTCACTGACTGACTCACTCACTCTCACTGATACACTCACTCACTCTCACTGACTGACTCACTCACTCTGAGTGACTGACTGACTCACTCACTCACTCTCACTGACTGACTCACTCTCACTGACTCACTCACTCACTCTGACTGACTGACTGACTGACTCACTCACTCTGACTGACTGACTGACTCACTCTCACTCACTCACTCACTCACTCTCACTGACTGACTCACTGACTCTCACTGATTGACTCTCTCACTCTCACTGACTCTCTCACTCTCACTGATTGACTCTCTCACTCTCACTGACTGACTCACTCACTCTCACTGACTGACTCACTCTCACTGACTCACTCACTCTCACTGACTCACTCACTCTCACTGACTCACTCACTCTCACCCACTCACTCACTCACTCACTCACTCACTCACTCACTCACTTACTCTCACTGACTCACTCACTCTCACTGACTCACTCACTCTCACTGACTGACTTAGTCACTCTCACTGACTGACTCACTCTCACTGACTCACTCACTCTCATTGACAGACTCACTCACTCTCTGACTGACTCACTCTCACTGACTCACTCACTCTCACTGACTGACTGACTCACTCTCACTGACTGACTCACTCTCTCTCTCACTGACTGACTCACTCTCACTGACTAACTCACTCTCTCACTGACTGACTCTCTCACTGACTGACTCACTCTCACTGACTGACTCACTCTCACTGACTGACTCTCTCTCTCTCTCACTGACTGACTCACTCTCTCTCTCACTGACTGACTCACTCTCTCACTGACTGACTCACTCTCACTGACTGACTCACTCTCACTCTCACTGACTCACTCTCACTCTCACTGACTCACTCTCACTGACTCACTGACTCACTCTCAGTGACTCACTCTCACTGACTGACTCACTCTCACTGACTGACTCACTCTCACTGACTGACTCACTCTCACTGACTGACTCACTCTCACTCACTGACTGACTCACTCTCACTCACTGACTGACTCACTCTCTCTCTCACTGACTGACTGACTCACTCTCACTGACACTCACCCACTCTCACGCACTAACTAACTTACTGTCACTGACTAAGTCACTCTCACTGACTGATTCTCTCTCAATGACTTGCTTGCTCACTCTCACTGACTGACTTGCTCACTGACTCACTCTCACTGACTGATTCACTCTCACTGACTGACTCGCTCACTGACTCACTCTCACTGACTCACTGTCACTGACTCACTCTCACTGACTCACTGTCACTGACTCACTGTCACTGACTCACTCCCTCTCACTGACACTCACCCACTTTCACGCACTGACTCACTCACTCTCACTGACTAATTCACTCTCACTGACTGACTCACTCTCACTGATTGACTCACTCTCACTGACTGACTCACTCTCACTGACTGACTCACTCTCACTGACTGACTCTATCTCTCACTGACTGACTCACTCTCTCTCTCACTGACTGACTGACTCTCACTGACTAACTCTCACTGACTGACTCACTCTCACTCACTGACTCACTCTCATTGACTTACTCTCTCACTCTCACAGACTCACTCACTCTCACTGACTGACTGACTCACTCTCACTGACTGACTCACTCACTCTCACTGACTGACTGACTCACTCTCACTGACTGACTCACTCACCCTCACGGACTCACTCACCCTCACGGACTCACTCACCCTCACGGACTCGCTCACCCTCACGGACTCGCTCACCCTCACGGACTCGCTCACCCTCACGGACTCGCTCACCCTCACGGGCTCGCTCACCCTTACGGACTTGCTCACCCTCACGGACTCACTCACTCTCACGGACTCGCTCACTCACTCTCACTGACTCACTCGCTCACTGACTGACTAGCTCACTGACTGACTCGCTCACTGACTGACTCGCTCACTGACTGACTCTCACTGACTCACTCTCACTGACTCACTCACTCTCACTGACTGACTCACTCTCACTGACTGACTCACTCTCATTGACTAACTCACTCTCACTGACTGACTCAATCTCACTGTCACTGACTCACTGTCAATGACTCACTCTCACTGACTCACTCTCTCTGACTCACTCACTCTCACTGACACTCACCCACTCTCACGCACTGACTCACTCACTCTCACTGACTGACTCACTCACTCTCACTGACTCACTCACTCACTCTCACTGACTGACTCACTCACTCTGAGTGACTGACTGACTCACTCACTCACTCTCACTGACTCACTCACTCACTCTGACTGACTGACTGACTGACTCACTCTGACTGACTGACTGACTCACTCTCACTCACTCACTCACTCACTCTCACTGACTGACTCACTGACTCTCACTGACTGACTCTCTCACTCTCACTGACTCTCTCACTCTCACTGATTGACTCTCTCACTCTCACTGACTGATTCACTCACTCTCACTGACTGACTCACTCTCACTGACTCACTCACTCTCACTGACTCACTCACTCTCACTGACTCACTCTCACTCACTCACTCACTCACTCACTCACTCACTCACTCACTTACTCACTCACTCACTCACTCACTCACTCTCACTGACTCACTCACTCTCACTGACTCACTCACTCTCACTGACTGACTTAGTCACTCTCACTGACTGACTTAGTCACTCTCACTGACTCACTCACTCTCACTGACAGACTCACTCACTCTCTGACAGACTCACTCTCACTGACTCACTCACTCTCACTGACTGACTGACTCACTCTCACTGACTGACTCACTATCACTGACTCACTCACTCTCACTGACAGACTCACTCACTCTCTGACTGACTCACTCTCACTGACTCACTCACTCACTCTCACTGACTGACTCACTCACTCTCACTGACTGACTCACTCTCTCTCTCACTGACTGACTCACTCTCACTGACTAACTCACTCTCTCACTGACTGACTCACTCTCACTGACTCACTCTCACTGACTGACTCACTCTCACTGACTGACTCACTCTCACTGACTGACTCACTCTCACTGACTCACTCTCACTGATTCACTCTCACTGACTGACTCACTCTCACTGACTGACTCACTCTCACTGACTGACTCACTCTCTCTCTCACTGACTGACTCACTCTCTCTCTCACTGACTGACTCACTCTCTCACTGACTGACTCACCCTCACTGACTCACTCTCACTGACTGACTCACTCTCACTGACTGACTCACTCTCACTGACTCACTCTTACTGACTCACTCTCACTGACTGACTCACTCTCACTGACTGACTCACTCTCACTCACTGACTCACTCTCACTCACTGACTGACTCACTCTCACTCACTGACTGACTCACTCTCACTGACTGACTCACTCTCACTGACTCACTCACTCTCACTGACTCACTGACTCACTCACTCTCACTGACTCACTCACTAACTCTCACTGACTCACTCACTCTCACTGACTTACTCACTCACTCTCACTGACTGACTCACTCTCACTGACTCACTCACTCTCACTGACAGACTCACTCAGTCTCTGACTGACTCACTCTCACTGACTCACTCACTCTCACTGACTGACTCACTCACTCTCACTGACTGACTCACTCTCTCTCTCACTGACTGACTCACTCTCTCACTGACTGACTCACTCTCTCACTGACTCACTCACTCTCACTGACTCACTCTCACTGACTGACTCACTCTCACTGACTGACTCACTCTCACTGACTCACTCTCACTGACTCACTCTCACTAATTCACTCTCTCTGACTGACTCACTCTCACTGACTGACTCACTCTCACTCACTGACTGACTGACTCACTCTCACTTACTGACTGACTCACTCTCTCTCTCACTGACTGACTGACTCACTCTCACTGACACTTACCCACTCTCATGCACTGACTAACTCACTCTCACTGACTAATTCACTCTCACTGACTGATTCACTCTCAATGACTCGCTCGCTCACACTCACTGACTGATTTGCTCACTGACTCACTCTCACTGACTGACTCACTCTCACTGACTGACGCGCTCACTGACTCACTCTCACTGACTCACTGTCACTGACTCACTCTCACTGACTCACTGTCACTGACTCACTCTCACTGACTCACTCCCTCTCACTGACACTCACCCACTCTCACGCACTGACTCACTAACTCTCACTGACTAACTCACTCTCACTGACTGACTCACTCTCACTGATTGACTCACTCTCTCACTGACTGACTCACTCTCACTCTCACAGACTCACTCACTCTCACTGACTGACTCACTCACTCTCACTGACTGCCTCACTCAATCTCACTGACTGACTGACTCACTCTCACTGACTGACTCACTCACCCTCATGGACTCACTCACCCTCACGGACTCACTCACCCTCACGGACTCGCTCACCCTCATGGACTCACTCACCCTCACAGACTCGCTCACCCTCATGGGCTCGCTCACCCTCACGGACTCGCTCACCCTCATGGACTCACTCACTCTCATGGACTCGCTCACTCACTCTCACTTACTTGCTCGCTCACTCTCACTGACTCACTCGCTCACTGACTGACTCACTCACTGACTGACTCGCTCACTGACTGACTCGCTCACTGACTCACTCTCACTGACTCACTCTCACTGACTCACTTACTCTCACTGACTCACTCACTCTCACTGACTCACTCACTCTGACTGACTCACTCTCACTGACTGACTCACTCTCACTGACTAACTCACTCTCACTGACTGACTCAATCTCACTGGCTGACTCACTCTCACTGACTCACTCTCACTGACTCACTCTCACTGACTCACTCTCACTGACTGACTCACTCTCACTGACTGACTCACTCTCACTGACTGACTCACTCTCACTCACTCACTGACTCACTCTCACTGACTGACTGACTCACTCTCTCTCTCACTGACTGACTGACTCACTCTCACTGACACTCACCCACTCTCACGCACTGACTAACTCACTCTCACTGACTAATTCACTCTCACTGACTGACTCACTCTCACTGACTCGCTCTCTCACTCTCACTGACTGACTTGCTCACTGACTCACTCTCACTGACTGACTCACTCACCCTCATGGACTCACTCACCCTCACGGACTCACTCACCCTCACGGACTTGCTCACCCTCACGGACTCACTCACCCTCACAGACTCACTCACTCTCATGGACTCACTCACTCACTCTCACTTACTCGCTCGCTCACTCTCACTGACTCATTCGCTCACTGACTGATTCGCTCACTGACTGACTCGCTCACTGACTGACTTGCTCACTGACTCACTCTCACTGACTCACTCTCACTGACTCACTCACTCTCACTGACTCACTCACTCTCACTGACTCACTCACTCTCACTGACTGACTCACTCTCACTGACTAACTCACTCTCACAGACTGACTCAATGTCACTGGCTGACTCACTCTCACTGACTCACTCTAACTGACTCACTCTCACTGACTGACTCACTCTCACTGACTGACTCACTCTCACTCACTCACTGACTCACTCTCACTGACTGACTGACTCACTCTCTCTCTCACTGACTGACTGACTCACTCTCACTGACACTCACCCACTCTCACGCACTGACTAACTCACTCTCACTGACTGACTCACTCTCACTGACTGACTCACTCTCACTGACTGACTCATTCTCACTCACTGACTGACTCACTCTCACTCACTGACTGACTCACTCTCTCTCTCACTGACTGACTGACTCACTCTCACTGACACTCACCCACTCTAACGCACTGACTAATTCACTCTCACTGACTAATTTACTCTCACTGACTGACTCACTCTCACTGACTCGCTCTCTCATTCTCACTGACTGACTTGCTCACTGACTCACTCTCACTGACTGACTCACTCACCCTCATGGACTCACTCACCCTCACGGACTCACTCACCCTCACGGACTCGCTCACCCTCACGGACTCACTCACCCTCACAGACTCGCTCACCCTCATGGGCTCGCTCACCCTCACAGACTCGCTCACCCTCATGGACTCACTCACTCTCATGGACTCGCTCATTTACTCTCACTTACTCGCTCGCTCACTCTCACTGACTCACTCGCTCACTGACTGACTCGCTCACTGACTGACTCGCTCAATGACTCACTCTCACTGACTCACTCTCACTGACTCACTCATTCTCACTGACTCACTCACTCTCACTGACTCACTCACTCTCACTGACTGACTCACTCTCACTGACTGACTCACTCTCACTGACTAACTCACTCTCAATGACTGACTCAATCTCACTGGCTGACTCACTCTCACTGACTCACTCTCACTGACTGACTCACTCTCACTGACTGACTCACTCTCACTGACTGACTCACTCTCACTCACTCACTGACTCACTCTCACTGACTGACTGACTCACTCTCTCTCTCACTGACTGACTGACTCACTCTCACTGACACTCACCCACTCTCACGCACTGACTAACTCACTCTCACTGACTAATTCACTCTCACTGACTGACTCACTCTCACTGACTTGCTCTCTCACTCTCACTGACTGACTTGCTCACTGACTCACTCTCACTGACTGACTCACTCTCACTGACTGACTCACTCACTGACTCACTGTCACTGACTCACTCTCACTGACTCACTCTCACTGACTCACTCTCACTGACTCACTCACTCTCACTGACACTCACCCACTCTCACGCACTGACTCACTCACTCTCACTGACTGACTCACTCACTCTCACTGACACACTCACTCACTCTCACTGACTGACTCACTCACTCTGAGTGACTGACTGACTCACTCACTCACTCTCACTGACTGACTCACTCTCACTGACTCACTCACTCACTCTGACTGACTGACTGACTGACTCACTCTGACTGACTGACTGACTCACTCTCACTCACTCACTCACTCACTCTCACTGACTGACTCACTGACTCTCACTGACTGACTCTCTCACTCTCACTGACTCTCTCACTCTCACTGATTGACTCTCTCACTCTCACTGACTGACTCACTCACTTTCACTGACTGACTCACTCTCACTGACTCACTCACTCTCACTGACTCACTCACTCTCACTGACTCACTCACTCTCACCCACTCACTCACTCACTAACTCACTCACTCACTCACTCACTTACTCTCACTGACTCACTCACTCTCACTGACTCACTCACTCTCACTGACTGACTTAGTCACTCTCACTGACTGACTCACTCTCACTGACTCACTCACTCTCACTGACAGACTCACTCACTCTCTGACTGACTCACTCTCACTGACTCACTCACTCTCACTGACTGACTGACTCACTCTCACTGACTGACTCACTCTCTCTCTCACTGACTGACTCACTCTCACTGACTAACTCACTCTCTCACTGACTGACTCACTCTCACTGACTGACTCACTCTCACTGACTGACTCACTCTCTCTCTCACTGACTGACTCACTCTCTCTCTCACTGACTGACTCACTCTCTCTCACTGACTGACTCACTCTCTCACTGACTGACTCACTCTCACTGACTGACTCACTCTCACTCTCACTGACTCACTCTCACTCTCACTGACTCACTCTCACTGACTCACTGACTCACTC
Source organism: Triturus cristatus (assembly GCF_964204655.1). Lineage (NCBI taxonomy): Eukaryota > Metazoa > Chordata > Amphibia > Caudata > Salamandridae > Triturus > Triturus cristatus. Next base: position 217,689,093 of record NC_140579.1, read on the forward strand.
TCAGTGACTCACTCTCACTGACTGACTCACTCTCACTGACTGACTCACTCTCACTGACTGACTCACTCTCACTGACTGACTCACTCTCACTCACTGACTGACTCACTCTCACTCACTGACTGACTCACTCTCTCTCTCACTGACTGACTGACTCACTCTCACTGACACTCACCCACTCTCACGCACTGACTAACTCACTGTCACTGACTAAGTCACTCTCACTGACTGATTCTCTCTCAATGACTTGCTTGCTCACTCTCACTGACTGACTTGCTCACTGACTCACTCTCACTGACTGATTCACTCTCACTGACTGACTCGCTCACTGACTCACTCTCACTGACTCACTGTCACTGACTCACTCTCACTGACTCACTGTCACTGACTCACTCTCACTGACTCACTCCCTCTCACTGACACTCACCCACTTTCACGCACTGACTCACTCACTCTCACTGACTAATTCACTCTCACTGACTGACTCACTCTCACTGATTGACTCACTCTCACTGACTGACTCACTCTCACTGACTGACTCACTCTCACTGACTGACTCTATCTCTCACTGACTGACTCACTCTCTCTCTCACTGACTGACTGACTCTCACTGACTAACTCTCACTGACTGACTCACTCTCACTCACTGACTTACTCTCACTGACTTACTCTCTCACTCTCACAGACTCACTCACTCTCACTGACTGACTGACTCACTCTCACTGACTGACTCACTCACTCTCACTGACTGACTGACTCACTCTCACTGACTGACTCACTCACCCTCACGGGCTCGCTCACCCTTACGGACTTGCTCACCCTCACGGACTCACTCACTCTCACGGACTCGCTCACTCACTCTCACTGACTCACTCTCTCACTGACTGACTAGCTCACTGACTGACTCGCTCACTGACTGACTCGCTCACTGACTGACTCTCACTGACTCACTCTCACTGACTCACTCACTCTCACTGACTGACTCACTCTCACTGACTGACTCACTCTCACTGACTAACTCACTCTCACTGACTGACTCAATCTCACTGTCACTGACTCACTGTCACTGACTCACTCTCACTGACTCACTCTCTCTGACTCACTCACTCTCACTGACACTCACCCACTCTCACGCACTGACTCACTCACTCTCACTGACTGACTCACTCACTCGCACTGACTCACTCACTCACTCTCACTGACTGACTGACTCACTCTGAGTGACTGACTGACTCACTCACTCACTCTCACTGACTGACTCACTCTCACTGACTCACTCACTCACTCTGACTGACTCACTCACTCTCACTGACTCACTCACTCTCACTGACTGACTTAGTCACTCTCACTGACTGACTCACTCTCACTAACTCACTCACTCACTCTCACTGACAGACTCACTCACTCTCTGACTGACTCACTCTCACTGACTCACTCACTCTCACTGACTGACTGACTCACTCTCACTGACTGACTCACTATCACTGACTCACTCACTCTCACTGACAGCCTCACTCACTCTCTGACTGACTCACTCTCACTGACTCACTCACTCTCACTGACTGACTCACTCACTCTCACTGACTGACTCACTCTCTCTCTCACTGACTGACTCACTCTCACTGACTAACTCTCTCACTGACTGACTCACTCTCACTGACTCACTCTCACTGACTGACTCACTCTCACTGACTGACTCACTCTCACTGACTGACTCACTCTCACTGACTGACTCACTCTCACTGACTCACTCTCACTGATTCACTCTCACTGACTGACTCACTCTCACTGACTGACTCACTCTCACTGACTGACTCACTCTCTCTCTCACTGACTGACTCACTCTCTCTCTCACTGACTGACTCACTCTCTCACTGACTGACTCACTCTCACTGACTGACTGACTCACTCTCACTGACTGACTCACTCTCTCTCTCACTGACTGACTCACTCTCACTGACTAACTCACTCTCTCACTGACTGACTCACTCTCACTGACTGACTCACTTTCACTGACTGACTCACTCTCACTGACTGACTCACTCTCTCTCTCACTGACTGACTCACTCTCTCCCTCACTGACTGACTCACTCTCTCACTGACTGACTCACTCTCACTGACTGACTCACTCTCACTCTCACTGACTCACTCTCACTCTCACTGACTCACTCTCACTGACTCACTGACTCACTCTCAGTGACTCACTCTCACTGACTGACTCACTCTCACTGACTGACTCACTCTCACTGACTGACTCACTCTCACTGACTGACTCACTCTCACTCACTGACTGACTCACTCTCACTCACTGACTGACTCACTCTCTCTCTCACTGACCGACTGACTCACTCTCACTGACACTCACCCACTCTCACGCACTGACTAACTCACTGTCACTGACTAAGTCACTCTCACTGACTGATTCTCTCTCAATGACTTGCTTGCTGACTCTCACTGACTGACTTGCTCACTGACTCACTCTCACTGACTGATTCACTCTCACTGACTGACTCGCTCACTGACTCACTCTCACTGACTCACTGTCACTGACTCACTCTCACTGACTCACTGTCACTGACTCACTCTCACTGACTCACTCCCTCTCACTGACACTCACCCACTTTCACGCACTGACTCACTCACTCTCACTGACTAATTCACTCTCACTGACTGACTCACTCTCACTGATTGACTCACTCTCACTGACTGACTCACTCTCACTGACTGACTCACTCTCACTGACTGACTCTATCTCTCACTGACTGACTCACTCTCTCTCTCACTGACTGACTGACTCTCACTGACTAACTCTCACTGACTGACTCACTCTCACTCACTGACTCACTCTCACTGACTTACTCTCTCACTCTCACAGACTCACTCACTCTCACTGACTGACTGACTCACTCTCACTGACTGACTCACTCACTCTCACTGACTGACTGACTCACTCTCACTGACTGACTCACTCACCCTCACAGACTCACTCACCCTCACGGACTCACTCACCCTCACGGACTCGCTCACCCTCACGGACTCGCTCACCCTCACGGACTCGCTCACCCTCACGGGCTCGCTCACCCTTACGGACTTGCTCACCCTCACGGACTCACTCACTCTCACGGACTCGCTCACTCACTCTCACTGACTCACTCGCTCACTGACTGACTAGCTCACTGACTGACTCGCTCACTGACTGACTCGCTCACTGACTGACTCTCACTGACTCACTCTCACTGACTCACTCACTCTCACTGACTGACTCACTCTCACTGACTGACTCACTCTCACTGACTAACTCACTCTCACTGACTGACTCAATCTCACTGTCACTGACTCACTGTCACTGACTCACTCTCACTGACTCACTCTCTCTGACTCACTCACTCTCACTGACACTCACCCACTCTCACGCACTGACTCACTCACTCTCACTGACTGACTCACTCACTCTCACTGACTCACTCACTCACTCTCACTGACTGACTGACTCACTCTGAGTGACTGACTGACTCACTCACTCACTCTCACTGACTGACTCACTCTCACTGACTCACTCACTCACTCTGACTGACTGACTGACTGACTCACTCTGACTGACTGACTGACTCACTCTCACTCACTCACTCACTCTCACTGACTGACTCACTGACTCTCACTGACTCTCTCACTCTCACTGATTGACTCTCTCACTCTCACTGACTGATTCACTCACTCTCACTGACTGACTCACTCTCACTGACTCACTCACTCTCACTGACTCACTCACTCTCACTGACTCACTCTCACTCACTCACTCACTCACTCTCACTGACTCACTCACTCTCACTGACTCACTCACTCTCACTGACTGACTTAGTCACTCTCACTGACTGACTCACTCTCACTGACTCACTCACTCTCACTGACAGACTCACTCACTCTCTGACTGACTCACTCTCACTGACTCACTCACTCTCACTGACTGACTGACTCACTCTCACTGACTGACTCACTCTCACTGACTCACTCACTCTCACTGACAGACTCACTCACTCTCTGACTGACTCACTCTCACTGACTCACTCACTCTCACTGACTGACTCACTCACTCTCACTGACTGACTCACTCTCTCTCTCACTGACTGACTCACTCTCACTGACTAACTCTCTCACTGACTGACTCACTCTCACTGACTCACTCTCACTGACTGACTCACTCTCACTGACTGACTCACTCTCACTGACTGACTCACTCTCACTGACTGACTCACTCTCACTGACTCACTCTCACTGATTCACTCTCACTGACTGACTCACTCTCACTGACTGACTCACTCTCACTGACTGACTCACTCTCTCTCTCACTGACTGACTCACTCTCTCACTGACTGACTCACTCTCTCACTGACTGACTCACTCTCACTGACTCACTCTCACTGACTGACTCACTCTCACTGACTGACTCACTCTCACTGACTCACTCTTACTGACTCACTCTCACTGACTGACTCACTCTCACTGACTGACTCACTCTCACTCACTGACTCACTCTCACTCACTGACTGACTCACTCTCACTCACTGACTGACTCACTCTCACTGACTCACTCACTCTCACTGACTCACTCACTCTCACTGACTCACTCACTCACTCACTCTCACTGACTCACTCACTAACTCTCACTGACTCACTCACTCTCACTGACTTACTCACTCTCACTGACTCACTAACTCTCACTGACAGACTCACTCACTCTCTGACTGACTCACTCTCACTGACTCACTCACTCTCACTGACTGACTCACTCACTCTCACTGACTGACTCACTCTCTCTCTCACTGACTGACTCACTCTCTCACTGACTGACTCACTCTCTCACTGACTCACTCACTCTCACTGACTCACTCTCACTGACTGACTCACTCTCACTGACTGACTCACTCTCACTGACTGACTCACTCTCACTGACTCACTCTCACTGACTCACTCTCACTGATTCAGTCTCTCTGACTGACTCACTCTCACTGACTGACTCACTCTCACTCACTGACTGACTCACTCTCACTTACTGACTGACTCACTCTCTCTCTCACTGACTGACTGACTCACTCTCACTGACTGACTCACTCTCACTGACTGACGCGCTCACTGACTCACTCTCACTGACTCACTGTCACTGACTCACTCTCACTGACTCACTGTCACTGACTCACTCTCACTGACTCACTCCCTCTCACTGACACTCACCCACTCTCACGCACTGACTCACTAACTCTCACTGACTAACTCACTCTCACTGACTGACTCACTCTCACTGATTGACTCACTCTCTCACTGACTGACTCACTCTCACTCTCACAGACTCACTCACTCTCACTGACTGACTCACTCACTCTCACTGACTGCCTCACTCAATCTCACTGACTGACTCACTCACTCTCACTGACTGACTCACTCACCCTCATGGACTCACTCACCCTCACGGACTCACTCACCCTCACGGACTCGCTCACCCTCATGGACTCACTCACCCTCACAGACTCGCTCACCCTCATGGGCTCGCTCACCCTCACAGACTCGCTCACCCTCGTGGACTCACTCACTCTCATGGACTCGCTCACTCACTCTCACTTACTTGCTCGCTCACTCTCACTGACTCACTCGCTCACTGACTGACTCGCTCACTGACTGACTCGCTCACTGACTGACTCGCTCACTGACTCACTCTCACTGACTCACTCTCACTGACTCACTTACTCTCACTGACTGACTCACTCTCACTGACTGACTCACTCTCACTGACTAACTCACTCTCACTGACTGACTCAATCTCACTGGCTGACTCACTCTCACTGACTCACTCTCACTGACTCACTCTCACTGACTCACTCTCACTGACTGACTCACTCTCACTGACTGACTCACTCTCACTGACTGACTCACTCTCACTCACTCACTGACTCACTCTCACTGACTGACTGACTCACTCTCTCTCTCACTGACTGACTGACTCACTCTCACTGATACTCACCCACTCTCACGCACTGACTAACTCACTCTCACTGACTAATTCACTCTCACTGACTGACTCACTCTCACTGACTCGCTCTCTCACTCTCACTGACTGACTTGCTCACTGACTCACTCTCACTGACTGACTCACTCACCCTCATGGACTCACTCACCCTCACGGACTCACTCACCCTCACGGACTTGCTCACCCTCACGGACTCACTCACCCTCACAGACTCACTCACTCTCATGGACTCACTCACTCACTCTCACTTACTCGCTCGCTCACTCTCACTGACTCATTCGCTCACTGACTGATTCGCTCACTGACTGACTCGCTCACTGACTGACTGGCTCACTGACTCACTCTCACTGACTCACTCTCACTGACTCACTCACTCTCACTGACTCACTCACTCTCACTGACTCACTCACTCTCACTGACTGACTCACTCTCACTGACTGACTCACTCTCACTGACTAACTCACTCTCACAGACTGACTCAATGTCACTGGCTGACTCACTCTCACTGACTCACTCTAACTGACTCACTCTCACTGACTGACTCACTCTCACTGACTGACTCACTCTCACTGACTGACTCACTCTCACTCACTCACTGACTCACTCTCACTGACTGACTGACTCACTCTCTCTCTCACTGACTGACTGACTCACTCTCACTGACACTCACCCACTCTCATGCACTGACTAACTCACTCTCACTGACTAATTCACTCTCACTGACTGACTCACTCTCACTGACTTGCTCTCTCACTCTCACTGACTGACTTGCTCACTGACTCACTCTCACTGACTGACTCACTCTCACTGACTGACTCACTCACTGACTCACTGTCACTGACTCACTGTCACTGACTCACTCTCACTGACTCACTCTCACTGACTCACTCACTCTCACTGACACTCACCCACTCTCACGCACTGACTCACTCACTCTCACTGACTGACTCACTCACTCTCACTGACACACTCACTCACTCTCACTGACTCACTCACTCTCACTGACTGACTCACTCACTCTCACTGACTGACACTCACTCTCACTGACTGACTCACACACTCTCACTGACTAAATCAGTCTCTCTGACTGACTCACTCACTCTCACTGACTCACTCACTCTCACTGACTGACTGACTCACTCTCTCTCTCACTGACTGACTCACTCTCTCTCTCACTGACTGACTGACTCACTCTCACTGACACTCACCCACTCTCACGCACTGACTAACTCACTCTCACTGACTGACTCACTCTCACTGACTGACTCACTCTCACTGACTGACTCATTCTCACTCACTGACTGACTCACTCTCACTCACTGACTGACTCACTCTCTCTCTCACTGATTGACTGACTCACTCTCACTGACACTCACCCACTCTCACGCACTGACTAATTCACTCTCACTGACTAATTTACTCTCACTGACTGACTCACTCTCACTGACTCGCTCTCTCATTCTCACTGACTGACTTGCTCACTGACTCACTCTCACTGACTGACTCACTCACCCTCATGGACTCACTCACCCTCACGGACTCACTCACCCTCACGGACTCGCTCACCCTCACGGACTCACTCACCCTCACAGACTCGCTCACCCTCATGGGCTCGCTCACCCTCACAGACTCGCTCACTCTCATGGACTCACTCACTCTCATGGACTCGCTCACTCACTCTCACTTACTCGCTCGCTCACTCTCACTGACTCACTCGCTCACTGACTGACTCGCTCACTGACTGACTCGCTCAATGACTCACTCTCACTGACTCACTCTCACTGACTCACTCACTCTCACTGACTCACTCACTCTCACTGACTCACTCACTCTCACTGACTCACTCACTCTCACTGACTGACTCACTCTCACTGACTGACTCACTCTCAATGACTGACTCAATCTCACTGGCTGACTCACTCTCACTGACTCACTCTCACTGACTGACTCACTCTCACTGACTGACTCACTCTCACTGACTGACTCACTCTCACTCACTCACTGACTCACTCTCACTGACTGACTGACTCACTCTCTCTCTCACTGACTGACTGACTCACTCTCACTGACACTCACCCACTCTCACGCACTGACTAACTCACTCTCACTGACTAATTCACTCTCACTGACTGACTCACTCTCACTGACTTGCTCTCTCACTCTCACTGACTGACTTGCTCACTGACTCACTCTCACTGACTGACTCACTCTCACTGACTGACTCACTCACTGACTCACTGTCACTGACTCACTCTCACTGACTCACTCTCACTGACTCACTCTCACTGACTCACTCACTCTCACTGACACTCACCCACTCTCACGCACTGACTCACTCACTCTCACTGACTGACTCACTCACTCTCACTGACACACTCACTCACTCTCACTGACTGACTCACTCACTCTGAGTGACTGACTGGCTCACTCACTCACTCTCACTGACTGACTCACTCTCACTGACTCACTCACTCACTCTGACTGACTGACTGACTGACTCACTCTGACTGACTGACTGACTCACTCTCACTCACTCACTCACTCACTCACTCTCACTGACTGACTCACTGACTCTCACTGACTGACTCTCTCACTCTCACTGACTCTCTCACTCTCACTGATTGACTCTCTCACTCTCACTGACTGACTCACTCACTCTCACTGACTGACTCACTCTCACTGACTCACTCACTCTCACTGACTCACTCACTCTCACTGACTCACTCACTCTCACTCACTCACTCACTCACTCACTCACTCACTCTCACTGACTCACTCACTCTCACTGACTCACTCACTCTCACTGACTGACTTAGTCACTCTCACTGACTGACTCACTCTCACTGACTCACTCACTCTCTGACTGACTCACTCTCACTGACTCACTCACTCTCACTGACTGACTGACTCACTCTCACTGACTGACTCACTCTCTCTCTCACTGACTGACTCACTCTCACTGACTAACTCACTCTCTCACTGATTGACTCACTCTCAATGACTGACTCACTCTCACTGACTGACTCACTCTCACTGACTGACTCACTCTCTCTCTCACTGACTGACTCACTCTCTCTCTCACTGACTGACTCACTCTCTCACTGACTGACTCACTCTCACTGACTGACTCACTCTCACTCTCACTGACTCACTCTCACTCTCACTGACTCACTCTCACTGACTCACTGACTCACTCTCAGTGACTCACTCTCACTGACTGACTCACTCTCACTGACTGACTCACTCTCACTCACTGACTGACTCACTCTCACTCACTGACTGACTCACTCTCTCTCTCACTGACTGACTGACTCACTCTCACTGACACTCACCCACTCTCATGCACTGACTAACTCACTGTCACTGACTAAGTCACTCTCACTGACTGATTCTCTCTCAATGACTTGCTTGCTCACTCTCACTGACTGACTTGCTCACTGACTCACTCTCACTGACTGATTCACTCTCACTGACTGACTCGCTCACTGACTCACTCTCACTGACTCACTGTCACTGACTCACTCTCACTGACTCACTGTCATTGACTCACTCTCACTGACTCACTCCCTCTCACTGACACTCACCCACTTTCACGCACTGACTCACTCACTCTCACTGACTAATTCACTCTCACTGACTGACTCACTCTCACTGATTGACTCACTCTCACCGACTGACTCACTCTCACTGACTGACTGACTCACTCTCTCTCTCACTGACTGACTGACTCACTCTCACTGACACTCACCCACTCTCACGCACTGACTAATTCACTCTCACTGACTAATTCACTCTCACTGACTGACTCACTCTCACTGACTCGCTCTCTCATTCTCACTGACTGACTTGCTCACTGACTCACTCTCACTGACTGACTCACTCACCCTCATGGACTCACCCACCCTCACGGACTCACTCACCCTCACGGACTCGCTCACCCTCACGGACTCACTCACCCTCACAGACTCGCTCACCCTCATGGGCTCGCTCACCCTCACAGACTCGCTCACCCTCATGGACTCACTCACTCTCATGGACTTGCTCACTCACTCTCACTTACTCGCTCGCTCACTCTCACTGACTCACTTGCTCACTGACTGACTCGCTCACTGACTGACTCGCTCACTGACTCACTCTCACTGACTCACTCTCACTGACTCACTCACTCTCACTGACTCACTCACTCTCACTGACTCACTCACTCTCACTGACTCACTCACTCTCACTGACTGACTCACTCTCACTGACTAACTCACTCTCAATGACTGACTCAATCTCACTGGCTGACTCACTCTCACTGACTCACTCTCACTGACTCACTCTCACTGACTGACTCACTCTCACTGACTGACTCACTCTCACTCACTCACTGACTCACTCTCACTGACTGACTGACTCACTCTCTCTCTCACTGACTGACTGACTCACTCTCACTGACACTCACCCACTCTCACGCACTGACTAACTCACTCTCACTGACTAATTCACTCTCACTGACTGACTCACTCTCACTGACTTGCTCTCTCACTCTCACTGACTGACTTGCTCACTGACTCACTCTCACTGACTGACTCACTCTCACTGACTGACTCACTCACTGACTCACTGTCACTGACTCACTGTCACTGACTCACTGTCACTGACTCACTCTCACTGACTCACTCACTCTCACTGACACTCACCCACTCTCACGCACTGACTCACTCACTCTCACTGACTGACTCACTCACTCTCACTGACACACTCACTCACTCTCACTGACTGACTCACTCACTCTGAGTGACTGACTGACTCACTCACTCACTCTCACTGACTCACTCCCTCTCACTGACACTCACCCACTTTCACGCACTGACTCACTCACTCTCACTGACTAATTCACTCTCACTGACTGACTCACTCTCACTGATTGACTCACTCTCACTGACTGACTCACTCTCACTGACTGACTCACTCTCACTGACTGACTCTATCTCTCACTGACTGACTCACTCTCTCTCACTGACTGACTGACTCTCACTGACTAACTCTCACTGACTGACTCACTCTCACTCACTGACTCACTCTCACTGACTTACTCTCTCACTCTCACAGACTCACTCACTCTCACTGACTGACTGACTCACTCTCACTGACTGACTCACTCACTCTCACTGACTGACTGACTCACTCTCACTGACTGACTCACTCACCCTCACAGACTCACTCACCCTCACGGACTCACTCACCCTCACGGACTCGCTCACCCTCACGGACTCGCTCACCCTCACGGACTTGCTCACCCTCACGGGCTCGCTCACCCTTACGGACTTGCTCACCCTCACGGACTCACTCACTCTCACGGACTCGCTCACTCACTCTCACTGACTCACTCGCTCACTGACTGACTAGCTCACTGACTGACTCGCTCACTGACTGACTCGCTCACTGACTGACTCTCACTGACTCACTCTCACTGACTCACTCACTCTCACTGACTGACTCACTCTCACTGACTGACTCACTCTCACTGACTAACTCACTCTCACTGACTGACTCAATCTCACTGTCACTGACTCACTGTCACTGACTCACTCTCACTGACTCACTCTCTCTGACTCACTCACTCTCACTGACACTCACCCACTCTCACGCACTGACTCACTCACTCTCACTGACTGACTCACTCACTCTCACTGACTCACTCACTCACTCTCACTGACTGACTGACTCACTCTGAGTGACTGACTGACTCACTCACTCACTCTCACTGACTGACTCACTCTCACTGACTCACTCACTCACTCTGACTGACTGACTGACTGACTCACTCTGACTGACTGACTCACTCTCACTCACTCACTCACTCACTCTCACTGACTGACTCACTGACTCTCACTGACTCTCTCACTCTCACTGATTGACTCTCTCACTCTCACTGACTGATTCACTCACTCTCACTGACTGACTCACTCTCACTGACTCACTCACTCTCACTGACTCACTCACTCTCACTGACTCACTCTCACTCACTCACTCACTCACTCACTCTCACTGACTCACTCACTCTCACTGACTCACTCACTCTCACTGACTTAGTCACTCTCACTGACTGACTCACTCTCACTGACTCACTCACTCTCACTGACAGACTCACTCACTCTCTGACTGACTCACTCTCACTGACTCACTCACTCTCACTGACTGACTGACTCACTCTCACTGACTGACTCACTATCACTGACTCACTCACTCTCACTGACAGACTCACTCACTCTCTGACTGACTCACTCTCACTGACTCACTCACTCTCACTGACTGACTCACTCACTCTCACTGACTGACTCACTCTCTCTCTCACTGACTGACTCACTCTCACTGACTAACTCTCTCACTGACTGACTCACTCTCACTGACTCACTCTCACTGACTGACTCACTCTCACTGACTGACTCACTCTCACTGACTGACTCACTCTCACTGACTGACTCACTCTCACTGACTCACTCTCACTGATTCACTCTCACTGACTGACTCACTCTCACTGACTGACTCACTCCCACTGACTGACTCACTCTCTCTCTCACTGACTGACTCACTCTCTCTCTCACTGACTGACTCACTCTCTCACTGACTGACTCACTCTCACTGACTCACTCTCACTGACTGACTCACTCTCACTGACTGACTCACTCTCACTGACTCACTCTTACTGACTCACTCTCACTGACTGACTCACTCTCACTGACTGACTCACTCTCACTCACTGACTCACTCTCACTCACTGACTGACTCACTCTCACTCACTGACTGACTCACTCTCACTGACTCACTCACTCTCACTGACTCACTCACTCTCACTGACTCACTCACTCACTCACTCTCACTGACTCACTCACTAACTCTCACTGACTCACTCACTCTCACTGACTTACTCACTCTCACTCTCACTGACAGACTCACTCACTCTCTGACTGACTCACTCTCACTGACTCACTCACTCTCACTGACTGACTCACTCACTCTCACTGACTGACTCACTCTCTCTCTCACTGACTGACTCACTCTCTCACTGACTGACTCACTCTCTCACTGACTCACTCACTCTCACTGACTCACTCTCACTGACTGACTCACTCTCACTGACTGACTCACTCTCACTGACTGACTCACTCTCACTGACTCACTCTCACTGACTCACTCTCACTGATTCAGTCTCTCTGACTGACTCACTCTCACTGACTGACTCACTCTCACTCACTGACTGACTCACTCTCACTTACTGACTGACTCACTCTCTCTCTCACTGACTGACTGACTCACTCTCACTGACTGACTCACTCTCACTGACTGACGCGCTCACTGACTCACTCTCACTGACTCACTGTCACTGACTCACTCTCACTGACTCACTGTCACTGACTCACTCTCACTGACTCACTCTCACTCACTGACTGACTCCCTCTCTCTCTCACTGACTGACTGACTCACTCTCACTGACACTCACCCACTCTCACGCACTGACTAATTCACTCTCACTGACTAATTTACTCTCACTGACTGACTCACTCTCACTGACTCGCTCTCTCATTCTCACTGACTGACTTGCTCACTGACTCACTCTCACTGACTGACTCACTCACCCTCATGGACTCACTCACCCTCACGGACTCACTCACCCTCACGGACTCGCTCACCCTCACGGACTCACTCACCCTCACAGACTCGCTCACCCTCATGGGCTCGCTCACCCTCACAGACTCGCTCACCCTCATGGACTCACTCACTCTCATGGACTCGCTCACTCACTCTCACTTACTCGCTCGCTCACTCTCACTGACTCACTCGCTCACTGACTGACTCGCTCACTGACTGACTCGCTCAATGACTCACTCTCACTGACTCACTCTCACTGACTCACTCACTCTCACTGACTCACTCACTCTCACTGACTCACTCAATCTCACTGACTCACTCACTCTCACTGACTGACTCACTCTCACTGACTAACTCACTCTCAATGACTGACTCAATCTCACTGGCTGACTCACTCTCACTGACTCACTCTCACTGACTGACTCACTCTCACTGACTGACTCACTCTCACTGACTGACTCACTCTCACTCACTCACTGACTCACTCTCACTGACTGACTGACTCACGTTCTCTCTCACTGACTGACTGACTCACTCTCATTGACACTCACCCACTCTCACGCACTGACTAACTCACTCTCACTGACTAATTCACTCTCACTGACTGACTCACTCTCACTGACTTGCTCTCTCACTCTCACTGACTGACTTGCTCACTGACTCACTGTTGGACCCGGCCTCGTGGCGTGGTCCTTAAACCCCCTGGATTGTGCCCGTTCCCCGCCCCGGCCGTCACGGGCCACCCGTCTGAACTGCACCAAGGCCCTTCACCCGGAGCTGCACGTGGACGCATACTCCTCGTGGCTCCGCCATCTTGTTGGCATCCACGTCACACCGTGCACCAGCCGGCGCGACCCCGCTCAACCCGGCCTCGACCCCAGCGAAGCCCCGACATCGAGGCACCACGAACTAGCCAGGGGGTGCCGCAGGAACCATTCATCGCCCCCGGCGGAGGACAGTATCGATGGGACCCCCAACTGTCCTCCCCTCTCGAGGTGTGATCGCCCTGCAACTCCCATGGGCCTGGCGCCTCTCCTGCTGGGCGTCTGGCCACCTCCACCCGGCCACTCCGCCCCCTCGGGCGCATAGGTCCGGACATCAAAGGGCTCCAGACCTATATCTGGGGCGACCCCACCACAGCTCGGCAGTTGTATCCCGGAGTCGAGAGCCCTGCTGATTGAATCGCGGCTGACCCTACGGAGAAGAACTCTTGTCGGAACCATCACGAGCCCTGCTGACTGCGTCGCGGCTCCTTCCTGTGAACCCTTTCTGAACCACCTGGAACATCGGAGCCCTGCTGACGACGTCGCGGCCCAACCTCGCTGAAACCTCCCTCGGAGCCCTGCTGACGACGTCGCGGCTCGAGCTGAGCAGAAACCATCTTGAGAGCCCTGCTGATTGGATCGCGGCTCTCCACGAACTGTACGCCAGAGCCCTGCTGACGCCGTCGCGGCTCAACCCCTCCGAGATCCGGAGGTCCTCCAGCTTGAGGATAAGAACTGGGCCCCAGGTACCCTCGTACCGCATTCCTGCCAAAGACTGTCCCGCTACCCCGACCCTTCCAAAGAGACACTGAGACTTTTGGTGGATCCCTCGATCCATTCGTGTAAATATTGACCTCGTAACCTTTTTATTGCTGATAAAGAATTGCTTGTCACAAGACAACCTCCTTGAGTCCTGTGTGGTGGTGTTACTGTGCTAGGACGTGATAGGAGAAGGATCTCTCAGGAGACTTCTCGGCAGCGCTCGGCTACTTCGTGCAGTGTGAGGGCCCCCCCTTGGTGGTCGCACCGACTCCTCGGGGTCCGCCTTCCAACACTCACTCTCACTGACTGACTCACTCTCACTGACTGACTCACTCACTGACTCACTGTCACTGACTCACTGTCACTGACTCACTCTCACTGACTCACTCTCACTGACTCACTCACTCTCACTGACACTCACCCACTCTCACGCACTGACTCACTCACTCTCACTGACTGACTCACTCACTCTCACTGACACACTCACTCACTCTCACTGACTGACTCACTCACTCTGAGTGACTGACTGACTCACTCACTCACTCTCACTGACTGACTCACTCTCACTGACTCACTCACTCACTCTGACTGACTGACTGACTCACTCTGACTGACTGACTGACTCACTCTCACTCACTCACTCACTCACTCACTCACTCACTCTCACTGACGGACTCACTGACTCTCACTGACTGACTCTCTCACTCTCACTGACTCTCTCACTCTCACTGATTGACTCTCTCACTCTCACTGACTGACTCACTCACTCTCACTGACTGACTCACTCTCACTGACTCACTCACTCTCACTGACTCACTCACTCTCACTGACTCACTCACTCTCACTCACTCACTCACTCACTCACTCACTCACTCACTCACTCACTCACTCACTCACTTACTCTCACTGACTCACTCACTCTCACTGACTCACTCACTCTCACTGACTGACTTAGTCACTCTCACTGACTGACTCACTCTCACTGACTCACTCACTCTCACTGACAGACTCACTCACTCTCTGACTGACTCACTCTCACTGACTCACTCACTCTCACTGACTGACTGACTCACTCTCACTGACTGACTCACTCTCTCTCTCACTGACTGACTCACTCTCACTGACTAACTCACTCTCTCACTGATTGACTCACTCTCACTGACTGACTCACTCTCACTGACTGACTCACTCTCACTGACTGACTCACTCTCTCTCTCACTGACTGACTGTTGGACCCGGCCTCGTGGCGTGGTCCTTAACCCCCCTGGACTGTGGCCGTTCCCCGCCCCGGCCTTCACGGGCCACCCGTCTGAACTGCTCCAAGGCCCTTCACCTGGAACTGCACGTGGTCGCATGCTCCTCATGGCTCCGCCATCTTGTTGGCATCTACGTCACCCCGTACACCAGCCGGCGCGACCCCGCTCAACCCGGCCTCGACCCCAGCGAAGCCCCGACCTCGAGGCACCACGGACTGGCCAGGGGGTGCCGCAGGAACCATTCATCGCCCCCGGCGGAGGACGGTATCGTTGGGACCCCCAACTGTCCTCCCCTCTCGAGGTGTGATCGCCCTGCAAACTCCCATGGGCCTGGCGCCTCTCCTGCTGGGCGTCTGGCCACCTCCACCCGGCCACTCCGCCCCCTCGGGCGCAAGGGTACGGACATCAAAGGGCTCCAGACCTATATCTGGGGCGACCCCACCACAGCTCGGCAGTTGTATCCCGGAGTCGAGAGCCCTGCTGATCGAATCGCGGCTGACCCTACGGAGAAGAACTCTTGTCGGAACCATCACGAGCCCTGCTGACTGCGTCGCGGCTCCCTCTTGTGAACCTTTCCTGAACCACCTGGAACATCGGAGCCCTGCAGACGCCGTCGCGGCCCCACCTCGCTGAGACCTTCCTCGGAGCCCTGCTGACGACGTCGCGGCTCGAGCTGAGCGGAAACCATCTTGAGAGCCCTGCTGATTGAATCGCGGCTCTCCACGAACTGTACGCCAGAGCCCTGCTGACGCCGTCGCGGCTCGACCCCTCCGAGATCGGAGGTCCTCCAGCTTGAGGATAAGAACTGGGCCCCAGGTACCCTCGTACCACATTCCTGCCAAAGACTGTCCCGCTACCCCTACCCTTCCAAAGAGACATTGAGACTTTTGGTGGATCCCTCGATCCCTTCGTGTAAATATTGAACTCGTCACCTTTTATTGATGATAAAGAATTGCTTGTCTTGAGACAACCTCCTTGAGTCCGGTGTGGTGGTGTTACTGTGCTAGTACGTGATAGGAGAAGGATCTCTCAGGAGACTTCTCGGCAGCGCTCGGCTACTTTGTGCAGTGCGAGGGCCCCCCTTGGTGGTCTCACCGACTCCTCGGGGTCCGCCTTCCAACATTTGGTGGCCAGCGACGGGATCCGAGCCGAACGCAGTACGTACCAGCCAGTACCCACTAGCTACCCATCCAAACGAATAGCATCATGAGCAGCCAGGAAAACAACGCGACAATGGAGTTCCAGCCCGAACGGCTGGAAGAATATACGCACAAAGAATTAAAACAGTTCTGCAGAGACAAAGGCATTGCAACCACCAGCCTCGGTACCAAGGAAGAGATGCAGAAAGCTCTGAGGACATGGCTGGAGGCCAGGGCAGGCCCCTCCCAGGAAGAAGGGCCCTTGCCCCTGACGGAGACCACAGCAACCGCACTGACCCCGGCAACCGGAGGACGAAAGAGCCTAGAAACCGGCCTCTCCGAAGAAGAAATACGAGAGCGGGAAAAGGTCCGGAGCCACGAGCTAGAGCTCGCCCGACTGCGACTGGACGGCGAACTCCAGCTGGCAGAAAAGAAACTGGCCCTCGAGCAGCTACGCCTTCAAGAAGAGATAGAAGAGAAGAGACGACACCGGGAGTTGGAGGAAAAGAAGCTCACCCTTGAGCACGAGCGCAGCCTCAAGGAGCTCGAGATCAAGGCCAAGAACGGAGGGACCAACACCCCCAGTACGAGAGACACTCTACCGCCTGCCGAGGCCAAAGTACATATCCCGAAGGAGGTCGTCAAGGAGTATTACAAAAATGACGATATCCAACAATGGTTCAAGGCCTATGAGGTGGCCATGACCTCCCATCGAGTGCCCCGAAAAGACTGGGGCGCAGGCCTGTGGGGGCGATTCCTGAGTGAAGGGCGGGACACGCTGCTCCAGCTACCGGAGGAAGTGATGACCTCCTACGATCACATGAAGGAGGCCCTGCTCACCCGCTACGGGCTAACAGCGGAGATGTACCGCCAGCGGTTCCGAGACTGCAAGAAAATCCCGGGTACCACATGGGTGGAATATGTGGACTTTTTTAGTCGGGCCCTAGAAGGGTGGATCAAAGGCAGCAAAGTAACCACCTACGGGCAGCTGGTCGACCTCATCGTGTGGGAACATCTTTCCAACAATTGCTTCGCGGAGCTGAGACAGCACCTCCTCGACAGCAAAATGACCAACCCGCGGAAACTGGCCGTCGAGGCCGATCGATGGGTCAACTCCCGGGTCCCCCGGAGCTCAATGGGGGAGTACCAGAGGAACCCCAACGGACCCCCACGCCAGCGCGGTGGGGGGGGAGGGCCGAACAGGAACCGAGACCCTCCCGCTGGGGCCCCCAGGAGCCCCCCTCGAGGGCCACCGCAGCCACATCTCTCCCCGAGCCTAGCACGAAGGGTGGGCCCGGCCCGACCCGGACCACGGCCACCAGTGACCTGCTATGGCTGCCAACAAACCGGACACTTTGCCAGCGACCCGGCCTGCCCTCTGAACCGAAGAAACGGGGCCGGCGGGCCCCCGCCCCCGCCCCGGCAGCTGACAGCCGCCGCCTTGGGGGGAGGAGAAGAGGAAGAAGAGGCCCTCGACGGAGAAAACACTGAGTGGGAGCCGGCAGCCATGTCCCTGGTCTGCCTGGGTAGCCGGGAGATGGTACCCTGCACCCCCATCCCAACCAACACCCAGAAGTACCGGCAGCAGGTCACGGTCAACGGACAACGGGCCGAAGCCCTTCGCGACACCGGCGCCAGTATCACCGCTGTCCGCTGCCACCTGGTGACCCCTGAACAGATTCTACCGAATGTGCTGTGCCCTGTCCGGACGGCCGACAACAGTGAAAGCCTATGCCAGATGGCCCTGGTCCCCTTCGAGTGGGGAGGGGTGACGGGCCTGCTGAAGGTGACAGTGCGCGACGACGCCCCGGTCGACTGCCTCCTGGGGAACGACTTGGAGAGTTCCCCCTGGGCTCAAGTAGAACGACGAGAGCACCTCCGAATGTTGGGACTGGCTGATTGGGCCTGCGCCATCACCCGGTCCATGACCGCCCAGGCCCCCCGCTCATCCTCGACCTCCGGGACCGCCCGACCCGAGGGGCTCACACCCCCTCCCGCCAGCAGCGAGGAGGAGGCGGACACCGACCCTGGGTCCAGCGAATCCTCCCCCGAAGAGATGACTTCTCCGAGCGCCCTACCAGAGCTGATGCAATGGCAACACGAAGGGGGCCCCACCCGAGAGCAGTTCCAGCAAGAGCAACAGTCCTGTCCCTCTCTCGAAGGGGTCCGGCAGCAGGCGACCACGCAAGCCAACGGTGACCAGACCGGCACCCACTGGATCTACTGGGCCGAGGGCCTGTTGTACAGTGAACAGAAAGTAGCAGAACTCGGGGCCAGCCGCGTGTTGGTGGTCCCCCTCCGCTTCCGGGAGTTTCTTCTCAACCTGGCCCATGATGTGCCCCTCGCCGGACACTTGGGGCAAGACAAAACGTACAGTCGTCTGGTGACCCACTTCTACTGGCCCCGGATGCGGAGAGATGTGGACAACCACTGCCGGTCCTGCCAGACCTGCCAAGCCAGCGGAAAGACGGGGGGTCGGGTCAAGGCCCCCCTCCAGCCCTTTCCCGCCGTCAGCACCCCGTTTGAACGGGTCGGAATCGACATTGTGGGACCCCTGGACCCCCAAACCGCCCTGGGCCACCGCTTCATCCTGGTCCTCGTGGACCACGCCACCAGGTACCCGGAGGCGGTCCCGCTCAGAACCATAACGGCCCCTGTGGTAGGCCGGGCCTTGATGGGGATCTTCTCCCGAGTGGGATTCCCCAGCGAAGTGGTGAGCGACCGCGGCACGAACTTTATCTCCAGGTACATGCGGTCCCTGTGGCAACAGTGCGGGGTCACATACAAGTTCACGACCCCATATCACCCTCAGGGGAACGGACTGGTTGAGCGATTCAACCGAACATTGAAAGGGATGATCCAGGGCCTGGAAGAACCACTCAGGCGGAAATGGGATGTCCTGCTGCCCTGCCTCCTGTTCGCCTATCGGGAGGTCCCGCAGAAGTCCCTGGGGTTCAGCCCGTTTGAACTATTGTATGGACACCCGGTCCGCGGACCGCTCAGTCTGGTCAAGGAGGGCTGGGAGATGAAGCCCCGAGGCGCCCCTCCTGACGTCTACCGATACCTCCTGACCCTCCGAAACCAGACCCGCAAGTTCCGAGCCCTCGCCGAAGCCAACCTCGAGGCCAGCCAGGAGGACATGAAGCGGTGGTACGATCGCAACACTTCTACTGTAGAATTCGAGCCAGGTCAGAAAGTATGGGTCATGGCCCCGGTCGAACCCGGCGCCCTCCAGGACAAGTGGACCGGGCCCTTCAAGGTGGTGGAGAAGAAAAGTCCCGTCACCTACTTGGTCGATCTGGAGTCCCCCCGGAACCCCCTCCGGGTCCTACATGCTAACAGGCTAAAACCCCACTTCGCCCGGACCGAACTGAGCCTGCTGCTGGCGACCGACGAGGGGGGCAAGGACGACTCCGAGCCCCTGCCCGACCTCTTGCAAGCCGACATTCACGATGGATCGATCGAAGGGGTCCAACTCGCCTCGTCCCTGACCCCGGAACAGCGCAACGACTGCCAGCGATTACTGCGGGACTACGCAGCCCTCTTCTCTCTCACCCCGGGGGTGACCCACTGGTGCGTCCACGACGTCGACACCGGGGAGAACCCCCCCATACGACACAGAGCCTACCGGGTGCCTGACCGAGTGCGGGCCTGCATCCAGGCTGAAGTAGCGAAGATGCTGGCCCTGGGGGGTCTTCGAGCCTTCCGACAGCCCGTGGGCCAGCCCTGTCGTCCTGGTGCCCAAGGCCGCAGCTCCCGGCCACCCCCCGGAGTTGCGATTCTGCGTGGACTACCGAGCCCTGAATGTAGTAACCAAGACGGACGCACACCCGATACCCCGGGCCGACGAACTCATCGACCGCCTAGGGGCCGCTCGCTACCTGAGCACGCTGGACCTCACCGCCGGGTACTGGCAAATCCAGCTCACCCCCGGCGCCCAAGAAAGATCCGCCTTTTCGACTCCGGATGGGCATTACCACTTTCGGGTGATGCCCTTCGGAATGAAGAACGCCCCGGCCACCTTCCAGCGACTGGTGAACAAAGTTTTGGCCGGGCTTGAGGCCTTCAGCGCGGCCTACTTAGATGACATTGCCGTGTACAGCAACCACTGGGCCGAGCACCTCCTCCACCTAAAGGCCGTCCTGGCCGCCCTCCAGCGGGCCGGGCTCACAATCAAGGCCAGCAAATGCCAAATCGGCCACGGATCCGTGACCTACCTGGGCCATCAAGTGGGGAGCGGGCAGGTGGCCCCCCTCCAAGCAAAGATAGATGCCATCCAGACCTGGGAACCCCCCACTACCCAGACCGCTGTCCGGGCCTTCCTGGGCCTCACCGGATACTACCGACGGTTTATCCGGGACTATGGGAGCATTGTCGGCCCCCTCACAGAGTTAACGTCCAAAAAGCAGCCCAAGAAGGTACACTGGACACCCCGCTGCCAAACAGCCTTCGACACCCTCAAAACGGCCATGTGTACTGCTCCGGTGCTGCAGGCCCCGGACTACCAGAAGGAGTTCGTGGTACAGACGGACGCCTCCGAGTATGGGATCGGGGCCGTTCTCTCCCAAACTGACGAAAAGGGGCTCGACCGACCAGTGGCCTTCATCAGCCGGCGACTACTGCCCCGGGAGCAACGCTGGAGCAATATTGAGCGCGAGGCCTTCGCTGTGGTGTGGGCCCTCAAGAAGCTCCGGCCCTACCTCTTTGGCGCCCACTTCCGGGTCCAGACCGACCACCGGCCCTTGCAATGGTTAATGCGAATGCGGGGCGAGAACCCCAAACTGCTGCGATGGTCCATCTCGCTACAAGGGATGGACTTTGACGTCGAACACCGGCCCGGCAATGACCACGCCAACGCCGACGGCCTGTCCCGCTTCTTCCGCCTTGACGAGGAGAATCCCCAAGGAGATGGGTGACTCTCCATGCCTTCGGCTGGGGGGGACGCCTGTTGGACCCGGCCTCGTGGCGTGGTCCTTAACCCCCCTGGACTGTGGCCGTTCCCCGCCCCGGCCTTCACGGGCCACCCGTCTGAACTGCTCCAAGGCCCTTCACCTGGAACTGCACGTGGTCGCATGCTCCTCATGGCTCCGCCATCTTGTTGGCATCTACGTCACCCCGTACACCAGCCGGCGCGACCCCGCTCAACCCGGCCTCGACCCCAGCGAAGCCCCGACCTCGAGGCACCACGGACTGGCCAGGGGGTGCCGCAGGAACCATTCATCGCCCCCGGCGGAGGACGGTATCGTTGGGACCCCCAACTGTCCTCCCCTCTCGAGGTGTGATCGCCCTGCAAACTCCCATGGCCCTGGCGCCTCTCCTGCTGGGCGTCTGGCCACCTCCACCCGGCCACTCCGCCCCCTCGGGCGCAAGGGTCCGGACATCAAAGGGCTCCAGACCTATATCTGGGGCGACCCCACCACAGCTCGGCAGTTGTATCCCGGAGTCGAGAGCCCTGCTGATCGAATCGCGGCTGACCCTACGGAGAAGAACTCTTGTCGGAACCATCACGAGCCCTGCTGACTGCGTCGCGGCTCCCTCTTGTGAACCTTTCCTGAACCACCTGGAACATCGGAGCCCTGCAGACGCCGTCGCGGCCCCACCTCGCTGAGACCTTCCTCGGAGCCCTGCTGACGACGTCGCGGCTCGAGCTGAGCGGAAACCATCTTGAGAGCCCTGCTGATTGAATCGCGGCTCTCCACGAACTGTACGCCAGAGCCCTGCTGACGCCGTCGCGGCTCGACCCCTCCGAGATCGGAGGTCCTCCAGCTTGAGGATAAGAACTGGGCCCCAGGTACCCTCGTACCACATTCCTGCCAAAGACTGTCCCGCTACCCCTACCCTTCCAAAGAGACATTGAGACTTTTGGTGGATCCCTCGATCCCTTCGTGTAAATATTGAACTCGTAACCTTTTATTGATGATAAAGAATTGCTTGTCTTGAGACAACCTCCTTGAGTCCGGTGTGGTGGTGTTACTGTGCTAGTACGTGATAGGAGAAGGATCTCTCAGGAGACTTCTCGGCAGCGCTCGGCTACTTCGTGCAGTGCGAGGGCCCCCCTTGGTGGTCTCACCGACTCCTCGGGGTCCGCCTTCCAACACTGACTCACTCTCTCTCTCACTGACTGACTCACTCTCTCACTGACTGACTCACTCTCACTGACTGACTCACTCTCACTCTCACTGACTCACTCTCACTCTCACTGACTCACTCTCACTGACTCACTGACTCACTCTCAGTGACTCACTCTCACTGACTGACTCACTCTCACTGACTGACTCACTCTCACTCACTGACTGACTCACTCTCACTCACTGACTGACTCACTCTCTCTCTCACTGACTGACTGACTCACTCTCACTGACACTCACCCACTCTCATGCACTGACTAACTCACTGTCACTGACTAAGTCACTCTCACTGACTGATTCTCTCTCAATGACTTGCTTGCTCACTCTCACTGACTGACTTGCTCACTGACTCACTCTCACTGACTGATTCACTCTCACTGACTGACTCGCTCACTGACTCACTCTCACTGACTCACTGTCACTGACTCACTCTCACTGACTCACTGTCATTGACTCACTCTCACTGACTCACTCCCTCTCACTGACACTCACCCACTTTCACGCACTGACTCACTCACTCTCACTGACTAATTCACTCTCACTGACTGACTCACTCTCACTGATTGACTCACTCTCACCGACTGACTCACTCTCACTGACTGACTGACTCACTCTCTCTCTCACTGACTGACTGACTCACTCTCACTGACACTCACCCACTCTCACGCACTGACTAATTCACTCTCACTGACTAATTCACTCTCACTGACTGACTCACTCTCACTGACTCGCTCTCTCATTCTCACTGACTGACTTGCTCACTGACTCACTCTCACTGACTGACTCACTCACCCTCATGGACTCACTCACCCTCACGGACTCACTCACCCTCACGGACTCGCTCACCCTCACGGACTCACTCACCCTCACAGACTCGCTCACCCTCATGGGCTCGCTCACCCTCACAGACTCGCTCACCCTCATGGACTCACTCACTCTCATGGACTCGCTCACTCACTCTCACTTACTCGCTCGCTCACTCTCACTGACTCACTCGCTCACTGACTGACTCGCTCACTGACTGACTCGCTCACTGACTCACTCTCACTGACTCACTCTCACTGACTAACTCACTCTCACTGACTCACTCACTCTCACTGACTCACTCACTCTCACTGACTCACTCACTCTCACTGACTCACTCACTCTCACTGACTAACTCACTCTCAATGACTGACTCAATCTCACTGGCTGACTCACTCTCACTGACTCACTCTCACTGACTCACTCTCACTGACTGACTCACTCTCACTGACTGACTCACTCTCACTGACTGACTCACTCTCACTCACTCACTGACTCACTCTCACTGACTGAATGACTCACTCTCTCTCTCACTGACTGACTGACTCACTCTCACTGACACTCACCCACTCTCACGCACTGACTAACTCACTCTCACTGACTAATTCACTCTCACTGACTGACTCACTCTCACTGACTTGCTCTCTCACTCTCACTGACTGACTTGCTCACTGACTCACTCTCACTGACTGACTCACTCTCACTGACTGACTCACTCACTGACTTACTGTCACTGACTCACTGTCACTGACTCACTCTCACTGACTCACTCTCACTGACTCACTCACTCTCACTGACACTCACCCACTCTCACGCACTGACTCACTCACTCTCACTGACTGACTCACTCACTCTCACTGACACACTCACTCACTCTCACTGACTGACTCACTCACTCTGAGTGACTGACTGACTCACTCACTCACTCTCACTGACTGACTCACTCTCACTGACTCACTCACTCACTCTGACTGACTGACTGACTGACTCACTCTGACTGACTGACTGACTCACTCTCACTCACTCACTCACTCACTCTCACTGACTGACTCACTGACTCTCACTGACTGACTCTCTCACTCTCACTGACTCTCTCACTCTCACTGATTGACTCTCTCACTCTCACTGACTGACTCACTCACTCTCACTGACTGACTCACTCTCACTGACTCACTCACTCTCACTGACTCACTCACTCTCACTGACTCACTCACACTCACTCACTCACTCACTCACTCACTCACTCACTCACTTACTCTCACTGACTCACTCACTCTCACTGACTCACTCACTCTCACTGACTGACTTAGTCACTCTCACTGACTGACTCACTCTCACTGACTCACTCACTCTCACTGACAGACTCACTCACTCTCTGACTGACTCACTCTCACTGACTCACTCACTCTCACTGACTGACTGACTCACTCTCACTGACTGACTCACTCTCTCTCTCACTGACTGACTCACTCTCACTGACTAACTCACTCTCTCACTGACTGACTCACTCTCACTGACTGACTCACTCTCACTGACTGACTCACTCTCACTGACTGACTCACTCTCTCTCTCACTGACTGACTCACTCTCTCTCTCACTGACTGACTCACTCTCTCACTGACTGACTCACTCTCACTGACTGACTCACTCTCACTCTCACTCTCACTGACTCACTCTCACTCTCACTGACTCACTCTCACTGACTCACTCTCAGTGACTCACTCTCACTGACTGACTCACTCTCACTGACTGACTCACTCTCACTCACTGACTGACTCACTCTCACTCACTGACTGACTCACTCTCTCTCTCACTGACTGACTGACTCACTCTCAATGACACTCACCCACTCTCATGCACTGACTAACTCACTGTCACTGACTAAGTCACTCTCACTGACTGATTCTCTCTCAATGACTTGCTTGCTCACTCTCACTGACTGACTTGCTCACTGACTCACTCTCACTGACTGATTCACTCTCACTGACTGACTCGCTCACTGACTCACTCTCACTGACTCACTGTCACTGACTCACTCTCACTGACTCACTGTCACTGACTCACTCTCACTGACTCACTCCCTCTCACTGACATCACCCACTTTCACGCACTGACTCACTCACTCTCACTGACTAATTCACTCTCACTGACTGACTCACTCTCACTGATTGACTCACTCTCACTGACTGACTCACTCTCACTGACTGACTCACTCTCACTGACTGACTCTCTCTCTCACTGACTGACTCACTCTCTCTCTCACTGACTGACTGACTCTCACTGACTAACTCTCACTGACTGACTCACTCTCACTCACTGACTCACTCTCACTGACTTACTCTCTCACTCTCACAGACTCACTCACTCTCACTGACTGACTGACTCACTCTCACTGACTGACTCACTCACTCTCACTGACTGACTGACTCACTCTCACTGACTGACTCACTCACCCTCACGGACTCACTCACCCTCACGGACTCACTCACCCTCAAGGACTCGCTCACCCTCACGGACTTGCTCACCCTCACGGACTCGCTCACTCTCACGGGCTCGCTCACCCTTACGGACTTGCTCACCCTCACGGACTCACTCACTCTCACGGACTCGCTCACTCACTCTCACTGACTCACTTGCTCACTGACTGACTAGCTCACTGACTGACTCGCTCACTGACTGACTCGCTCACTGACTGACTCTCACTGACTCACTCTCACTGACTCACTCAATCTCACTGGCTGACTCACTCTCACTGACTGACTCACTCTCACTGACTAACTCACTCTCACTGACTCACTCAATCTCACTGTCACTGACTCACTGTCACTGACTCACTCTCACTGACTCACTCTCACTGACTCACTCACTCTCACTGACACTCACCCACTCTCATGCACTGACTCACTCACTCTCACTGACTGACTCACTCACTCTCACTGACTCACTCACTCACTCTCACTGACTGACTCACTCACTCTGAGTGACTGACTGACTCACTCACTCACTCTCACTGACTGACTCACTCTCACTGACTCACTCACTCACTCTGACTGACTGACTGACTGACTCACTCTGACTGACTGACTGACTCACTCACTCTCACTCACTCACTCACTCTCACTGACTGACTTAGTCACTCTCACTGACTGACTCACTCTCACTGACTCACTCACTCTCACTGACAGACTCACTCACTCTCTGACTGACTCACTCTCACTGACTCACTCACTCTCACTGACTGACTGACTCACTCTCACTGACTGACTCACTCTCTCTCTCACTGACTGACTCACTCTCACTGACTAACTCACTCTCTCACTGATTGACTCACTCTCACTGACTGACTCACTCTCACTGACTGACTCACTCTCACTGACTGACTCACTCTCTCTCTCACTGACTGACTGTTGGACCCGGCCTCGTGGCGTGGTCCTTAACCCCCCTGGACTGTGGCCGTTCCCCGCCCCGGCCTTCACGGGCCACCCGTCTGAACTGCTCCAAGGCCCTTCACCTGGAACTGCACGTGGTCGCATGCTCCTCATGGCTCCGCCATCTTGTTGGCATCTACGTCACCCCGTACACCAGCCGGCGCGACCCCGCTCAACCCGGCCTCGACCCCAGCGAAGCCCCGACCTCGAGGCACCACGGACTGGCCAGGGGGTGCCGCAGGAACCATTCATCGCCCCCGGCGGAGGACGGTATCGTTGGGACCCCCAACTGTCCTCCCCTCTCGAGGTGTGATCGCCCTGCAAACTCCCATGGGCCTGGCGCCTCTCCTGCTGGGCGTCTGGCCACCTCCACCCGGCCACTCCGCCCCCTCGGGCGCAAGGGTCCGGACATCAAAGGGCTCCAGACCTATATCTGGGGCGACCCCACCACAGCTCGGCAGTTGTATCCCGGAGTCGAGAGCCCTGCTGATCGAATCGCGGCTGACCCTACGGAGAAGAACTCTTGTCGGAACCATCACGAGCCCTGCTGACTGCGTCGCGGCTCCCTCTTGTGAACCTTTCCTGAACCACCTGGAACATCGGAGCCCTGCAGACGCCGTCGCGGCCCCACCTCGCTGAGACCTTCCTCGGAGCCCTGCTGACGACGTCGCGGCTCGAGCTGAGCGGAAACCATCTTGAGAGCCCTGCTGATTGAATCGCGGCTCTCCACGAACTGTACGCCAGAGCCCTGCTGACGCCGTCGCGGCTCGACCCCTCCGAGATCGGAGGTCCTCCAGCTTGAGGATAAGAACTGGGCCCCAGGTACCCTCGTACCACATTCCTGCCAAAGACTGTCCCGCTACCCCTACCCTTCCAAAGAGACATTGAGACTTTTGGTGGATCCCTCGATCCCTTCGTGTAAATATTGAACTCGTCACCTTTTATTGATGATAAAGAATTGCTTGTCTTGAGACAACCTCCTTGAGTCCGGTGTGGTGGTGTTACTGTGCTAGTACGTGATAGGAGAAGGATCTCTCAGGAGACTTCTCGGCAGCGCTCGGCTACTTCGTGCAGTGCGAGGGCCCCCCTTGGTGGTCTCACCGACTCCTCGGGGTCCGCCTTCCAACATTTGGTGGCCAGCGACGGGATCCGAGCCGAACGCAGTACGTACCAGCCAGTACCCACTAGCTACCCATCCAAACGAATAGCATCATGAGCAGCCAGGAAAACAACGCGACAATGGAGTTCCAGCCCGAACGGCTGGAAGAATATACGCACAAAGAATTAAAACAGTTCTGCAG
This sequence comes from Triturus cristatus, assembly GCF_964204655.1. NCBI lineage: Eukaryota > Metazoa > Chordata > Amphibia > Caudata > Salamandridae > Triturus > Triturus cristatus. Next base: position 217,718,326 of record NC_140579.1, read on the forward strand.
AGACAAAGGCATTGCAACCACCAGCCTCGGTACCAAGGAAGAGATGCAGAAAGCTCTGAGGACATGGCTGGAGGCCAGGGCAGGCCCCTCCCAGGAAGAAGGGCCCTTGCCCCTGACGGAGACCACAGCAACCGCACTGACCCCGGCAACCGGAGGACGAAAGAGCCTAGAAACCGGCCTCTCCGAAGAAGAAATACGAGAGCGGGAAAAGGTCCGGAGCCACGAGCTAGAGCTCGCCCGACTGCGACTGGACGGCGAACTCCAGCTGGCAGAAAAGAAACTGGCCCTCGAGCAGCTACGCCTTCAAGAAGAGATAGAAGAGAAGAGACGACACCGGGAGTTGGAGGAAAAGAAGCTCACCCTTGAGCACGAGCGCAGCCTCAAGGAGCTCGAGATCAAGGCCAAGAACGGAGGGACCAACACCCCCAGTACGAGAGACACTCTACCGCCTGCCGAGGCCAAAGTACATATCCCGAAGGAGGTCGTCAAGGAGTATTACAAAAATGACGATATCCAACAATGGTTCAAGGCCTATGAGGTGGCCATGACCTCCCATCGAGTGCCCCGAAAAGACTGGGGCGCAGGCCTGTGGGGGCGATTCCTGAGTGAAGGGCGGGACACGCTGCTCCAGCTACCGGAGGAAGTGATGACCTCCTACGATCACATGAAGGAGGCCCTGCTCACCCGCTACGGGCTAACAGCGGAGATGTACCGCCAGCGGTTCCGAGACTGCAAGAAAATCCCGGGTACCACATGGGTGGAATATGTGGACTTTTTTAGTCGGGCCCTAGAAGGGTGGATCAAAGGCAGCAAAGTAACCACCTACGGGCAGCTGGTCGACCTCATCGTGTGGGAACATCTTTCCAACAATTGCTTCGCGGAGCTGAGACAGCACCTCCTCGACAGCAAAATGACCAACCCGCGGAAACTGGCCGTCGAGGCCGATCGATGGGTCAACTCCCGGGTCCCCCGGAGCTCAATGGGGGAGTACCAGAGGAACCCCAACGGACCCCCACGCCAGCGCGGTGGGGGGGGAGGGCCGAACAGGAACCGAGACCCTCCCGCTGGGGCCCCCAGGAGCCCCCCTCGAGGGCCACCGCAGCCACATCTCTCCCCGAGCCTAGCACGAAGGGTGGGCCCGGCCCGACCCGGACCACGGCCACCAGTGACCTGCTATGGCTGCCAACAAACCGGACACTTTGCCAGCGACCCGGCCTGCCCTCTGAACCGAAGAAACGGGGCCGGCGGGCCCCCGCCCGGCAGCTGACAGCCGCCGCCTTGGGGGGAGGAGAAGAGGAAGAAGAGGCCCTCGACCGAGAAAACACTGAGTGGGAGCCGGCAGCCATGTCCCTGGTCTGCCTGGGTAGCCGGGAGATGGTACCCTGCACCCCCATCCCAACCAACACCCAGAAGTACCGGCAGCAGGTCACGGTCAACGGACAACGGGCCGAAGCCCTTCGCGACACCGGCGCCAGTATCACCGCTGTCCGCTGCCACCTGGTGACCCCTGAACAGATTCTACCGAATGTGCTGTGCCCTGTCCGGACGGCCGACAACAGTGAAAGCCTATGCCAGATGGCCCTGGTCCCCTTCGAGTGGGGAGGGGTGACGGGCCTGCTGAAGGTGACAGTGCGCGACGACGCCCCGGTCGACTGCCTCCTGGGGAACGACTTGGAGAGTTCCCCCTGGGCTCAAGTAGAACGACGAGAGCACCTCCGAATGTTGGGACTGGCTGATTGGGCCTGCGCCATCACCCGGTCCATGACCGCCCAGGCCCCCCGCTCATCCTCGACCTCCGGGACCGCCCGACCCGAGGGGCTCACACCCCCTCCCGCCAGCAGCGAGGAGGAGGCGGACACCGACCCTGGGTCCAGCGAATCCTCCCCCGAAGAGATGACTTCTCCGAGCGCCCTACCAGGGCTGATGCAATGGCAACACGAAGGGGGCCCCACCCGAGAGCAGTTCCAGCAAGAGCAACAGTCCTGTCCCTCTCTCGAAGGGGTCCGGCAGCAGGCGACCACGCAAGCCAACGGTGACCAGACCGGCACCCACTGGATCTACTGGGCCGAGGGCCTGTTGTACAGTGAACAGAAAGTAGCAGAACTCGGGGCCAGCCGCGTGTTGGTGGTCCCCCTCCGCTTCCGGGAGTTTCTTCTCAACCTGGCCCATGATGTGCCCCTCGCCGGACACTTGGGGCAAGACAAAACGTACAGTCGTCTGGTGACCCACTTCTACTGGCCCCGGATGCGGAGAGATGTGGACAACCACTGCCGGTCCTGCCAGACCTGCCAAGCCAGCGGAAAGACGGGGGGTCGGGTCAAGGCCCCCCTCCAGCCCTTTCCCGCCGTCAGCACCCCGTTTGAACGGGTCGGAATCGACATTGTGGGACCCCTGGACCCCCAAACCGCCCTGGGCCACCGCTTCATCCTGGTCCTCGTGGACCACGCCACCAGGTACCCGGAGGCGGTCCCGCTCAGAACCATAACGGCCCCTGTGGTAGGCCGGGCCTTGATGGGGATCTTCTCCCGAGTGGGATTCCCCAGCGAAGTGGTGAGCGACCGCGGCACGAACTTTATCTCCAGGTACATGCGGTCCCTGTGGCAACAGTGCGGGGTCACATACAAGTTCACGACCCCATATCACCCTCAGGGGAACGGACTGGTTGAGCGATTCAACCGAACATTGAAAGGGATGATCCAGGGCCTGGAAGAACCACTCAGGCGGAAATGGGATGTCCTGCTGCCCTGCCTCCTGTTCGCCTATCGGGAGGTCCCGCAGAAGTCCCTGGGGTTCAGCCCGTTTGAACTATTGTATGGACACCCGGTCCGCGGACCGCTCAGTCTGGTCAAGGAGGGCTGGGAGATGAAGCCCCGAGGCGCCCCTCCTGACGTCTACCGATACCTCCTGACCCTCCAAAACCAGACCCGCAAGTTCCGAGCCCTCGCCGAAGCCAACCTCGAGGCCAGCCAGGAGGACATGAAGCGGTGGTACGATCGCAACACTTCTACTGTAGAATTCGAGCCAGGTCAGAAAGTATGGGTCATGGCCCCGGTCGAACCCGGCACCCTCCAGGACAAGTGGACCGGGCCCTTCAAGGTGGTGGAGAAGAAAAGTCCCGTCACCTACTTGGTCGATCTGGAGTCCCCCCGGAACCCCCTCCGGGTCCTACATGCTAACAGGCTAAAACCCCACTTCGCCCGGACCGAACTGAGCCTGCTGCTGGCGACCGACGAGGGGGGCAAGGACGACTCCGAGCCCCTGCCCGACCTCTTGCAAGCCGACATTCACGATGGATCGATCGAAGGGGTCCAACTCGCCTCGTCCCTGACCCCGGAACAGCGCAACGACTGCCAGCGATTACTGCGGGACTACGCAGCCCTCTTCTCTCTCACCCCGGGGGTGACCCACTGGTGCGTCCACGACGTCGACACCGGGGAGAACCCCCCCATACGACACAGAGCCTACCGGGTGCCTGACCGAGTGCGGGCCTGCATCCAGGCCGAAGTAGCGAAGATGCTGGCCCTGGGGGGTCTTCGAGCCTTCCGACAGCCCGTGGGCCAGCCCTGTCGTCCTGGTGCCCAAGGCCGCAGCTCCCGGCCACCCCCCGGAGTTGCGATTCTGCGTGGACTACCGAGCCCTGAATGTAGTAACCAAGACGGACGCACACCCGATACCCCGGGCCGACGAACTCATCGACCGCCTAGGGGCCGCTCGCTACCTGAGCACGCTGGACCTCACCGCCGGGTACTGGCAAATCCAGCTCACCCCCGGCGCCCAAGAAAGATCCGCCTTTTCGACTCCGGATGGGCATTACCACTTTCGGGTGATGCCCTTCGGAATGAAGAACGCCCCGGCCACCTTCCAGCGACTGGTGAACAAAGTTTTGGCCGGGCTTGAGGCCTTCAGCGCGGCCTACTTAGATGACATTGCCGTGTACAGCAACCACTGGGCCGAGCACCTCCTCCACCTAAAGGCCGTCCTGGCCGCCCTCCAGCGGGCCGGGCTCACAATCAAGGCCAGCAAATGCCAAATCGGCCACGGATCCGTGACCTACCTGGGCCATCAAGTGGGGAGCGGGCAGGTGGCCCCCCTCCAAGCAAAGATAGATGCCATCCAGACCTGGGAACCCCCCACTACCCAGACCGCTGTCCGGGCCTTCCTGGGCCTCACCGGATACTACCGACGGTTTATCCGGGACTATGGGAGCATTGTCGGCCCCCTCACAGAGTTAACGTCCAAAAAGCAGCCCAAGAAGGTACACTGGACACCCCGCTGCCAAACAGCCTTCGACACCCTCAAAACGGCCATGTGTACTGCTCCGGTGCTGCAGGCCCCGGACTACCAGAAGGAGTTCGTGGTACAGACGGACGCCTCCGAGTATGGGATCGGGGCCGTTCTCTCCCAAACTGACGAAAAGGGGCTCGACCGACCAGTGGCCTTCATCAGCCGGCGACTACTGCCCCGGGAGCAACGCTGGAGCAATATTGAGCGCGAGGCCTTCGCTGTGGTGTGGGCCCTCAAGAAGCTCCGGCCCTACCTCTTTGGCGCCCACTTCCGGGTCCAGACCGACCACCGGCCCTTGCAATGGTTAATGCGAATGCGGGGCGAGAACCCCAAACTGCTGCGATGGTCCATCTCGCTACAAGGGATGGACTTTGACGTCGAACACCGGCCCGGCAATGACCACGCCAACGCCGACGGCCTGTCCCGCTTCTTCCGCCTTGACGAGGAGAATCCCCAAGGAGATGGGTGACTCTCCATGCCTTCGGCTGGGGGGGACGCCTGTTGGACCCGGCCTCGTGGCGTGGTCCTTAACCCCCCTGGACTGTGGCCGTTCCCCGCCCCGGCCTTCACGGGCCACCCGTCTGAACTGCTCCAAGGCCCTTCACCTGGAACTGCACGTGGTCGCATGCTCCTCATGGCTCCGCCATCTTGTTGGCATCTACGTCACCCCGTACACCAGCCGGCGCGACCCCGCTCAACCCGGCCTCGACCCCAGCGAAGCCCCGACCTCGAGGCACCACGGACTGGCCAGGGGGTGCCGCAGGAACCATTCATCGCCCCCGGCGGAGGACGGTATCGTTGGGACCCCCAACTGTCCTCCCCTCTCGAGGTGTGATCGCCCTGCAAACTCCCATGGCCCTGGCGCCTCTCCTGCTGGGCGTCTGGCCACCTCCACCCGGCCACTCCGCCCCCTCGGGCGCAAGGGTCCGGACATCAAAGGGCTCCAGACCTATATCTGGGGCGACCCCACCACAGCTCGGCAGTTGTATCCCGGAGTCGAGAGCCCTGCTGATCGAATCGCGGCTGACCCTACGGAGAAGAACTCTTGTCGGAACCATCACGAGCCCTGCTGACTGCGTCGCGGCTCCCTCTTGTGAACCTTTCCTGAACCACCTGGAACATCGGAGCCCTGCAGACGCCGTCGCGGCCCCACCTCGCTGAGACCTTCCTCGGAGCCCTGCTGACGACGTCGCGGCTCGAGCTGAGCGGAAACCATCTTGAGAGCCCTGCTGATTGAATCGCGGCTCTCCACGAACTGTACGCCAGAGCCCTGCTGACGCCGTCGCGGCTCGACCCCTCCGAGATCGGAGGTCCTCCAGCTTGAGGATAAGAACTGGGCCCCAGGTACCCTCGTACCACATTCCTGCCAAAGACTGTCCCGCTACCCCTACCCTTCCAAAGAGACATTGAGACTTTTGGTGGATCCCTCGATCCCTTCGTGTAAATATTGAACTCGTAACCTTTTATTGATGATAAAGAATTGCTTGTCTTGAGACAACCTCCTTGAGTCCGGTGTGGTGGTGTTACTGTGCTAGTACGTGATAGGAGAAGGATCTCTCAGGAGACTTCTCGGCAGCGCTCGGCTACTTCGTGCAGTGCGAGGGCCCCCCTTGGTGGTCTCACCGACTCCTCGGGGTCCGCCTTCCAACACTGACTCACTCTCTCTCTCACTGACTGACTCACTCTCTCACTGACTGACTCACTCTCACTGACTGACTCACTCTCACTCTCACTGACTCACTCTCACTCTCACTGACTCACTCTCACTGACTCACTGACTCACTCTCAGTGACTCACTCTCACTGACTGACTCACTCTCACTGACTGACTCACTCTCACTCACTGACTGACTCACTCTCACTCACTGACTGACTCACTCTCTCTCTCACTGACTGACTGACTCACTCTCACTGACACTCACCCACTCTCATGCACTGACTAACTCACTGTCACTGACTAAGTCACTCTCACTGACTGATTCTCTCTCAATGACTTGCTTGCTCACTCTCACTGACTGACTTGCTCACTGACTCACTCTCACTGACTGATTCACTCTCACTGACTGACTCGCTCACTGACTCACTCTCACTGACTCACTGTCACTGACTCACTCTCACTGACTCACTGTCATTGACTCACTCTCACTGACTCACTCCCTCTCACTGACACTCACCCACTTTCACGCACTGACTCACTCACTCTCACTGACTAATTCACTCTCACTGACTGACTCACTCTCACTGATTGACTCACTCTCACCGACTGACTCACTCTCACTGACTGACTGACTCACTCTCTCTCTCACTGACTGACTGACTCACTCTCACTGACACTCACCCACTCTCACGCACTGACTAATTCACTCTCACTGACTAATTCACTCTCACTGACTGACTCACTCTCACTGACTCGCTCTCTCATTCTCACTGACTGACTTGCTCACTGACTCACTCTCACTGACTGACTCACTCACCCTCATGGACTCACTCACCCTCACGGACTCACTCACCCTCACGGACTCGCTCACCCTCACGGACTCACTCACCCTCACAGACTCGCTCACCCTCATGGGCTCGCTCACCCTCACAGACTCGCTCACCCTCATGGACTCACTCACTCTCATGGACTCGCTCACTCACTCTCACTTACTCGCTCGCTCACTCTCACTGACTCACTCGCTCACTGACTGACTCGCTCACTGACTGACTCGCTCACTGACTCACTCTCACTGACTCACTCTCACTGACTAACTCACTCTCACTGACTCACTCACTCTCACTGACTCACTCACTCTCACTGACTCACTCACTCTCACTGACTAACTCACTCTCAATGACTGACTCAATCTCACTGGCTGACTCACTCTCACTGACTCACTCTCACTGACTCACTCTCACTGACTGACTCACTCTCACTGACTGACTCACTCACTCTCACTGACTGACTCACTCACTCTCACTGACTGACACTCACTCTCACTGACTGACTCACACACTCTCACTGACTGAATCAGTCTCTCTGACTGACTGACTGACTCACTCTCACTGACTCACTCACTCTCACTGACTGACTGACTCACTCTCTCTCTCACTGACTGACTCACTCTCTCTCTCACTGACTGACTGACTCACTCTCACTGACACTCACCCACTCTCACGCACTGACTAACTCACTCTCACTGACTGACTGACTCACTCACTCTCACTGACACACTCACTCACTCTCACTGACTCACTCACTCTCACTGACTGACTCACTCACTCTCACTGACTGACACTCACTCTCACTGACTGACTCACACACTCTCACTGACTGAATCAGTCTCTCTGACTGACTCACTCACTCTCACTGACTCACTCACTCTCACTGACTGACTGACTCACTCTCTCTCTCACTGACTGACTCACTCTCTCTCTCACTGACTGACTGACTCACTCTCACTGACACTCACCCACTCTCACGCACTGACTAACTCACTCTCACTGACTGACTCACTCTCACTGACTGACTCACTCTCACTGACTGACTCATTCTCACTCACTGACTGACTCACTCTCACTCACTGACTGACTGACTCTCTCTCTCACTGATTGACTGACTCACTCTCACTGACACTCACCCACTCTCACGCACTGACTAATTCACTCTCACTGACTAATTTACTCTCACTGACTGACTCACTCTCACTGACTCGCTCTCTCATTCTCACTGACTGACTTGCTCACTGACTCACTCTCACTGACTGACTCACTCACCCTCATGGACTCACTCACCCTCACGGACTCACTCACCCTCACGGACTCGCTCACCCTCACGGACTCACTCACCCTCACAGACTCGCTCACCCTCATGGGCTCGCTCACCCTCACAGACTCGCTCACCCTCATGGACTCACTCACTCTCATGGACTCGCTCACTCACTCTCACTTACTCGCTCGCTCACTCTCACTGACTCACTCGCTCACTGACTGACTCGCTCACTGACTGACTCGCTCAATGACTCACTCTCACTGACTCACTCTCACTGACTCACTCACTCTCACTGACTCACTCACTCTCACTGACTCACTCACTCTCACTGACTCACTCACTCTCACTGACTGACTCACTCTCACTGACTAACTCACTCTCAATGACTGACTCAATCTCACTGGCTGACTCACTCTCACTGACTCACTCTCACTGACTGACTCACTCTCACTGACTGACTCACTCTCACTGACTGACTCACTCTCACTCACTCACTGACTCACTCTCACTGACTGACTGACTTACTCTCTCTCTCACTGACTGACTGACTCACTCTCACTGACACTCACCCACTCTCACGCACTGACTAACTCACTCTCACTGACTAATTCACTCTCACTGACTGACTCACTCTCACTGACTTGCTCTCTCACTCTCACTGACTGACTTGCTCACTGACTCACTCTCACTGACTGACTCACTCTCACTGACTGACTCACTCACTGACTCACTGTCACTGACTCACTCTCACTGACTCACTCTCACTGACTCACTCTCACTGACTCACTCACTCTCACTGACACTCACCCACTCTCACGCACTGACTCACTCACTCTCACTGACTGACTCACTCACTCTCACTGACACACTCACTCACTCTCACTGACTGACTGACTCACTCTGAGTGACTGACTGACTCACTCACTCACTCTCACTGACTGACTCACTCTCACTGACTCACTCACTCACTCTGACTGACTGACTGACTGACTCACTCTGACTGACTGACTGACTCACTCTCACTCACTCACTCACTCACTCACTCACTCTCACTGACTGACTCACTGACTCTCACTGACTGACTCTCTCACTCTCACTGACTCTCTCACTCTCACTGATTGACTCTCTCACTCTCACTGACTGACTCACTCACTCTCACTGACTGACTCACTCTCACTGACTCACTCACTCTCACTGACTCACTCACTCTCACTGACTCACTCACTCTCACTCACTCACTCACTCACTCACTCACTCACTCTCACTGACTCACTCACTCTCACTGACTCACTCACTCTCACTGACTGACTTAGTCACTCTCACTGACTGACTCACTCTCACTGACTCACTCACTCTCTGACTGACTCACTCTCACTGACTCACTCACTCTCACTGACTGACTGACTCACTCTCACTGACTGACTCACTCTCTCTCTCACTGACTGACTCACTCTCACTGACTAACTCACTCTCTCACTGATTGACTCACTCTCAATGACTGACTCACTCTCACTGACTGACTCACTCTCACTGACTGACTCACTCTCTCTCTCACTGACTGACTCACTCTCTCTCTCACTGACTGACTCACTCTCTCACTGACTGACTCACTCTCACTGACTGACTCACTCTCACTCTCACTGACTCACTCTCACTCTCACTGACTCACTCTCACTGACTCACTGACTCACTCTCAGTGACTCACTCTCACTGACTGACTCACTCTCACTGACTGACTCACTCTCACTCACTGACTGACTCACTCTCACTCACTGACTGACTCACTCTCTCTCTCACTGACTGACTGACTCACTCTCACTGACACTCACCCACTCTCATGCACTGACTAACTCACTGTCACTGACTAAGTCACTCTCACTGACTGATTCTCTCTCAATGACTTGCTTGCTCACTCTCACTGACTGACTTGCTCACTGACTCACTCTCACTGACTGATTCACTCTCACTGACTGACTCGCTCACTGACTCACTCTCACTGACTCACTGTCACTGACTCACTCTCACTGACTCACTGTCATTGACTCACTCTCACTGACTCACTCCCTCTCACTGACACTCACCCACTTTCACGCACTGACTCACTCACTCTCACTGATTAATTCACTCTCACTGACTGACTCACTCTCACTGATTGACTCACTCTCACCGACTGACTCACTCTCACTGACTGACTGACTCACTCTCTCTCTCACTGACTGACTGACTCACTCTCACTGACACTCACCCACTCTCACGCACTGACTAATTCACTCTCACTGACTAATTCACTCTCACTGACTGACTCACTCTCACTGACTCGCTCTCTCATTCTCACTGACTGACTTGCTCACTGACTCACTCTCACTGACTGACTCACTCACCCTCATGGACTCACTCACCCTCACGGACTCACTCACCCTCACGGACTCGCTCACCCTCACGGACTCACTCACCCTCACAGACTCGCTCACCCTCATGGGCTCGCTCACCCTCACAGACTCGCTCACCCTCATGGACTCACTCACTCTCATGGACTCGCTCACTCACTCTCACTTACTCGCTCGCTCACTCTCACTGACTCACTCGCTCACTGACTGACTCGCTCACTGACTGACTCGCTCACTGACTCACTCTCACTGACTCACTCTCACTGACTAACTCACTCTCACTGACTCACTCACTCTCACTGACTCACTCACTCTCACTGACTCACTCACTCTCACTGACTAACTCACTCTCAATGACTGACTCAATCTCACTGGCTGACTCACTCTCACTGACTCACTCTCACTGACTCACTCTCACTGACTGACTCACTCTCACTGACTGACTCACTCTCACTGACTGACTCACTCTCACTCACTCACTGACTCACTCTCACTGACTGACTGACTCACTCTCTCTCTCACTGACTGACTGACTCACTCTCACTGACACTCACCCACTCTCACGCACTGACTAACTCACTCTCACTGACTAATTCACTCTCACTGACTGACTCACTCTCACTGACTTGCTCTCTCACTCTCACTGACTGACTTGCTCACTGACTCACTCTCACTGACTGACTCACTCTCACTGACTGACTCACTCACTGACTCACTGTCACTGACTCACTGTCACTGACTCACTCTCACTGACTCACTCTCACTGACTCACTCACTCTCACTGACACTCACCCACTCTCACGCACTGACTCACTCACTCTCACTGACTGACTCACTCACTCTCACTGACACACTCACTCACTCTCACTGACTGACTCACTCACTCTGAGTGACTGACTGACTCACTCACTCACTCTCACTGACTGACTCACTCTCACTGACTCACTCACTCACTCTGACTGACTGACTGACTGACTCACTCTGACTGACTGACTGACTCACTCTCACTCACTCACTCACTCACTCTCACTGACTGACTCACTGACTCTCACTGACTGACTCTCTCACTCTCACTGACTCTCTCACTCTCACTGATTGACTCTCTCACTCTCACTGACTGACTCACTCACTCTCACTGACTGACTCACTCTCACTGACTCACTCACTCTCACTGACTCACTCACTCTCACTGACTCACTCACACTCACTCACTCACTCACTCACTCACTCACTCACTCACTTACTCTCACTGACTCACTCACTCTCACTGACTCACTCACTCTCACTGACTGACTTAGTCACTCTCACTGACTGACTCACTCTCACTGACTCACTCACTCTCACTGACAGACTCACTCACTCTCTGACTGACTCACTCTCACTGACTCACTCACTCTCACTGACTGACTGACTCACTCTCACTGACTGACTCACTCTCTCTCTCACTGACTGACTCACTCTCACTGACTAACTCACTCTCTCACTGACTGACTCACTCTCACTGACTGACTCACTCTCACTGACTGACTCACTCTCACTGACTGACTCACTCTCTCTCTCACTGACTGACTCACTCTCTCTCTCACTGACTGACTCACTCTCTCACTGACTGACTCACTCTCACTGACTGACTCACTCTCACTCTCACTGACTCACTCTCACTCTCACTGACTCACTCTCACTGACTCACTCTCAGTGACTCACTCTCACTGACTGACTCACTCTCACTGACTGACTCACTCTCACTCACTGACTGACTCACTCTCACTCACTGACTGACTCACTCTCTCTCTCACTGACTGACTGACTCACTCTCAATGACACTCACCCACTCTCATGCACTGACTAACTCACTGTCACTGACTAAGTCACTCTCACTGACTGATTCTCTCTCAATGACTTGCTTGCTCACTCTCACTGACTGACTTGCTCACTGACTCACTCTCACTGACTGATTCACTCTCACTGACTGACTCGCTCACTGACTCACTCTCACTGACTCACTGTCACTGACTCACTCTCACTGACTCACTGTCACTGACTCACTCTCACTGACTCACTCCCTCTCACTGACATCACCCACTTTCACGCACTGACTCACTCACTCTCACTGACTAATTCACTCTCACTGACTGACTTACTCTCACTGATTGACTCACTCTCACTGACTGACTCACTCTCACTGACTGACTCACTCTCACTGACTGACTCTCTCTCTCACTGACTGACTCACTCTCTCTCTCACTGACTGACTGACTCTCACTGACTAACTCTCACTGACTGACTCACTCTCACTCACTGACTCACTCTCACTGACTTACTCTCTCACTCTCACAGACTCACTCACTCTCACTGACTGACTGACTCACTCTCACTGACTGACTCACTCACTCTCACTGACTGACTGACTCACTCTCACTGACTGACTCACTCACCCTCACGGACTCACTCACCCTCACGGACTCACTCACCCTCAAGGACTCGCTCACCCTCACGGACTTGCTCACCCTCACGGACTCGCTCACTCTCATGGGCTCGCTCACCCTTACGGACTTGCTCACCCTCACGGACTCACTCACTCTCACGGACTCGCTCACTCACTCTCACTGACTCACTTGCTCACTGACTGACTAGCTCACTGACTGACTCGCTCACTGACTGACTCGCTCACTGACTGACTCTCACTGACTCACTCTCACTGACTCACTCAATCTCACTGGCTGACTCACTCTCACTGACTGACTCACTCTCACTGACTAACTCACTCTCACTGACTGACTCAATCTCACTGTCACTGACTCACTGTCACTGACTCACTCTCACTGACTCACTCTCACTGACTCACTCACTCTCACTGACACTCACCCACTCTCATGCACTGACTCACTCACTCTCACTGACTGACTCACTCACTCTCACTGACTCACTCACTCCCTCTCACTGACTGACTCACTCACTCTGAGTGACTGACTGACTCACTCACTCACTCTCACTGACTGACTCACTCTCACTGACTCACTCACTCACTCTGACTGACTGACTGACTGACTCACTCTGACTGACTGACTCACTCACTCACTCTCACTCACTCACTCACTCACTCACTCTCACTGACTGACTCACTGACTCTCACTGACTGACTCTCTCACTCTCACTGACTCTCTCACTCTCACTGATTGACTCTCTCACTCTCACTGACTGACTCACTCACTCTCACTGACTGACTCACTCTCACTGACTCACTCACTCTCACTGACTCACTCACTCTCACTGACTCACTCACTCTCACTCACTCACTCACTCTCACTGACTCACTCTCACTGACTCACTCACTCCCACTGACTGACTTAGTCACTCTCACTGACTCACTCACTCTCACTGACTCACTCACTCTCACTGACAGACTCACTCACTCTCTGACTGACTCACTCTCACTGACTGACTCACTCTCACTGACTGACTGACTCACTCTCACTGACTGACTCACTCTCTCTCTCACTGACTGACTCACTCTCACTGACTAACTCACTCTCTCACTGACTGACTCACTCTCAATGACTGACTCACTCTCACTGACTGACTCACTCTCACTGACTGACTCACTCTCTCTCTCACTGACTGACTCACTCTCTCTCTCACTGACTGACTCACTCTCTCACTGACTGACTCACTCTCACTGACTGACTCACTCTCACTCTCACTGACTCACTCTCACTCTCACTGACTCACTCTCACTGACTCACTGACTCACTCTCAGTGACTCACTCTCACTGACTGACTCACTCTCACTGACTGACTCACTCTCACTGACTGACTCACTCTCACTGACTGACTCACTCTCACTCACTGACTGACTCACTCTCACTCACTGACTGACTCACTCTCTCTCTCACTGACTGACTGACTCACTCTCACTGACACTCACCCACTCTCACGCACTGACTAACTCACTGTCACTGACTAAGTCACTCTCACTGACTGATTCTTTCTCAATGACTTGCTCGCTCACTCTCACTGACTGACTTGCTCACTGACTCACTCTCACTGACTGATTCACTCTCACTGACTGACTCGCTCACTGACTCACTCTCACTGACTCACTGTCACTGACTCACTGTCACTGACTCACTGTCACTGACTCACTCTCACTGACTCACTCCCTCTCACTGATACCCACTTTCACGCACTGACTCACTCACTCTCACTGACTAATTCACTCTCACTGACTGACTCACTCTCACTGATTGACTCACTCTCACTGACTGACTCACTCTCACTGACTGACTCACTCTCACTGACTGACTCTCTCTCTCACTGACTGACTCACTCTCTCTCTCACTGACTGACTGACTCTCACTGACTCACTCTCACTCACTGACTCACTCTCACTGACTTACTCTCTCACTCTCACAGACTCACTCACTCTCACTGACTGACTGACTCACTCTCACTGACTGACTCACTCACTCTCACTGACTGACTGACTCACTCTCACTGACTGACTCACTCACCCTCACGGACTCACTCACCCTTACGGACTCACTCACCCTCATGGACTCGCTCACCCTCACGGACTCGCTCACCCTCACGGACTCGCTCACCCTCATGGACTCGCTCACCCTCACGGGCTCGCTCACCCTTACGGACTTGCTCACCCTCACGGACTCACTCACTCTCACGGACTCGCTCACTCACTCTCACTGACTCACTTGCGCACTGACTGACTAGCTCACTGACTGACTCGCTCACTGACTGACTCGCTCACTGACTGACTCTCACTGACTCACTCTCACTGACTCACTCACTCTCACTGACTGACTCACTCTCACTGACTGACTCACTCTCACTGACTAACTCACTCTCACTGAGTGACTCAATCTCACTGTCACTGACTCACTCTCACTGACTCACTCTCACTGACTCACTCTCACTGACTCACTCACTCTCACTGACACTCACCCACTCTCACGCACTGACTCACTCACTCTCACTGACTGACTGACTCACTCTCACTGACTCACTCACTCACTCTCACTGACTCACTCACTCACTCTGAGTGACTGACTGACTCACTCACTCACTCTCACTGACTGACTCACTCTCACTGACTCACTCACTCACTCTGACTGACTGACTGACTGACTCACTCTGACTGACTGACTGACTCACTCTCACTCACTCACTCACTCACTCTCACTGACTGACTCACTGACTCTCACTGACTGACTCTCTCACTCTCACTGACTCTCACTCTCACTGATTGACTCTCTCACTCTCACTGACTGACTCACTCACTCTCACTGACTGACTTACTCTCACTGACTCACTCACTCTCACTGACTCACTCACTCTCACTGACTCACTCACTCTCACTCACTCACTCACTCACTCACTCACTCACTCACTCACTCACTCTCACTGACTCACTCACTCTCACTGACTCACTCACTCTCACTGACTGACTTAGTCACTCTCACTGACTGACTCACTCTCACTGACTCACTCACTCTCACTGACAGACTCACTCACTCTCTGACTGACTCACTCTCACTGACTGACTCACTCTCACTGACTGACTGACTCACTCTCACTGACTGACTCACTCTCTCTCTCACTGACTGACTCACTCTCACTGACTAACTCACTCTCTCACTGACTGACTCACTCTCACTGACTGACTCACTCTCACTGACTGACTCACTCTCACTGACTGACTCACTCTCTCTCTCACTGACTGACTCACTCTCTCTCTCACTGACTGACTCACTCTCTCACTGACTGACTCACTCTCACTGACTGACTCACTCTCACTCTCACTGACTCACTCTCACTCTCACTGACTCACTCTCACTGACTCACTGACTCACTCTCAGTGACTCACTCTCACTGACTGACTCACTCTCACTGACTGACTCACTCTCACTGACTGACTCACTCTCACTGACTGACTCACTCTCACTCACTGACTGACTCACTCTCACTCACTGACTGACTCACTCTCTCTCTCACTGACTGACTGACTCACTCTCACTGACACTCACCCACTCTCACGCACTGACTAACTCACTGTCACTGACTAAGTCACTCTCACTGACTGATTCTCTCTCAATGACTTGCTCGCTCACTCTCACTGACTGACTTGCTCACTGACTCACTCTCACTGACTGATTCACTCTCACTGACTGACTCGCTCACTGACTCACTCTCACTGACTCACTGTCACTGACTCACTCTCACTGACTCACTGTCACTGACTCACTCTCACTGACTCACTCCCTCTCACTGACACTCACTCACTTTCACGCACTGACTCACTCACTCTCACTGACTAATTCACTCTCACTGACTGACTCACTCTCACTGATTGACTCACTCTCACTGACTGACTCACTCTCACTGACTGACTCACTCTCACTGACTGACTCTCTCTCTCACTGACTGACTCACTCTCTCTCTCACTGACTGACTGACTCTCACTGACTAACTCTCACTGACTGACTCACTCTCACTCACTGACTCACTCTCACTGACTTACTCTCTCACTCTCACAGACTCACTCACTCTCACTGACTGACTGACTGACTCTCACTGACTGACTCACTCACTCTCACTGACTGACTGACTCACTCTCACTGACTGACTCACTCACTCTCACTGACTGACTGACTCACTCTCACTGACTGACTCACTCACCCTCACGGACTCACTCACCCTTACGGACTCACTCACCCTCACGGACTCGCTCACCCTCACGGACTCGCTCACCCTCACGGACTCGCTCACCCTCACGGGCTCGCTCACCCTTATGGACTTGCTCACCCTCACGGACTCACTCACTCTCACGGACTCGCTCACTCACTCTCACTGACTCACTCGCTCACTGACTGACTAGCTCACTGACTGACTCGCTCACTGACTGACTCGCTCACTGACTGACTCTCACTGACTCACTCTCACTGACTGACTCACTCTCACTGACTGACTCACTCTCACTGACTGACTCACTCTCACTGACTAACTCACTCTCACTGACTGACTCAATCTCACTGACTGACTCATTCTCACTGACTCACTCTCACTGACTCACTCTCACTGACTGACTCACTCTCACTGACTGACTCACTCTAACTGACTGACTCACTCTCACTCACTCACTGACTCACTCTCACTCACTCACTGACTCACTCTCTCTCTCACTGACTGACTCACTCTCTCACTGACTGACTGACTCTCACTGACTCACTCTCACTGACTGACTCACTCTCTCACTGACTGACTGACTCTCACTGACTCACTCTCACTGACTGACTCACTCTCACTGACTGACTCACTCTCACTAACTGACTCTCTCACTCCCACTGACTCACTCACTCTCACTGACTGACTCACTCACTCTCACTGACTGACTCACTCACTCTCACTCACTCTCACTGACTCACTCTTACTGACTCACTTTCACTGACTCACTCTCACAGACTCACTCTCACTGACTCTTTCTCACTGACTCTCTCTCACTGACTGACTCACTCACTGACTGACTCTCCCACTCTCTCACTGACTGACCCACTCTCTCACTGACTGACTCTCCCACTCTCTCACTGACTGACTCACTCACTCTCTCACTGACTCACTCACTCTCACTGACTGACTCACTCTCTCACTGACTGACTGACTCTGACTGACTGACTCTCACTGACTCTCGCTAAAAGACTGACTGACTCTTGCCAAAAGACTGACTGACTCTTGCTAAGGGACTGACTCACTCTCACTGACTGACTATCTCACTGACTCACTCTTTCACTCACTGACTCACTCTCATTCACTCACTCTCACTGACTGACTCTCACTGACTGACTCTCTGACTGACTGACTCTCACACTGACTGTCCCTCTCACTGACTCACTGACTCTCACTGACTCTCACTGACTGACTCTCTCACTCTCACTGACTCTCTCACTGACTCTCTCACTGACTCTCTCACAGACTCTCTCACTGACTCACTCTCACTGATTCACTCTCACTGACTCACTCACTCTCACTGACTCACTCACTCTCACTGACTGGCTCTCCCACTCTCTCACTGACTGACTCTCTCACTGACTGACTCTCTCTCTCACTGACTAATTCACTCTCGCTCTCACTGACTGACCCACTCTCTCTCACTGACTGACTGACTCACTCTCTGACTGACTCACTCTCACTGTCTCGCTCACTCTCACTGACTGACTCACTCTCACTGACTGACTCACTCTCACTCACTGACTAACTCACTCTCACTCACTGACTGACTCACTCTCTCTCTCACTGACTGACTGACTCACTCTCACTGACACTCACCCACTCTCATGCACTGACTAACTCACTGTCACTGACTAAGTCACTCTCACTGACTGATTCTCTCTCAATGACTTGCTTGCTCACTCTCACTGACTGACTTGCTCACTGACTCACTCTCACTGACTGATTCACTCTCACTGACTGACTCGCTCACTGACTCACTCTCACTGACTCACTGTCACTGACTCACTCTCACTGACTCACTGTCATTGACTCACTCTCACTGACTCACTCCCTCTCACTGACACTCACCCACTTTCACGCACTGACTGACTCACTCTCACTGACTAATTCACTCTCACTGACTGACTCACTCTCACTGATTGACTCACTCTCACCGACTGACTCACTCTCACTGACTGACTAACTCACTCTCTCTCTCACTGACTGACTGACTCACTCTCACTGACACTCACCCACTCTCACGCACTGACTAATTCACTCTCACTGACTAATTCACTCTCACTGACTGACTCACTCTCACTGACTCGCTCTCTCATTCTCACTGACTGACTTGCTCACTGACTCACTCTCACTGACTGACTCACTCACCCTCATGGACTCACTCACCCTCACGGACTCACTCACCCTCACGGACTCGCTCACCCTCACGGACTCACTCACCCTCACAGACTCGCTCACCCTCATGGGCTCGCTCACCCTCACAGACTCGCTCACCCTCATGGACTCACTCACTCTAATGGACTCGCTCACTCACTCTCACTTACTCGCTTGCTCACTCTCACTGACTCACTCGCTCACTGACTGACTCGCTCACTGACTGACTCGCTCACTGACTCACTCTCACTGACTCACTCTCACTGACTAACTCACTCTCACTGACTCACTCACTCTCACTGACTCACTCACTCTCACTGACTCACTCACTCTCACTGACTCACTCACTCTCACTGACTAACTCACTCTCAATGACTGACTCAATCTCACTGGCTGACTCACTCTCACTGACTCACTCTCACTGACTCACTCTCACTGACTGACTCACTCTCACTGACTGACTCACTCTCACTGACTGACTCACTCTCACTCACTCACTGACTCACTCTCACTGACTGACTGACTCACTCTCTCTCTCACTGACTGACTGACTCACTCTCACTGACACTCACCCACTCTCACGCACTGACTAACTCACTCTCACTGACTAATTCACTCTCACTGACTGACTCACTCTCACTGACTTGCTCTCTCACTCTCACTGACTGACTTGCTCACTGACTCACTCTCACTGACTGACTCACTCTCACTGACTGACTCACTCACTGACTCACTGTCACTGACTCACTGTCACTGACTCACTCTCACTGACTCACTCTCACTGACTCACTCACTCTCACTGACACTCACCCACTCTCACGCACTGACTCACTCACTCTCACTGACTGACTCACTCACTCTCACTGACACACTCACTCACTCTCACTGACTGACTCACTCACTCTGAGTGACTGACTGACTCACTCACTCACTCTCACTGACTGACTCACTCTCACTGACTCACTCACTCACTCTGACTGACTGACTGACTGACTCACTCTGACTGACTGACTGACTCACTCTCACTCACTCACTCACTCACTCACTCTCACTGACTGACTCACTGACTCTCACTGACTGACTCTATCACTCTCACTGACTCTCTCACTCTCACTGATTGACTCTCTCACTCTCACTGACTGACTCACTCACTCTCACTGACTGACTCACTCTCACTGACTCACTCACTCTCACTGACTCACTCACTCTCACTGAGTCACTCACACTCACTCACTCACTCACTCACTCACTCACTCACTCACTCTCACTGACTCACTCACTCTCACTGACTCACTCACTCTCACTGACTGACTTAGTCACTCTCACTGACTGACTCACTCTCACTGACTCACTCACTCTCACTGACAGACTCACTGACTCTCTGACTGACTCACTCTCACTGACTCACTCACTCTCACTGACTGACTGACTCACTCTCACTGACTGACTCACTCTCTCTCTCACTGACTGACTCACTCTCACTGACTAACTCACTCTCTCACTGACTGACTCACTCTCACTGACTGACTCACTCTCACTGACTGACTCACTCTCACTGACTGACTCACTCTCTCTCTCACTGACTGACTCACTCTCTCTCTCACTGACTGACTCACTCTCTAACTGACTGACTCACTCTCACTGACTGACTCACTCTCACTCTCACTGACTCACTCTCACTCTCACTGACTCACTCTCACTGACTCACTGACTCACTCTCAGTGACTCACTCTCACTGACTGACTCACTCTCACTGACTGACTCACTCTCACTGACTGACTCACTCTCACTGACTGACTCACTCTCACTCACTGACTGACTCACTCTCACTCACTGACTGACTCACTCTCTCTCTCACTGACTGACTGACTCACTCTCACTGACACTCACCCACTCTCACGCACTGACTAACTCACTGTCACTGACTAAGTCACTCTCACTGACTGATTCTCTCTCAATGACTTGCTCGCTCACTCTCACTGACTGACTTGCTCACTGACTCACTCTCACTGACTGATTCACTCTCACTGACTGACTCGCTCACTGACTCACTCTCACTGACTCACTGTCACTGACTCACTCTCACTGACTCACTGTCACTGACTCACTCTCACTGACTCACTCCCTCTCACTGACACTCACCCACTTTCACGCACTGACTCACTCACTCTCACTGACTAATTCACTCTCACTGACTGACTCACTCTCACTGATTGACTCACTCTCACTGACTGACTCACTCTCACTGACTGACTCACTCTCACTGACTGACTCTCTCTCTCACTGACTGACTCACTCTCTCTCTCACTGACTGACTGACTCTCACTGACTAACTCTCACTGACTGACTCACTCTCACTCACTGACTCACTCTCACTGACTTACTCTCTCACTCTCACAGACTCACTCACTCTCACTGACTGACTGACTCACTCTCACTGACTGACTCACTCACTCTCACTGACTGACTGACTCACTCTCACTGACTGACTCACTCACTCTCACTGACTGACTGACTCACTCTCACTGACTGACTCACTCACCCTCACGGACTCACTCACCCTCACGGACTCGCTCACCCTCACGGACTCACTCACCCTCACGGACTCGCTCACCCTCACGGGCTCGCTCACCCTTACGGACTTGCTCACCCTCACGGACTCACTCACTCTCATGGACTCGCTCACTCACTCTCACTGACTCACTCGCTCACTGACTGACTAGCTCACTGACTGACTCGCTCACTGACTGACTCGCTCACTGACTGACTCTCACTGACTCACTCTCACTGACTGACTCCCTCTCACTGACTGACTCACTCTCACTGACTGACTCACTCTCACTGACTAACTCACTCTCACTGACTGACTCAATCTCACTGACTGACTCACTCTCACTGACTCACTCTCACTGACTCACTCTCACTGACTGACTCACTCTCACTGACTGACTCACTCTAACTGACTGACTCACTCTCACTCACTCACTGACTCACTCTCACTCACTCACTGACTCACTCTCTCTCTCACTGACTGACTCACTCTCTCACTGACTGACTGACTCTCACTGACTCACTCTCACTGACTGACTCACTCTCTCACTGACTGACTGACTCTCACTGACTCACTCTCACTGACTGACTCACTCTCACTGACTGACTCACTCTCACTGACTGACTCACTCTCACTGACTGACTCACTCACCCTCACGGACTCACTCACCCTCACGGACTCGCTCACCCTCACGGACTCGCTCACCCTCACGGACTCGGTCACCCTCACGGGCTCGCTCACCCTTACGGACTTGCTCACCCTCACTGTCACTGACTCACTGTCACTGACTCACTCTCACTGACTCACTCTCACTGACTCACTCACTCTCACTGACACTCACCCACTCTCATGCACTGACTCACTCACTCTCACTGACTGACTCACTCACTCTCACTGACACACTCACTCACTCTCACTGACAGACTCACTCACTCTGAGTGACTGACTGACTGACTCACTCACTCTCACTGACTGACTCACTCTCACTGACTCACTCACTCACTCTGACTGACTGACTGACTCACTCTGACTGACTGACTGACTCACTCACTCTCACTCACTCACTCACTCACTCACTCACTCACTCTCACTGACTGACTCACTGACTCTCACTGACTGACTCTCTCACTCTCACTGACTCTCTCACTCTCACTGATTGACTCTCTCACTCTCACTGACTGACTCACTCACTCTCACTGACTGACTCACTCTCACTGACTCACTCACTCTCACTGACTCACTCACTCTCACTCACTCACTCACTCACTCACTCTCACTGACTCACTCTCACTGACTCACTCACTCCCACTGACTGACTTAGTCACTCTCACTGACTCACTCACTCTCACTGACTCACTCACTCTCACTGACAGACTCACTCACTCTCTGACTGACTCACTCTCACTGACTGACTCACTCTCACTGACTGACTGACTCACTCTCACTGACTGACTCACTCTCTCTCTCACTGACTGACTCACTCTCACTGACTAACTCACTCTCTCACTGACTGACTCACTCTCAATGACTGACTCACTCTCACTGACTGACTCACTCTCACTGACTGACTCACTCTCTCTCTCACTGACTGACTCACTCTCTCTCTCACTGACTGACTCACTCTCTCACTGACTGACTCACTCTCACTGACTGACTCACTCTCACTCTCACTGACTCACTCTCACTCTCACTGACTCACTCTCACTGACTCACTGACTCACTCTCAGTGACTCACTCTCACTGACTGACTCACTCTCACTGACTGACTCACTCTCACTGACTGACTCACTCTCACTGACTGACTCACTCTCACTCACTGACTGACTCACTCTCACTCACTGACTGACTCACTCTCTCTCTCACTGACTGACTGACTCACTCTCACTGACACTCACCCACTCTCACGCACTGACTAACTCACTGTCACTGACTAAGTCACTCTCACTGACTGATTCTCTCTCAATGACTTGCTCGCTCACTCTCACTGACTGACTTGCTCACTGACTCACTCTCACTGACTGATTCACTCTCACTGACTGACTCGCTCACTGACTCACTCTCACTGACTCACTGTCACTGACTCACTCTCACTGACTCACTGTCACTGACTCACTCTCACTGACTCACTCCCTCTCACTGATACTCACCCACTTTCACGCACTGACTCACTCACTCTCACTGACTAATTCACTCTAACTGACTGACTCACTCTCACTGATTGACTCACTCTCACTGACTGACTCACTCTCACTGACTGACTCACTCTCACTGACTGACTCTCTCTCTCACTGACTGACTCACTCTCTCTCTCACTGACTGACTGACTCTCACTGACTCACTCTCACTGACTGACTCACTCACTCTCACTGACTGACTGACTCACTCTCACTGACTGACTCACTCACCCTCACGGACTCACTCACCCTTACGGACTCACTCACCCTCACGGACTCGCTCACCCTCACGGACTCGCTCACCCTCACGGACTCGCTCACCCTCACGGGCTCGCTCACCCTTACGGACTTGCTCACCCTCACGGACTCACTCACTCTCACGGACTCGCTCACTCACTCTCACTGACTCACTTGCGCACTGACTGACTAGCTCACTGACTGACTCGCTCACTGACTGACTCGCTCACTGACTGACTCTCACTGACTCACTCTCACTGACTCACTCACTCTCACTGACTGACTCACTCTCACTGACTGACTCACTCTCACTGACTAACTCACTCTCACTGAGTGACTCAATCTCACTGTCACTGACTCACTCTCACTGACTCACTCTCACTGACTCACTCTCACTGACTCACTCACTCTCACTGACACTCACCCACTCTCACACACTGACTCACTCACTCTCACTGACTGACTCACTCACTCTCACTGACTCACTCACTCACTCTCACTGACTGACTCACTCACTCTGAGTGACTGACTGACTCACTCACTCACTCTCACTGACTGACTCACTCTCACTGACTCACTCACTCACTCTGACTGACTGACTGACTCACTCACTCTGACTGACTGACTGACTCACTCTCACTCACTCACTCACTCACTCTCACTGACTGACTCACTGACTCTCACTGACTGACTCTCTCACTCTCACTGACTCTCACTCTCACTGATTGACTCTCTCACTCTCACTGACTGACTCACTCACTCTCACTGACTGACTTACTCTCACTGACTCACTCACTCTCACTGACTCACTCACTCTCACTGACTCACTCACTCTCACTCACTCACTCACTCACTCACTCTCACTGACTCACTCACTCTCACTGACTCACTCACTCTCACTGACTGACTTAGTCACTCTCACTGACTGACTCACTCTCACTGACTCACTCACTCTCACTGACAGACTCACTCACTCTCTGACTGACTCACTCTCACTGACTGACTCACTCTCACTGACTGACTGACTCACTCTCACTGACTGACTCACTCTCTCTCTCACTGACTGGCTCACTCTCACTGACTAACTCACTCTCTCACTGACTGACTCACTCTCACTGACTGACTCACTCTCACTGACTGACTCACTCTCACTGACTGACTCACTCTCTCTCTCACTGACTGACTCACTCTCTCTCTCACTGACTGACTCACTCTCTCACTGACTGACTCACTCTCACTGACGGACTCACTCTCACTCTCACTGACTCACTCTCACTCTCACTGACTCACTCTCAGTGACTCACTGACTCACTCTCAGTGACTCACTCTCACTGACTGACTCACTCTCACTGACTGACTCACTCTCACTGACTGACTCACTCTCACTGACTGACTCACTCTCACTCACTGACTGACTCACTCTCACTCACTGACTGACTCACTCTCTCTCTCTCACTGACTGACTGACTCACTCTCACTGACACTCACCCACTCTCACGCACTGACTAACTCACTGTCACTGACTAAGTCACTCTCACTGACTGATTCTCTCTCAATGACTTGCTCGCTCACTCTCACTGACTGACTTGCTCACTGACTCACTCTCACTGACTGATTCACTCTCACTGACTGACTCGCTCACTGACTCACTCTCACTGACTCACTGTCACTGACTCACTCTCACTGACTCACTGTCACTGACTCACTCTCACTGACTCACTCCCTCTCACTGACACTCACCCACTTTCACGCACTGACTCACTCACTCTCACTGACTAATTCACTCTCACTGACTGACTCACTCTCACTGATTGACTCACTCTCACTGACTGACTCACTCTCACTGACTGACTCACTCTCACTGACTGACTCTCTCTCTCACTGACTGACTCACTCTCTCTCTCACTGACTGACTGACTCTCACTGACTAACTCTCACTGACTGACTCACTCTCACTCACTGACTCACTCTCACTGACTTACTCTCTCACTCTCACAGACTCACTCACTCTCACTGACTGACTGACTCACTCTCACTGACTGACTCACTCACTCTCACTGACTGACTGACTCACTCTCACTGACTGACTCACTCACTCTCACTGACTGACTGACTCACTCTCACTGACTGACTGACTCACCCTCACGGACTCACTCACCCTCATGGACTCGCTCACCCTCACGGACTCGCTCACCCTCACGGACTCGCTCACCCTCACGGGCTCGCTCACCCTTACGGACTTGCTCACCCTCACGGACTCACTCACTCTCACGGACTCGCTCACTCACTCTCACTGACTCACTCGCTCACTGACTGACTAGCTCACTGACTGACTCGCTCACTGACTGACTCGCTCACTGACTGACTCTCACTGACTCACTCTCACTGACTGACTCACTCTCACTGACTGACTCACTCTCACTGACTGACTCACTCTCACTGACTAACTCACTCTCACTGACTGACTCAATCTCACTGACTGACTCACTCTCACTGACTCACTCTCACTGACTCACTCTCACTGACTGACTCACTCTCACTGACTGACTCACTCTAACTGACTGACTCACTCTCACTCACTCACTGACTCACTCTCACTCACTCACTGACTCACTCTCTCTCTCACGCACTGACTAACTTACTCTCACTGACTAATTCACAATCACTGACTGACTCACTCTCTCTCTCACTGACTGACTCACTCTCTCACTGACTGACTGACTCTCACTGACTCACTCTCACTGACTGACTCACTCTCACTGACTGACTCACTCTCACTAACTGACTCTCTCACTCCCACTGACTCACTCACTCTCACTGACTGACTCACTCACTCTCACTGACTGACTCACTCACTCTCACTCACTCTCACTGACTCACTCTTACTGACTCACTTTCACTGACTCACTCTCACAGACTCACTCTCACTGACTCTTTCTCACTGACTCTCTCTCACTGACTGACTCACTCACTGACTGACTCTCCCACTCTCTCACTGACTGACCCACTCTCTCACTGACTGACTCTCCCACTCTCTCACTGACTGACTCACTCACTCTCTCACTGACTCACTCACTCTCACTGACTGACTCACTCTCTCACTGACTGACTGACTCTGACTGACTGACTCTCACTGACTCTCGCTAAAAGACTGACTGACTCTTGCCAAAAGACTGACTGACTCTTGCTAAGGGACTGACTCACTCTCACTGACTGACTATCTCACTGACTCACTCTTTCACTCACTGACTCACTCTCATTCACTCACTCTCACTGACTGACTCTCACTGACTGACTCTCTGACTGACTGACTCTCACACTGACTGTCCCTCTCACTGACTCACTGACTCTCACTGACTCTCACTGACTGACTCTCTCACTCTCACTGACTCTCTCACTGACTCTCTCACTGACTCTCTCACAGACTCTCTCACTGACTCACTCTCACTGATTCACTCTCACTGACTCACTCACTCTCACTGACTCACTCACTCTCACTGACTGACTCTCCCACTCTCTCACTGACTGACTCTCTCACTGACTGACTCTCTCTCTCACTGACTAATTCACTCTCGCTCTCACTGACTGACCCACTCTCTCTCACTGACTGACTGACTCACTCTCTGACTGACTCACTCTCACTGTCTCGCTCACTCTCACTGACTGACTCACTCACTCTTTGACTGACTCACTCTCACTGACTCACTCACTCTTACTGACTGACTCACTCACTCTCACTGACTGACTCACTCACTCTCACTGACTGACTCACTCACTCTCACTGACTGACTCACTCACTCTCACTGACTGACTCACTCTCACTGACTGACTCACTCTCTCTCTCACTGACTGACTCACTCTCTCTCTCACTGACTGACTCACTCTCTCTCTCACTGACTCACTCACTCTCACTGACTGACTCACTCTCACTGACTGACTCACTCTCACTGACTGACTCACTCACTCTCACTGACTGACTCACTCACTCTCACTGACTGACTCGCTCACTCCCACTGACTGACTCACTCTCTCTCTCACTGACTCACTCACTCTCACTGACAGACTCACTCTCACTGACTGACTCACTCTCACTGACAGACTCACTCACTCTCACTGACTGACTCATTCACTCTCACTGACTGACTCACTCTCACTGACTGACTCTCTCTCTCTCACTGACTGACTCACTCACACTCACTGACTGACTGACTCACTCTCACTGACTCACTCACTCTCACTGACTCACTGACTGTCACTGACTCACTGACTGACTCACTCTCACTGACTGACTCACTCTCACTGACTCACTCTCACTGACTGACTCACTCACTCTCACTGACTCACTCACTCTCACTGACTGACTCACTCACTCTCACTCTCACTGACTCACTCTCACTGACTCACTTTAATTGACTCACTCTCACTGACTCACTCACTCTCACTGACTCACTCACTGACTCACTCTCACTGACTCACTCTCACTGACTGACTGACTCACTCTCACTGACTGACTGACTCACTCTCACTGACTCACTCTCACTGACTGACTCACTCTCACTGACTGACTCACTCTCACTGACTCACTCTCACTGACTCACTCTCACTGACTGACTCACTCTCACTGACTGACTCACTCTCACTCACTGACTGACTCACTCTCACTCACTGACTGACTCACTCTCACTGACTCACTCACTCTCACTGACTCACTCACTCTCACTGACTCACTCACTCACTCTCACTGACTCACTCACTCACTCTCACTGACTCACTCACTCTCACTGACTCACTCACTCTCACTGACTGACTTAGTCACTCTCACTGACTGACTCACTCTCACTGACTGACTCACTCTCACTGACTCACTCACTCTCACTGACAGACTCACTCACTCTCTGACTGACTCACTCTCACTGACTCACTCACTCTCACTGACTGACTCACTCACTCTCACTGACTGACTCACTCTCTCTCTCACTGACTGACTCACTCTCACTGACTAACTCACTCTCTCACTGACTGACTCACTCTCACTGACTGACTCACTCTCACTGACTGACTCACTCTCACTGACTGACTCACTCTCTCTCTCACTGACTGACTCACTCTCTCTCTCACTGACTGACTCACTCTCTCACTGACTGACTCACTCTCACTGACTGACTCACTCTCACTCTCACTGACTCACTCTCACTCTCACTGACTCACTCTCACTGACTCACTGACTCACTCTCAGTGACTCACTCTCACTGACTGACTCACTCTCACTGACTGACTCACTCTCACTGACTGACTCACTCTCACTGACTGACTCACTCTCACTCACTGACTGACTCACTCTCACTCACTGACTGACTCACTCTCTCTCTCACTGACTGACTGACTCACTCTCACTGACACTCACCCACTCTCACGCACTGACTAACTCACTGTCACTGACTAAGTCACTCTCACTGACTGATTCTCTCTCAATGACTTGCTCGCTCACTCTCACTGACTGACTTGCTCACTGACTCACTCTCACTGACTGATTCACTATCACTGACTGACTCGCTCACTGACTCACTCTCACTGACTCACTGTCACTGACTCACTCTCACTGACTCACTGTCACTGACTCACTCTCACTGACTCACTACCTCTCACTGACACTCACCCACTTTCACGCACTGACTCACTCACTCTCACTGACTTATTCACTCTCACTGACTGACTCACTCTCACTGATTGACTCACTCTCACTGACTGACTCACTCTCACTGACTGACTCACTCTCACTGACTGACTCTCTCTCTCACTGACTGACTCACTCTCTCTCTCACTGACTGACTGACTCTCACTGACTAACTCTCACTCACTGACTCACTCTCACTCACTGACTCACTCTCACTGACTTACTCTCTCACTCTCACAGACTCACTCACTCTCACTGACTGACTGACTCACTCTCACTGACTGACTCACTCACTCTCACTGACTGACTGACTCACTCTCACTGACTGACTCACTCACCCTCACGGACTCACTCACCCTCACGGACTCACTCACCCTCAAGGACTCGCTCACCCTCACAGACTCGCTCACCCTCACGGACTCGCTCACCCTCACGGGCTCGCTCAGCCTTACGGACTTGCTCACCCTCACGGACTCACTCACTCTCACGGACTCGCTCACTCACTCTCACTGACTCACTCGCTCACTGACTGACTAGCTCACTGACTGACTCGCTCACTGACTGACTCGCTCACTGACTGACTCTCACTGACTCACTCTCACTGACTCACTCAC
This sequence comes from Triturus cristatus, assembly GCF_964204655.1. Taxonomy (NCBI): domain Eukaryota; kingdom Metazoa; phylum Chordata; class Amphibia; order Caudata; family Salamandridae; genus Triturus; species Triturus cristatus. The sequence goes on from NC_140579.1 coordinate 217,748,892, forward strand.
TCTCACTGGCTGACTCACTCTCACTGACTGACTCACTCTCACTGACTAACTCACTCTCACTGACTGACTCAATCTCACTGTCACTGACTCACTCTCACTGACTCACTCTCACTGACTCACTCTCACTGACTCACTCACTCTCACTGACACTCACCCACTCTCATGCACTGACTCACTCACTCTCACTGACTGACTCACTCACTCTCACTGACTCACTCACTCACTCTCACTGACTGACTCACTCACTCTGAGTGACTGACTGACTCACTCACTCACTCTCACTGACTGACTCACTCTCACTGACTCACTCACTCACTCTGACTGACTGACTCACTCACTCACTCTGACTGACTGACTGACTCACTCACTCTCACTCACTCACTCACTCACTCACTCTCACTGACTGACTCACTGACTCTCACTGACTGACTCTCTCACTCTCACTGACTCTCTCACTCTCACTGATTGACTCTCTCACTCTCACTGACTGACTCACTCACTCTCACTGACTGACTCACTCTCACTGACTCACTCACTCTCACTGACTCACTCACTCTCACTGACTCACTCACTCTCACTCACTCACTCACTCACTCACTCTCACTGACTCACTCTCACTGACTCACTCCCTCCCACTGACTGACTTAGTCACTCTCACTGACTCACTCACTCTCACTGACTCACTCACTCTCACTGACAGACTCACTCACTCTCTGACTGACTCACTCTCACTGACTGACTCACTCTTACTGACTGACTGACTCACTCTCACTGACTGACTCACTCTCTCTCTCACTGACTGACTCACTCTCACTGACTAACTCACTCTCTCACTGACTGACTCACTCTCAATGACTGACTCACTCTCACTGACTGACTCACTCTCACTGACTGACTCACTCTCTCTCTCACTGACTGACTCACTCTCTCTCTCACTGACTGACTCACTCTCTCACTGACTGACTCACTCTCACTGACTGACTCACTCTCACTCTCACTGACTCACTCTCACTCTCACTGACTCACTCTCACTGACTCACTGACTCACTCTCAGTGACTCACTCTCACTGACTGACTCACTCTCACTGACTGACTCACTCTCACTGACTGACTCACTCTCACTGACTGACTCACTCTCACTCACTGACTGACTCACTCTCACTCACTGACTGACTCACTCTCTCTCTCACTGACTGACTGACTCACTCTCACTGACACTCACCCACTCTCACGCACTGACTAACTCACTGTCACTGACTAAGTCACTCTCACTGACTGATTCTCTCTCAATGACTTGCTCGCTCACTCTCACTGACTGACTTGCTCACTGACTCACTCTCACTGACTGATTCACTCTCACTGACTGACTCGCTCACTGACTCACTCTCACTGACTCACTGTCACTGACTCACTCTCACTGACTCACTCTCACTGACTCACTCTCACTGACTCACTCCCTCTCACTGATACTCACCCACTTTCACGCACTGACTCACTCACTCTCACTGACTAATTCACTCTCACTGACTGACTCACTCTCACTGATTGACTCACTCTCACTGACTGACTCACTCTCACTGACTGACTCACTCTCACTGACTGACTCTCTCTCTCACTGACTGACTCACTCTCTCTCTCACTGACTGACTGACTCTCACTGACTAACTCTCACTGACTGACTCACTCTCACTCACTGACTCACTCTCACTGACTTACTCTCTCACTCTCACAGACTCACTCACTCTCACTGACTGACTGACTCACTCTCACTGACTGACTCACTCACTCTCACTGACTGACTGACTCACTCTCACTGACTGACTCACTCACCCTCACGGACTCACTCACCCTTACGGACTCACTCACCCTCACGGACTCGCTCACCCTCACGGACTCGCTCACCCTCACGGACTCGCTCACCCTCACGGGCTCGCTCACCCTTACGGACTTGCTCACCCTCACGGACTCACTCACTCTCACGGACTCGCTCACTCACTCTCACTGACTCACTTGCGCACTGACTGACTAGCTCACTGACTGACTCGCTCACTGACTGACTCGCTCACTGACTGACTCGCTCACTGACTGACTCTCACTGACTCACTCTCACTGACTCACTCACTCTCACTGACTGACTCACTCTCACTGACTGACTCACTCTCACTGACTAACTCACTCTCACTGAGTGACTCAATCTCACTGTCACTGACTCACTCTCACTGACTCACTCTCACTGACTCACTCTCACTGACTCACTCACTCTCACTGACACTCACCCACTCTCACGCACTGACTCACTCACTCTCACTGACTGACTCACTCACTCTCACTGACTCACTCACTCACTCTCACTGACTGACTCACTCACTCTGAGTGACTGACTGACTCACTCACTCACTCTCACTGACTGACTCACTCTCACTGACTCACTCACTCACTCTGACTGACTGACTGACTGACTCACTCTGACTGACTGACTGACTCACTCTCACTCACTCACTCACTCACTCTCACTGACTGACTCACTGACTCTCACTGACTGACTCTCTCACTCTCACTGACTCTCACTCTCACTGATTGACTCTCTCACTCTCACTGACTGACTCACTCACTCTCACTGACTGACTTACTCTCACTGACTCACTCACTCTCACTGACTCACTCACTCTCACTGACTCACTCACTCTCACTCACTCACTCACTCACTCACTCACTCTCACTGACTCACTCACTCTCACTGACTCACTCACTCTCACTGACTGACTTAGTCACTCTCACTGACTGACTCACTCTCACTGACTCACTCACTCTCACTGACAGACTCACTCACTCTCTGACTGACTCACTCTCACTGACTGACTCACTCTCACTGACTGACTGACTCACTCTCACTGACTGACTCACTCTCTCTCTCACTGACTGACTCACTCTCACTGACTAACTCACTCTCTCACTGACTGACTCACTCTCACTGACTGACTCACTCTCACTGACTGACTCACTCTCACTGACTGACTCACTCTCTCTCTCACTGACTGACTCACTCTCTCTCTCACTGACTGACTCACTCTCTCACTGACTGACTCACTCTCACTGACTGACTCACTCTCACTCTCACTGACTCACTCTCACTCTCACTGACTCACTCTCACTGACTCACTGACTCACTCTCAGTGACTCACTCTCACTGACTGACTCACTCTCACTGACTGACTCACTCTCACTGACTGACTCACTCTCACTGACTGACTCACTCTCACTCACTGACTGACTCACTCTCACTCACTGACTGACTCACTCTCTCTCTCTCACTGACTGACTGACTCACTCTCACTGACACTCACCCACTCTCACGCACTGACTAACTCACTGTCACTGACTAAGTCACTCTCACTGACTGATTCTCTCTCAATGACTTGCTCGCTCACTCTCACTGACTGACTTGCTCACTGACTCACTCTCACTGACTGATTCACTCTCACTGACTGACTCGCTCACTGACTCACTCTCACTGACTCAATGTCACTGACTCACTCTCACTGACTCACTGTCACTGACTCACTCTCACTGACTCACTCCCTCTCACTGACACTCACCCACTTTCACACACTGACTCACTCACTCTCACTGACTAATTCACTCTCACTGACTGACTCACTCTCACTGATTGACTCACTCTCACTGACTGACTCACTCTCACTGACTGACTCACTCTCACTGACTGACTCTCTCTCTCACTGACTGACTCACTCTCTCTCTCACTGACTGACTGACTCTCACTGACTAACTCTCACTGACTGACTCACTCTCACTCACTGACTCACTCTCACTGACTTACTCTCTCACTCTCACAGACTCACTCACTCTCACTGACTGACTGACTCACTCTCACTGACTGACTCACTCACTCTCACTGACTGACTGACTCACTCTCACTGACTGACTCACTCACTCTCACTGACTGACTGACTCACTCTCACTGACTGACTCACTCACCCTCACGGACTCACTCACCCTCACGGACTCGCTCACCCTCACGGACTCGCTCACCCTCACGGACTCGCTCACCCTCACGGGCTCGCTCACCCTTACGGACTTGCTCACCCTCACGGACTCACTCACTCTCACGGACTCGCTCACTCACTCTCACTGACTCACTCGCTCACTGACTGACTAGCTCACTGACTGACTCGCTCACTGACTGACTCGCTCACTGACTGACTCTCACTGACTCACTCTCACTGACTGACTCACTCTCACTGACTGACTCACTCTCACTGACTGACTCACTCTCACTGACTAACTCACTCTCACTGACTGACTCAATCTCACTGACTGACTCACTCTCACTGACTCACTCTCACTGACTCACTCTCACTGACTGACTCACTCTCACTGACTGACTCACTCTAACTGACTGACTCACTCTCACTCACTCACTGACTCACTCTCACTCACTCACTGACTCACTCTCTCTCTCACGCACTGACTAACTCACTCTCACTGACTAATTCACAATCACTGACTGACTCACTCTCTCTCTCACTGACTGACTCACTCTCTCACTGACTGACTGACTCTCACTGACTCACTCTCACTGACTGACTCACTCTCACTGACTGACTCACTCTCACTAACTGACTCTCTCACTCCCACTGACTCACTCACTCTCACTGACTGACTCACTCACTCTCACTGACTGACTCGCTCACTCTCACTCACTCTCACTGACTCACTCTTACTGACTCACTTTCACTGACTCACTCTCACAGACTCACTCTCACTGACTCTTTCTCACTGACTCTCTCTCACTGACTGACTCACTCACTGACTGACTCTCCCACTCTCTCACTGACTGACCCACTCTCTCACTGACTGACTCTCCCACTCTCTCACTGACTGACTCACTCACTCTCTCACTGACTCACTCACTCTCACTGACTGACTCACTCTCTCACTGACTGACTGACTCTGACTGACTGACTCTCACTGACTCTCGCTAAAAGACTGACTGACTCTTGCCAAAAGACTGACTGACTCTTGCTAAGGGACTGACTCACTCTCACTGACTGACTATCTCACTGACTCACTCTTTCACTCACTGACTCACTCTCATTCACTCACTCTCACTGACTGACTCTCACTGACTGACTCTCTGACTGACTGACTCTCACACTGACTGTCCCTCTCACTGACTCACTGACTCTCACTGACTCTCACTGACTGACTCTCTCACTCTCACTGACTCTCTCACTGACTCTCTCACTGACTCTCTCACAGACTCTCTCACTGACTCACTCTCACTGATTCACTCTCACTGACTCACTCACTCTCACTGACTCACTCACTCTCACTGACTGACTCTCCCACTCTCTCACTGACTGACTCTCTCACTGACTGACTCTCTCTCTCACTGACTAATTCACTCTCGCTCTCACTGACTGACCCACTCTCTCTCACTGACTGACTGACTCACTCTCTGACTGACTCACTCTCACTGTCTCGCTCACTCTCACTGACTGACTCACTCACTCTTTGACTGACTCACTCTCACTGACTCACTCACTCTTACTGACTGACTCACTCACTCTCACTGACTGACTCACTCACTCTCACTGACTGACTCACTCACTCTCACTGACTGACTCACTCACTCTCACTGACTGACTCACTCTCACTGACTGACTCACTCTCTCTCTCACTGACTGACTCACTCTCTCTCTCACTGACTGACTCACTCTCTCACTGACTGACTCACTCTCACTGACTCACTCTCACTGACTGACTCACTCTCACTGACTGACTCACTCTCACTGACTCACTCTCACTGACTCACTCTCACTGACTGACTCACTCTCACTGACTGACTCACTCTCACTCACTGACTGACTCACTCTCACTCACTGACTGACTCACTCTCACTGACTCACTCACTCTCACTGACTCACTCACTCTCACTGACTCACTCACTCACTCTCACTGACTCACTCACTCACTCTCACTGACTCACTCACTCTCACTGACTCACTCACTCTCACTGACTGACTTAGTCACTCTCACTGACTGACTCACTCTCACTGACTGACTCACTCTCACTGACTCACTCACTCTCACTGACAGACTCACTCACTCTCTGACTGACTCACTCTCACTGACTCACTCACTCTCACTGACTGACTCACTCACTCTCACTGACTGACTCACTCTCTCTCTCACTGACTGACTCACTCTCACTGACTAACTCACTCTCTCACTGACTGACTCACTCTCACTGACTGACTCACTCTCACTGACTGACTCACTCTCACTGACTGACTCACTCTCTCTCTCACTGACTGACTCACTCTCTCTCTCACTGATTGACTCACTCTCTCACTGACTGACTCACTCTCACTGACTGACTCACTCTCACTCTCACTGACTCACTCTCACTCTCACTGACTCACTCTCACTGACTCACTGACTCACTCTCAGTGACTCACTCTCACTGACTGACTCACTCTCACTGACTGACTCACTCTCACTGACTGACTCACTCTCACTGACTGACTCACTCTCACTCACTGACTGACTCACTCTCACTCACTGACTGACTCACTCTCTCTCTCACTGACTGACTGACTCACTCTCACTGACACTCACCCACTCTCACGCACTGACTAACTCACTGTCACTGACTAAGTCACTCTCACTGACTGATTCTCTCTCAATGACTTGCTCGCTCACTCTCACTGACTGACTTGCTCACTGACTCACTCTCACTGACTGATTCACTATCACTGACTGACTCGCTCACTGACTCACTCTCACTGACTCACTGTCACTGACTCACTGTCACTGACTCACTGTCACTGACTCACTCTCACTGACTCACTCCCTCTCACTGACACTCACCCACTTTCACGCACTGACTCACTCACTCTCACTGACTTATTCACTCTCACTGACTGACTCACTCTCACTGATTGACTCACTCTCACTGACTGACTCACTCTCACTGACTGACTCACTCTCACTGACTGACTCTCTCTCTCACTGACTGACTCACTCTCTCTCTCTCTCACTGACTGACTGACTCTCACTGACTAACTCTCACTCACTGACTCACTCTCACTCACTGACTCACTCTCACTGACTTACTCTCTCACTCTCACAGACTCACTCACTCTCACTGACTGACTGACTCACTCTCACTGACTGACTCACTCACTCTCACTGACTGACTGACTCACTCTCACTGACTGACTCACTCACCCTCACGGACTCACTCACCCTCACGGACTCACTCACCCTCACGGACTCGCTCACCCTCACAGACTCGCTCACCCTCACGGACTCGCTCACCCTCACGGGCTCGCTCAGCCTTACGGACTTGCTCACCCTCACGGACTCACTCACTCTCACGGACTCGCTCACTCACTCTCACTGACTCACTCGCTCACTGACTGACTAGCTCACTGACTGACTCGCTCACTGACTGACTCGCTCACTGACTGACTCTCACTGACTCACTCTCACTGACTCACTCACTCTCACTGACTGACTCACTCTCACTGACTGACTCACTCTCACTGGCTAACTCACTCTCACTGACTGACTCAATCTCACTGACTGACTCACTCTCACTGACTCACTCTCACTGACTCACTCTCACTGACTGACTCACTCTCACTGACTGACTCACTCTAACTGACTGACTCACTCTCACTCACTCACTGACTCACTCTCACTCACTCACTGACTCACTCTCTCTCTCACTGACTGACTGACTCACTCTCACTGACACTCACCCACTCTCACGCACTGACTAACTCACTCTCACTGACTAATTCACAATCACTGACTGACTCACTCTCTCTCTCACTGACTGACTCACTCTCTCACTGACTGACTGACTCTCACTGACTCACTCTCACTGACTGACTCACTCTCACTGACTGACTCACTCTCACTAACTGACTCTCTCACTCCCACTGACTCACTCACTCTCACTGAATGACTCACTCACTCTCACTGACTGACTCACTCACTCTCACTCACTGACTCACTCTCACTGACTCACTCTTACTGACTCACTCTCACTGACTCACTCTCACTGACTCACTCTCACAGACTCTTTCTCACAGAATCACTCTCACAGCATCACTCTCACAGAATCACTCTCACAGACTCACTCTCACTGACTCTTTCTCACTGACTCTCTCTCACTGACTGACTCACTCACTGACTGACTCTCCCACTCTCTCACTGACTGACCCACTCTCTCACTGACTGACTCTCCCACTCTCTCACTGACTGACTCACTCACTCTCTCACTGACTCACTCACTCTCACTGACTGACTCACTCTCTCACTGACTGACTGACTCTGACTGACTGACTCTCACTGACTCTCGCTAAAAGACTGACTGACTCTTGCCAAAAGACTGACTGACTCCTGCTAAGGGACTGACTCACTCTCACTGACTGACTATCTCACTGACTCACTCTTTCACTCACTGGCTCACTCTTATTCATTCACTCTCACTGACTGACTCTCACTGACTGACTCTCTGACTGACTGACTCTCACACTGACTGTCCCTCTCACTGACTCACTGACTCTCACTGACTCTCACTGACTGACTCTCTCACTCTCACTGACTCTCTCACTGACTCTCTCACTGACTCTCTCACAGACTCTCTCACTGACTCACTCTCACTGATTCACTCTCACTGACTCACTCACTCTCACTGACTCACTCACTCTCACTGACTGACTCTCCCACTCTCTCACTGACTGACTCTCTCACTGACTGACTCTCTCTCTCACTGACTAATTCACTCTCGCTCTCACTGACTGACCCACTCTCTCTCACTGACTGACTGACTCACTCTCTGACTGACTCACTCTCACTGTCTCGCTCACTCTCACTGACTGACTCACTCACTCTTTGACTGACTCACTCTCACTGACTCACTCACTCTCACTGACTGACTCACTCACTCTCACTGACTGACTCACTCACTCTCACTGACTGACTCACTCACTCTCACTGACTGACTCACTGTCACTGACTGACTCACTCTCACTGACTGACTCACTCTCTCTCTCACTGACTGACTCACTCTCTCTCTCACTGACTGACTCACTCTCTCACTGACTGACTCACTCTCACTGACTCACTCTCACTGACTGACTCACTCTCACTGACTGACTCACTCTCACTGACTCACCTCACTGACTCACTCTCACTGACTGACTCACTCTCACTGACTGACTCACTCACTCACTCTCACTCACTGACTGACTCACTCTCACTCACTGACTGACTCACTTTCACTGACTCACTCACTCTCACTGACTCACTCACTCACTCTCACTGACTCACTCACTCACTCTCACTGACTCACTCACTCTCACTGACTAACTCACTCACTCTCACTGACTGACTCACTCTCACTGACTCACTCACTCTCTGACTGACTCACTCTCACTGACTCACTCACTCTCACTGACTGACTCACTCACTCTCACTGACTGACTCACTCTCTCTCTCACTGACTGACTCACTCTCACTGACTGACTCACTCTCTCACTGACTGACTCACTCTTTTATGTTATGTTATGTTACATACATTTGTAATGCGCACTGCTGCCCCAGCTAAGGGGCGTCCAGGCGCATGGCAGGTAAAAATGCAACACCACAGGAAACACAACAGAAAGGAGGAAAGTGAATGTATTAAAACAAAAAGTTTTTAAGGCTTTACGAAAGACTAAAAGATCATCTAGCAGTCGCAACTCTACAGGAAGGGAGTTCCAGAGCTCGGCTGCTCTGACCCGGAAAGAACGGCCACCGACCTGACACAGCCTGTATCGGGGAATCACAGTGAGTGCATGACCCATGGATCTCAGGGGCCGAGTAGGCACATACCAAGACAAAAGGTCCGCAAGAATAGGGGGACCTACCCCCCTCAGAATCTTGAACGCCATACACAGCACTTTAAACTGAATTCTGGCCCTGATAGGCAGCCAGTGCAGTGATCTCAATGTGCTGGAGGCAGAACAAGTACGGGGTAGGCCAACAATAGCTCTCGCCGCAGCGTTCTGGACACGTTGGAGGCGGGTAACCTCAGCCTCAACTCTCACTGACTCACTCTCACTGACTGACTAACTCTCACTGACTGACTCACTCTCACTGACTGACTCACTCTCACTGACTCACTCTCACTGACTGACTCACTCTCACTGACTGACTCACTCTCACTGACTGACTCACTCTCACTGACTCACTCTCACTGATTCACTCTCTCTGACTGACTCACTCTCACTGACTGACTCACTCTCACTCACTGACTGACTCACTCTCACTTACTGACTGACTCACTCTCTCTCTCACTGACTGACTGACTCACTCTCACTGACACTCACCCACTCTCATGCACTGACTAACTCACTCTCACTGACTAATTCACTCTCACTGACTGATTCACTCTCAATGACTCGCTTGCTCACACTCACTGACTGACTTGCTCACTGACTCACTCTCACTGACTGACTCACTCTCACTGACTAACGCGCTCACTGACTCACTCTCACTGACTCACTGTCACTGACTCACTCTCACTGACTCACTATCACTGACTCACTCTCACTGACTCACTCCCTCTCACTGACACTCACCCACTCTCACGCACTGACTCACTAACTCTCACTGACTAACTCACTCTCACTGACTGACTCACTCTCACTGATTGACTCACTCTCTCACTGACTGACTCACTCTCACTCTCACAGACTCACTCACTCTCACTGACTGACTCACTCACTCTCACTGACTGCCTCACTCAATCTCACTGACTGACTCACTCTCACTCACTGACTGACTCACTCTCTCTCTCACTGACTGACTGACTCACTCTCACTGACACTCACCCACTCTCACGCACTGACTAATTCACTCTCACTGACTAATTCACTCTCACTGACTGACTCACTCTCACTGACTCGCTCTCTCATTCTCACTGACTGACTTGCTCACTGACTCACTCTCACTGACTGACTCACTCACCCTCATGGACTCACTCACCCTCACGGACTCACTCACCCTCACGGACTCGCTCACCCTCATGGACTCACTCACCCTCACAGACTCGCTCACCCTCATGGGCTCGCTCACCCTCACGGACTCGCTCACCCTCATGGACTCACTCACTCTTATGGACTCGCTCACTCACTCTCACTTACTCGCTCGCTCACTCTCACTGACTCACTCGCTCACTGACTGACTCGCTCACTGACTGACTCGCTCACTGACTGACTCGCTCACTGACTCACTCTCACTGACTCACTCTCACTGACTCACTTACTCTCACTGACTCACTCACTCTCACTGACTCACTCACTCTCACTGACTGACTCACTCTCACTGACTGACTCACTCTCACTGACTAACTCACTCTCAATGACTGACTCAATCTCACTGGCTGACTCACTCTCACTGACTCACTCTCACTGACTCACTCTCACTGACTCACTCTCACTGACTGACTCACTCTCACTGACTGACTCACTCTCACTGACTGACTCACTCTCACTCACTCACTGACTCACTCTCACTGACTGACTGACTCACTCTCTCTCTCCCTGACTGACTGACTCACTCTCACTGATACTCACCCACTCTCACGCACTGACTAACTCACTCTCACTGACTAATTCACTCTCACTGACTGACTCACTCTCACTGACTCGCTCTCTCACTCTCACTGACTGACTTGCTCACTGACTCACTCTCACTGACTGACTCACTCACCCTCATGTACTCACTCACCCTCACGGACTCACTCACCCTCACAGACTCGCTCACCCTCACGGACTCACTAACCCTCACAGACTCACTCACTCTCATGGACTCGCTCACTCACTCTCACTTACTCGCTCGCTCACTCTCACTGACTCACTCGCTCACTAACTGACTCGCTCACTGACTGACTCGCTCACTGACTGACTCGCTCACTGACTCACTCTCACTGACTCACTCTCACTGACTCACTCACTCTCACTGACTCACTCACTCTCACTGACTCACTCACTCTCACTGACTGACTCACTCTCACTGACTGACTCACTCTCACTGACTAACTCACTCTCACAGACTGACTCAATGTCACTGGCTGACTCACTCTCACTGACTCACTCTCACTGACTCACTCTCACTGACTCACTCACTCTCACTGACTGACTCACTCTCACTGACTGACTCACTCTCACTCACTCACTGACTCACTCTCACTGACTGACTGACTCACTCTCTCTCTCACTGACTGACTGACTCACTCTCACTGACACTCACCCACTCTCACGCACTGACTAACTCACTCTCACTGACTGACTCACTCTCACTGACTGACTCACTCTTACTGACTGACTCACTCTCACTCACTGACTGATTCACTCTCACTCACTGACTGACTCACTCTCTCTCTCACTGACTGACTGACTCACTCTCACTGACACTCACCCACTCTCACACACTGACTAATTCACTCTCACTGACTAATTCACTCTCACTGACTGACTCACTCTCACTGACTCGCTCTCTCATTCTCACTGACTGACTTGCTCACTGACTCACTCTCACTGACTGACTCACTCACCCTCATGGACTCACTCACCCTCACGGACTCACTCACCCTCACGGACTCGCTCACCCTCACAGACTCACTCACCCTCACAGACTCGCTCACCCTCATGGGCTCGCTCACCCTCACAGACTCGCTCACCCTCATGGACTCACTCACTCTTATGGACTCGCTCACTCACTCTCACTTACTCGCTCGCTCACTCTCACTGACTCACTCACTCACTGACTGACTCGCTCACTGACTGACTCGCTCACTGACTCACTCTCACTGACTCACTCTCACTGACTCACTCACTCTCACTGACTCACTCACTCTCACTGACTGACTCACTCTCACTGACTCACTCACTCTCACTGACTGACTCAATCTCACTGACTGACTCACTCTCACTGACTCACTCTCACTGACTCACTCTCACTGACTGACTCACTCTCACTGACTGACTCACTCTCACTGACTGACTCACTCTCACTCACTCACTGACTCACTCTCACTCACTCACTGACTCACTCTCTCTCTCACTGACTGACTGACTCACTCTCACTGATACTCACCCACTCTCACACACTGACTAACTCACTCTCACTGACTAATTCACTCTCACTGACTGACTCACTCTCACTGACTCGCTCTCTCACTCTCACTGACTGACTTGCTCACTGACTCACTCTCACTGACTGACTCACTGTCACTGACTGACTCACTCACTGACTCACTGTCACTGACTCACTGTCACTGACTCACTCTCACTGACTCACTCTCACTGACTCACTCACTCTCACTGACACTCACCCACTCTCACGCACTGACTCACTCACTCTCACTGACTGACTCACTCACTCTCACTGACTCACTCACTCACTCTCACTGACTCACTCACTCACTCTGAGTGACTGACTGACTCACTCACTCACTCTCACTGACTGACTCACTCTCACTGACTCACTCACTCACTCTGACTGACTGACTGACTGACTCACTCTGACTGACTGACTGACTCACTCTCACTCACTCACTCACTCACTCTCACTGACTGACTCACTGACTCTCACTGACTGACTCTCTCACTCTCACTGACTCTCACTCTCACTGATTGACTCTCTCACTCTCACTGACTGACTCACTCACTCTCACTGACTGACTTACTCTCACTGACTCACTCACTCTCACTGACTCACTCACTCTCACTGACTCACTCACTCTCACTCACTCACTCACTCACTCACTCTCACTGACTCACTCACTCTCACTGACTCACTCACTCTCACTGACTGACTTAGTCACTCTCACTGACTGACTCACTCTCACTGACTCACTCACTCTCACTGACAGACTCACTCACTCTCTGACTGACTCACTCTCACTGACTGACTCACTCTCACTGACTGACTGACTCACTCTCACTGACTGACTCACTCTCTCTCTCACTGACTGACTCACTCTCACTGACTAACTCACTCTCTCACTGACTGACTCACTCTCACTGACTGACTCACTCTCACTGACTGACTCACTCTCACTGACTGACTCACTCTCTCTCTCACTGACTGACTCACTCTCTCTCTCACTGACTGACTCACTCTCTCACTGACTGACTCACTCTCACTGACTGACTCACTCTCACTCTCACTGACTCACTCTCACTCTCACTGACTCTCACTGACTGACTCTCTCACTCTCACTGACTCTCTCACTGACTCTCTCACTGACTCTCTCACAGACTCTCTCACTGACTCACTCTCACTGATTCACTCTCACTGACTCACTCACTCTCACTGACTCACTCACTCTCACTGACTGACTCTCCCACTCTCTCACTGACTGACTCTCTCACTGACTGACTCTCTCTCTCACTGACTAATTCACTCTCGCTCTCACTGACTGACCCACTCTCTCTCACTGACTGACTGACTCACTCTCTGACTGACTCACTCTCACTGTCTCGCTCACTCTCACTGACTGACTCACTCACTCTTTGACTGACTCACTCTCACTGACTCACTCACTCTTACTGACTGACTCACTCACTCTCACTGACTGACTCACTCACTCTCACTGACTGACTCACTCACTCTCACTGACTGACTCACTCACTCTCACTGACTGACTCACTCTCACTGACTGACTCACTCTCTCTCTCACTGACTGACTCACTCTCTCTCTCACTGACTGACTCACTCTCTCTCTCACTGACTCACTCACTCTCACTGACTGACTCACTCTCACTGACTGACTCACTCTCACTGACTGACTCACTCACTCTCACTGACTGACTCACTCACTCTCACTGACTGACTCGCTCACTCCCACTGACTGACTCACTCTCTCTCTCACTGACTCACTCACTCTCACTGACAGACTCACTCTCACTGACTGACTCACTCTCACTGACAGACTCACTCACTCTCACTGACTGACTCATTCACTCTCACTGACTGACTCACTCTCACTGACTGACTCTCTCTCTCTCACTGACTGACTCACTCACACTCACTGACTGACTGACTCACTCTCACTGACTCACTCACTCTCACTGACTCACTGACTGTCACTGACTCACTGACTGACTCACTCTCACTGACTGACTCACTCTCACTGACTCACTCTCACTGACTGACTCACTCACTCTCACTGACTCACTCACTCTCACTGACTGACTCACTCACTCTCACTCTCACTGACTCACTCTCACTGACTCACTTTAATTGACTCACTCTCACTGACTCACTCACTCTCACTGACTCACTCACTGACTCACTCTCACTGACTCACTCTCACTGACTGACTGACTCACTCTCACTGACTGACTGACTCACTCTCACTGACTCACTCTCACTGACTGACTCACTCTCACTGACTGACTCACTCTCACTGACTCACTCTCACTGACTCACTCTCACTGACTGACTCACTCTCACTGACTGACTCACTCTCACTCACTGACTGACTCACTCTCACTCACTGACTGACTCACTCTCACTGACTCACTCACTCTCACTGACTCACTCACTCTCACTGACTCACTCACTCACTCTCACTGACTCACTCACTCACTCTCACTGACTCACTCACTCTCACTGACTCACTCACTCTCACTGACTGACTTAGTCACTCTCACTGACTGACTCACTCTCACTGACTGACTCACTCTCACTGACTCACTCACTCTCACTGACAGACTCACTCACTCTCTGACTGACTCACTCTCACTGACTGACTCACTCTCACTGACTGACTGACTCACTCTCACTGACTGACTCACTCTCTCTCTCACTGACTGACTCACTCTCACTGACTAACTCACTCTCTCACTGACTGACTCACTCTCACTGACTGACTCACTCTCACTGACTGACTCACTCTCACTGACTGACTCACTCTCTCTCTCACTGACTGACTCACTCTCTCTCTCACTGACTGACTCACTCTCTCACTGACTGACTCACTCTCACTGACTGACTCACTCTCACTCTCACTGACTCACTCTCACTCTCACTGACTCACTCTCACTGACTCACTGACTCACTCTCAGTGACTCACTCTCACTGACTGACTCACTCTCACTGACTGACTCACTCTCACTGACTGACTCACTCTCACTGACTGACTCACTCTCACTCACTGACTGACTCACTCTCACTCACTGACTGACTCACTCTCTCTCTCACTGACTGACTGACTCACTCTCACTGACACTCACCCACTCTCACGCACTGACTAACTCACTGTCACTGACTAAGTCACTCTCACTGACTGATTCTCTCTCAATGACTTGCTCGCTCACTCTCACTGACTGACTTGCTCACTGACTCACTCTCACTGACTGATTCACTATCACTGACTGACTCGCTCACTGACTCACTCTCACTGACTCACTGTCACTGACTCACTCTCACTGACTCACTGTCACTGACTCACTCTCACTGACTCACTACCTCTCACTGACACTCACCCACTTTCACGCACTGACTCACTCACTCTCACTGACTTATTCACTCATACTGACTGACTCACTCTCACTGATTGACTCACTCTCACTGACTGACTCACTCTCACTGACTGACTCACTCTCACTGACTGACTCTCTCTCTCACTGACTGACTCACTCTCTCTCTCACTGACTGACTGACTCTCACTGACTAACTCTCACTCACTGACTCACTCTCACTCACTGACTCACTCTCACTGACTTACTCTCTCACTCTCACAGACTCACTCACTCTCACTGACTGACTGACTCACTCTCACTGACTGACTCACTCACTCTCACTGACTGACTGACTCACTCTCACTGACTGACTCACTCACCCTCACGGACTCACTCACCCTCACGGACTCACTCACCCTCAAGGACTCGCTCACCCTCACAGACTCGCTCACCCTCACGGACTCGCTCACCCTCACGGGCTCGCTCAGCCTTACGGACTTGCTCACCCTCACGGACTCACTCACTCTCACGGACTCGCTCACTCACTCTCACTGACTCACTCGCTCACTGACTGACTAGCTCACTGACTGACTCGCTCACTGACTGACTCGCTCACTGACTGACTCTCACTGACTCACTCTCACTGACTCACTCACTCTCACTGGCTGACTCACTCTCACTGACTGACTCACTCTCACTGACTAACTCACTCTCACTGACTGACTCAATCTCACTGTCACTGACTCACTCTCACTGACTCACTCTCACTGACTCACTCTCACTGACTCACTCACTCTCACTGACACTCACCCACTCTCATGCACTGACTCACTCACTCTCACTGACTGACTCACTCACTCTCACTGACTCACTCACTCACTCTCACTGACTGACTCACTCACTCTGAGTGACTGACTGACTCACTCACTCACTCTCACTGACTGACTCACTCTCACTGACTCACTCACTCACTCTGACTGACTGACTCACTCACTCACTCTGACTGACTGACTGACTCACTCACTCTCACTCACTCACTCACTCACTCACTCTCACTGACTGACTCACTGACTCTCACTGACTGACTCTCTCACTCTCACTGACTCTCTCACTCTCACTGATTGACTCTCTCACTCTCACTGACTGACTCACTCACTCTCACTGACTGACTCACTCTCACTGACTCACTCACTCTCACTGACTCACTCACTCTCACTGACTCACTCACTCTCACTCACTCACTCACTCACTCACTCTCACTGACTCACTCTCACTGACTCACTCCCTCCCACTGACTGACTTAGTCACTCTCACTGACTCACTCACTCTCACTGACTCACTCACTCTCACTGACAGACTCACTCACTCTCTGACTGACTCACTCTCACTGACTGACTCACTCTTACTGACTGACTGACTCACTCTCACTGACTGACTCACTCTCTCTCTCACTGACTGACTCACTCTCACTGACTAACTCACTCTCTCACTGACTGACTCACTCTCAATGACTGACTCACTCTCACTGACTGACTCACTCTCACTGACTGACTCACTCTCTCTCTCACTGACTGACTCACTCTCTCTCTCACTGACTGACTCACTCTCTCACTGACTGACTCACTCTCACTGACTGACTCACTCTCACTCTCACTGACTCACTCTCACTCTCACTGACTCACTCTCACTGACTCACTGACTCACTCTCAGTGACTCACTCTCACTGACTGACTCACTCTCACTGACTGACTCACTCTCACTGACTGACTCACTCTCACTGACTGACTCACTCTCACTCACTGACTGACTCACTCTCACTCACTGACTGACTCACTCTCTCTCTCACTGACTGACTGACTCACTCTCACTGACACTCACCCACTCTCACGCACTGACTAACTCACTGTCACTGACTAAGTCACTCTCACTGACTGATTCTCTCTCAATGACTTGCTCGCTCACTCTCACTGACTGACTTGCTCACTGACTCACTCTCACTGACTGATTCACTCTCACTGACTGACTCGCTCACTGACTCACTCTCACTGACTCACTGTCACTGACTCACTCTCACTGACTCACTGTCACTGACTCACTCTCACTGACTCACTCCCTCTCACTGATACTCACCCACTTTCACGCACTGACTCACTCACTCTCACTGACTAATTCACTCTCACTGACTGACTCACTCTCACTGATTGACTCACTCTCACTGACTGACTCACTCTCACTGACTGACTCACTCTCACTGACTGACTCTCTCTCTCACTGACTGACTCACTCTCTCTCTCACTGACTGACTGACTCTCACTGACTAACTCTCACTGACTGACTCACTCTCACTCACTGACTCACTCTCACTGACTTACTCTCTCACTCTCACAGACTCACTCACTCTCACTGACTGACTGACTCACTCTCACTGACTGACTCACTCACTCTCACTGACTGACTGACTCACTCTCACTGACTGACTCACTCACCCTCACGGACTCACTCACCCTTACGGACTCACTCACCCTCACGGACTCGCTCACCCTCACGGACTCGCTCACCCTCACGGACTCGCTCACCCTCACGGGCTCGCTCACCCTTACGGACTTGCTCACCCTCACGGACTCACTCTCACGGACTCGCTCACTCACTCTCACTGACTCACTTGCGCACTGACTGACTAGCTCACTGACTGACTCGCTCACTGACTGACTCGCTCACTGACTGACTCTCACTGACTCACTCTCACTGACTCACTCACTCTCACTGACTGACTCACTCTCACTGACTGACTCACTCTCACTGACTAACTCACTCTCACTGAGTGACTCAATCTCACTGTCACTGACTCACTCTCACTGACTCACTCTCACTGACTCACTCTCACTGACTCACTCACTCTCACTGACACTCACCCACTCTCACGCACTGACTCACTCACTCTCACTGACTGACTCACTCACTCTCACTGACTCACTCACTCACTCTCACTGACTGACTCACTCACTCTGAGTGACTGACTGACTCACTCACTCACTCTCACTGACTGACTCACTCTCACTGACTCACTCACTCACTCTGACTGACTGACTGACTGACTCACTCTGACTGACTGACTGACTCACTCTCACTCACTCACTCACTCACTCTCACTGACTGACTCACTGACTCTCACTGACTGACTCTCTCACTCTCACTGACTCTCACTCTCACTGATTGACTCTCTCACTCTCACTGACTGACTCACTCACTCTCACTGACTGACTTACTCTCACTGACTCACTCACTCTCACTGACTCACTCACTCTCACTGACTCACTCACTCTCACTCACTCACTCACTCACTCACTCACTCTCACTGACTCACTCACTCTCACTGACTCACTCACTCTCACTGACTGACTTAGTCACTCTCACTGACTGACTCACTCTCACTGACTCACTCACTCTCACTGACAGACTCACTCACTCTCTGACTGACTCACTCTCACTGACTGACTCACTCTCACTGACTGACTGACTCACTCTCACTGACTGACTCACTCTCTCTCTCACTGACTGACTCACTCTCACTGACTAACTCACTCTCTCACTGACTGACTCACTCTCACTGACTGACTCACTCTCACTGACTGACTCACTCTCACTGACTGACTCACTCTCTCTCTCACTGACTGACTCACTCTCTCTCTCACTGACTGACTCACTCTCTCACTGACTGACTCACTCTCACTGACTGACTCACTCTCACTCTCACTGACTCACTCTCACTCTCACTGACTCACTCTCACTGACTCACTGACTCACTCTCAGTGACTCACTCTCACTGACTGACTCACTCTCACTGACTGACTCACTCTCACTGACTGACTCACTCTCACTGACTGACTCACTCTCACTCACTGACTGACTCACTCTCACTCACTGACTGACTCACTCTCTCTCTCTCACTGACTGACTGACTCACTCTCACTGACACTCACCCACTCTCACGCACTGACTAACTCACTGTCACTGACTAAGTCACTCTCACTGACTGATTCTCTCTCAATGACTTGCTCGCTCACACTCACTGACTGACTTGCTCACTGACTCACTCTCACTGACTGATTCACTCTCACTGACTGACTCGCTCACTGACTCACTCTCACTGACTCAATGTCACTGACTCACTCTCACTGACTCACTGTCACTGACTCACTCTCACTGACTCACTCCCTCTCACTGACACTCACCCACTTTCACACACTGACTCACTCACTCTCACTGACTAATTCACTCTCACTGACTGACTCACTCTCACTGATTGACTCACTCTCACTGACTGACTCACTCTCACTGACTGACTCACTCTCACTGACTGACTCTCTCTCTCACTGACTGACTGACTCTCTCTCTCACTGACTGACTGACTCTCACTGACTAACTCTCACTGACTGACTCACTCTCACTCACTGACTCACTCTCACTGACTTACTCTCTCACTCTCACAGACTCACTCACTCTCACTGACTGACTGACTCACTCTCACTGACTGACTCACTCACTCTCACTGACTGACTGACTCACTCTCACTGACTGACTCACTCACTCTCACTGACTGACTGACTCACTCTCACTGACTGACTCACTCACCCTCACGGACTCACTCACCCTCACGGACTCGCTCACCCTCACGGACTCGCTCACCCTCACGGACTCGCTCACCCTCACGGGCTCGCTCACCCTTACGGACTTGCTCACCCTCACGGACTCACTCACTCTCACGGACTCGCTCACTCACTCTCACTGACTCACTCGCTCACTGACTGACTAGCTCACTGACTGACTCGCTCACTGACTGACTCGCTCACTGACTGACTCTCACTGACTCACTCTCACTGACTGACTCACTCTCACTGACTGACTCACTCTCACTGACTGACTCACTCTCACTGACTAACTCACTCTCACTGACTGACTCAATCTCACTGACTGACTCACTCTCACTGACTCACTCTCACTGACTCACTCTCACTGACTGACTCACTCTCACTGACTGACTCACTCTAACTGACTGACTCACTCTCACTCACTCACTGACTCACTCTCACTCACTCACTGACTCACTCTCTCTCTCACGCACTGACTAACTCACTCTCACTGACTAATTCACAATCACTGACTGACTCACTCTCTCTCTCACTGACTGACTCACTCTCTCACTGACTGACTGACTCTCACTGACTCACTCTCACTGACTGACTCACTCTCACTGACTGACTCACTCTCACTAACTGACTCTCTCACTCCCACTGACTCACTCACTCTCACTGACTGACTCACTCACTCTCACTGACTGACTCACTCACTCTCACTCACTCTCACTGACTCACTCTTACTGACTCACTTTCACTGACTCACTCTCACAGACTCACTCTCACTGACTCTTTCTCACTGACTCTCTCTCACTGACTGACTCACTCACTGACTGACTCTCCCACTCTCTCACTGACTGACCCACTCTCTCACTGACTGACTCTCCCACTCTCTCACTGACTGACTCACTCACTCTCTCACTGACTCACTCACTCTCACTGACTGACTCACTCTCTCACTGACTGACTGACTCTGACTGACTGACTCTCACTGACTCTCGCTAAAAGACTGACTGACTCTTGCCAAAAGACTGACTGACTCTTGCTAAGGGACTGACTCACTCTCACTGACTGACTATCTCACTGACTCACTCTTTCACTCACTGACTCACTCTCATTCACTCACTCTCACTGACTGACTCTCACTGACTGACTCTCTGACTGACTGACTCTCACACTGACTGTCCCTCTCACTGACTCACTGACTCTCACTGACTCTCACTGACTGACTCTCTCACTCTCACTGACTCTCTCACTGACTCTCTCACTGACTCTCTCACAGACTCTCTCACTGACTCACTCTCACTGATTCACTCTCACTGACTCACTCACTCTCACTGACTCACTCACTCTCACTGACTGACTCTCCCACTCTCTCACTGACTGACTCTCTCACTGACTGACTCTCTCTCTCACTGACTAATTCACTCTCGCTCTCACTGACTGACCCACTCTCTCTCACTGAC
This sequence comes from Triturus cristatus, assembly GCF_964204655.1. NCBI lineage: Eukaryota > Metazoa > Chordata > Amphibia > Caudata > Salamandridae > Triturus > Triturus cristatus. Next base: position 217,771,545 of record NC_140579.1, read on the forward strand.
TGACTGACTCACTCTCTGACTGACTCACTCTCACTGTCTCGCTCACTCTCACTGACTGACTCACTCACTCTTTGACTGACTCACTCTCACTGACTCACTCACTCTTACTGACTGACTCACTCACTCTCACTGACTGACTCACTCACTCTCACTGACTGACTCACTCACTCTCACTGACTGACTCACTCACTCTCACTGACTGACTCACTCTCACTGACTGACTCACTCTCTCTCTCACTGACTGACTCACTCTCTCTCTCACTGACTGACTCACTCTCTCACTGACTGACTCACTCTCACTGACTCACTCTCACTGACTGACTCACTCTCACTGACTGACTCACTCTCACTGACTCACTCTCACTGACTCACTCTCACTGACTGACTCACTCTCACTGACTGACTCACTCTCACTCACTGACTGACTCACTCTCACTCACTGACTGACTCACTCTCACTGACTCACTCACTCTCACTGACTCACTCACTCTCACTGACTCACTCACTCACTCTCACTGACTCACTCACTCACTCTCACTGACTCACTCACTCTCACTGACTCACTCACTCTCACTGACTGACTTAGTCACTCTCACTGACTGACTCACTCTCACTGACTGACTCACTCTCACTGACTCACTCACTCTCACTGACAGACTCACTCACTCTCTGACTGACTCACTCACTGACTCACTCACTCTCACTGACTGACTCACTCACTCTCACTGACTGACTCACTCTCTCTCTCACTGACTGACTCACTCTCACTGACTAACTCACTCTCTCACTGACTGACTCACTCTCACTGACTGACTCACTCTCACTGACTGACTCACTCTCACTGACTGACTCACTCTCTCTCTCACTGACTGACTCACTCTCTCTCTCACTGATTGACTCACTCTCTCACTGACTGACTCACTCTCACTGACTGACTCACTCTCACTCTCACTGACTCACTCTCACTCTCACTGACTCACTCTCACTGACTCACTGACTCACTCTCAGTGACTCACTCTCACTGACTGACTCACTCTCACTGACTGACTCACTCTCACTGACTGACTCACTCTCACTGACTGACTCACTCTCACTCACTGACTGACTCACTCTCACTCACTGACTGACTCACTCTCTCTCTCACTGACTGACTGACTCACTCTCACTGACACTCACCCACTCTCACGCACTGACTAACTCACTGTCACTGACTAAGTCACTCTCACTGACTGATTCTCTCTCAATGACTTGCTCGCTCACTCTCACTGACTGACTTGCTCACTGACTCACTCTCACTGACTGATTCACTATCACTGACTGACTCGCTCACTGACTCACTCTCACTGACTCACTGTCACTGACTCACTCTCACTGACTCACTGTCACTGACTCACTGTCACTGACTCACTCCCTCTCACTGACACTCACCCACTTTCACGCACTGACTCACTCACTCTCACTGACTTATTCACTCTCACTGACTGACTCACTCTCACTGATTGACTCACTCTCACTGACAGACTCACTCTCACTGACTGACTCACTCTCACTGACTGACTCTCTCTCTCACTGACTGACTCACTCTCTCTCTCTCTCACTGACTGACTGACTCTCACTGACTAACTCTCACTCACTGACTCACTCTCACTCACTGACTCACTCTCACTGACTTACTCTCTCACTCTCACAGACTCACTCACTCTCACTGACTGACTGACTCACTCTCACTGACTGACTCACTCACTCTCACTGACTGACTGACTCACTCTCACTGACTGACTCACTCACCCTCACGGACTCACTCACCCTCACGGACTCACTCACCCTCACGGACTCGCTCACCCTCACAGACTCGCTCACCCTCACGGACTCGCTCACCCTCACGGGCTCGCTCAGCCTTACGGACTTGCTCACCCTCACGGACTCACTCACTCTCACGGACTCGCTCACTCACTCTCACTGACTCACTCGCTCACTGACTGACTAGCTCACTGACTGACTCGCTCACTGACTGACTCGCTCACTGACTGACTCTCACTGACTCACTCTCACTGACTCACTCACTCTCACTGACTGACTCACTCTCACTGACTGACTCACTCTCACTGGCTAACTCACTCTCACTGACTGACTCAATCTCACTGACTGACTCACTCTCACTGACTCACTCTCACTGACTCACTCTCACTGACTGACTCACTCTCACTGACTGACTCACTCTAACTGACTGACTCACTCTCACTCACTCACTGACTCACTCTCACTCACTCACTGACTCACTCTCTCTCTCACTGACTGACTGACTCACTCTCACTGACACTCACCCACTCTCACGCACTGACTAACTCACTCTCACTGACTAATTCACAATCACTGACTGACTCACTCTCTCTCTCACTGACTGACTCACTCTCTCACTGACTGACTGACTCTCACTGACTCACTCTCACTGACTGACTCACTCTCACTGACTGACTCACTCTCACTAACTGACTCTCTCACTCCCACTGACTCACTCACTCTCACTGAATGACTCACTCACTCTCACTGACTGACTCACTCACTCTCACTCACTGACTCACTCTCACTGACTCACTCTTACTGACTCACTCTCACTGACTCACTCTCACTGACTCACTCTCACAGACTCTTTCTCACAGAATCACTCTCACAGCATCACTCTCACAGAATTACTCTCACAGACTCACTCTCACTGACTCTTTCTCACTGACTCTCTCTCACTGACTGACTCACTCACTGACTGACTCTCCCACTCTCTCACTGACTGACCCACTCTCTCACTGACTGACTCTCCCACTCTCTCACTGACTGACTCACTCACTCTCTCACTGACTCACTCACTCTCACTGACTGACTCACTCTCTCACTGACTGACTGACTCTGACTGACTGACTCTCACTGACTCTCGCTAAAAGACTGACTGACTCTTGCCAAAAGACTGACTGACTCCTGCTAAGGGACTGACTCACTCTCACTGACTGACTATCTCACTGACTCACTCTTTCACTCACTGGCTCACTCTTATTCATTCACTCTCACTGACTGACTCTCACTGACTGACTCTCTGACTGACTGACTCTCACACTGACTGTCCCTCTCACTGACTCACTGACTCTCACTGACTCTCACTGACTGACTCTCTCACTCTCACTGACTCTCTCACTGACTCTCTCACTGACTCTCTCACAGACTCTCTCACTGACTCACTCTCACTGATTCACTCTCACTGACTCACTCACTCTCACTGACTCACTCACTCTCACTGACTGACTCTCCCACTCTCTCACTGACTGACTCTCTCACTGACTGACTCTCTCTCTCACTGACTAATTCACTCTCGCTCTCACTGACTGACCCACTCTCTCTCACTGACTGACTGACTCACTCTCTGACTGACTCACTCTCACTGTCTCGCTCACTCTCACTGACTGACTCACTCACTCTTTGACTGACTCACTCTCACTGACTCACTCACTCTCACTGACTGACTCACTCACTCTCACTGACTGACTCACTCACTCTCACTGACTGACTCACTCACTCTCACTGACTGACTCACTGTCACTGACTGACTCACTCTCACTGACTGACTCACTCTCTCTCTCACTGACTGACTCACTCTCTCTCTCACTGACTGACTCACTCTCTCACTGACTGACTCACTCTCACTGACTCACTCTCACTGACTGACTCACTCTCACTGACTGACTCACTCTCACTGACTCACTCTCACTGACTCACTCTCACTGACTGACTCACTCTCACTGACTGACTCACTCACTCACTCTCACTCACTGACTGACTCACTCTCACTCACTGACTGACTCACTTTCACTGACTCACTCACTCTCACTGACTCACTCACTCACTCTCACTGACTCACTCACTCACTCTCACTGACTCACTCACTCTCACTGACTAACTCACTCACTCTCACTGACTGACTCACTCTCACTGACTCACTCACTCTCTGACTGACTCACTCTCACTGACTCACTCACTCTCACTGACTGACTCACTCACTCTCACTGACTGACTCACTCTCTCTCTCACTGACTGACTCACTCTCACTGACTGACTCACTCTCTCACTGACTGACTCACTCTTTTATGTTATGTTATGTTACATACATTTGTAATGCGCACTGCTGCCCCAGCTAAGGGGCGTCCAGGCGCATGGCAGGTAAAAATGCAACACCACAGGAAACACAACAGAAAGGAGGAAAGTGAATGTATTAAAACAAAAAGGTTTTTAAGGCTTTACGAAAGACTAAAAGATCATCTAGCAGTCGCAACTCTACAGGAAGGGAGTTCCAGAGCTCGGCTGCTCTGACCCGGAAAGAACGGCCACCGACCTGACACAGCCTGTATCGGGGAATCACAGTGAGTGCATGACCCATGGATCTCAGGGGCCGAGTAGGCACATACCAAGACAAAAGGTCCGCAAGAATAGGGGGACCTACCCCCCTCAGAATCTTGAACGCCATACACAGCACTTTAAACTGAATTCTGGCCCTGATAGGCAGCCAGTGCAGTGATCTCAATGTGCTGGAGGCAGAACAAGTACGGGGTAGGCCAACAATAGCTCTCGCCGCAGCGTTCTGGACACGTTGGAGGCGGGTAACCTCAGCCTCAACTCTCACTGACTCACTCTCACTGACTGACTAACTCTCACTGACTGACTCACTCTCACTGACTGACTCACTCTCACTGACTCACTCTCACTGACTGACTCACTCTCACTGACTGACTCACTCTCACTGACTGACTCACTCTCACTGACTCACTCTCACTGATTCACTCTCTCTGACTGACTCACTCTCACTGACTGACTCACTCTCACTCACTGACTGACTCACTCTCACTTACTGACTGACTCACTCTCTCTCTCACTGACTGACTGACTCACTCTCACTGACACTCACCCACTCTCATGCACTGACTAACTCACTCTCACTGACTAATTCACTCTCACTGACTGATTCACTCTCAATGACTCGCTTGCTCACACTCACTGACTGACTTGCTCACTGACTCACTCTCACTGACTGACTCACTCTCACTGACTAACGCGCTCACTGACTCACTCTCACTGACTCACTGTCACTGACTCACTCTCACTGACTCACTATCACTGACTCACTCTCACTGACTCACTCCCTCTCACTGACACTCACCCACTCTCACGCACTGACTCACTAACTCTCACTGACTAACTCACTCTCACTGACTGACTCACTCTCACTGATTGACTCACTCTCTCACTGACTGACTCACTCTCACTCTCACAGACTCACTCACTCTCACTGACTGACTCACTCACTCTCACTGACTGCCTCACTCAATCTCACTGACTGACTCACTCTCACTCACTGACTGACTCACTCTCTCTCTCACTGACTGACTGACTCACTCTCACTGACACTCACCCACTCTCACGCACTGACTAATTCACTCTCACTGACTAATTCACTCTCACTGACTGACTCACTCTCACTGACTCGCTCTCTCATTCTCACTGACTGACTTGCTCACTGACTCACTCTCACTGACTGACTCACTCACCCTCATGGACTCACTCACCCTCATGGACTCACTCACCCTCACGGACTCGCTCACCCTCATGGACTCACTCACCCTCACAGACTCGCTCACCCTCATGGGCTCGCTCACCCTCACGGACTCGCTCACCCTCATGGACTCACTCACTCTTATGGACTCGCTCACTCACTCTCACTTACTCGCTCGCTCACTCTCACTGACTCACTCGCTCACTGACTGACTCGCTCACTGACTGACTCGCTCACTGACTGACTCGCTCACTGACTCACTCTCACTGACTCACTCTCACTGACTCACTTACTCTCACTGACTCACTCACTCTCACTGACTCACTCACTCTCACTGACTGACTCACTCTCACTGACTGACTCACTCTCACTGACTAACTCACTCTCAATGACTGACTCAATATCACTGGCTGACTCACTCTCACTGACTCACTCTCACTGACTCACTCTCACTGACTCACTCTCACTGACTGACTCACTCTCACTGACTGACTCACTCTCACTGACTGACTCACTCTCACTCACTCACTGACTCACTCTCACTGACTGACTGACTCACTCTCTCTCTCCCTGACTGACTGACTCACTCTCACTGATACTCACCCACTCTCACGCACTGACTAACTCACTCTCACTGACTAATTCACTCTCACTGACTGACTCACTCTCACTGACTCGCTCTCTCACTCTCACTGACTGACTTGCTCACTGACTCACTCTCACTGACTGACTCACTCACCCTCATGTACTCACTCACCCTCACGGACTCACTCACCCTCACAGACTCGCTCACCCTCACGGACTCACTAACCCTCACAGACTCACTCACTCTCATGGACTCGCTCACTCACTCTCACTTACTCGCTCGCTCACTCTCACTGACTCACTCGCTCACTAACTGACTCGCTCACTGACTGACTCGCTCACTGACTGACTCGCTCACTGACTCACTCTCACTGACTCACTCTCACTGACTCACTCACTCTCACTGACTCACTCACTCTCACTGACTCACTCACTCTCACTGACTGACTCACTCTCACTGACTGACTCACTCTCACTGACTAACTCACTCTCACAGACTGACTCAATGTCACTGGCTGACTCACTCTCACTGACTCACTCTCACTGACTCACTCTCACTGACTCACTCACTCTCACTGACTGACTCACTCTCACTGACTGACTCACTCTCACTCACTCACTGACTCACTCTCACTGACTGACTGACTCACTCTCTCTCTCACTGACTGACTCACTCTCACTGACACTCACCCACTCTCACGCACTGACTAACTCACTCTCACTGACTGACTCACTCTCACTGACTGACTCACTCTTACTGACTGACTCACTCTCACTCACTGACTGATTCACTCTCACTCACTGACTGACTCACTCTCTCTCTCACTGACTGACTGACTCACTCTCACTGACACTCACCCACTCTCACACACTGACTAATTCACTCTCACTGACTAATTCACTCTCACTGACTGACTCACTCTCACTGACTCGCTCTCTCATTCTCACTGACTGACTTGCTCACTGACTCACTCTCACTGACTGACTCACTCACCCTCATGGACTCACTCACCCTCACGGACTCACTCACCCTCACGGACTCGCTCACCCTCACGGACTCACTCACCCTCACAGACTCGCTCACCCTCATGGGCTCGCTCACCCTCACAGACTCGCTCACCCTCATGGACTCACTCACTCTTATGGACTCGCTCACTCACTCTCACTTACTCGCTCGCTCACTCTCACTGACTCACTCACTCACTGACTGACTCGCTCACTGACTGACTCGCTCACTGACTCACTCTCACTGACTGACTCTCACTGACTCACTCACTCTCACTGACTCACTCACTCTCACTGACTGACTCACTCTCACTGACTCACTCACTCTCACTGACTGACTCAATCTCACTGGCTGACTCACTCTCACTGACTCACTCTCACTGACTCACTCTCACTGACTGACTCACTCTCACTGACTGACTCACTCTCACTGACTGACTCACTCTCACTCACTCACTGACTCACTCTCACTCACTCACTGACTCACTCTCTCTCTCACTGACTGACTGACTCACTCTCACTGATACTCACCCACTCTCACACACTGACTAACTCACTCTCACTGACTAATTCACTCTCACTGACTGACTCACTCTCACTGACTCGCTCTCTCACTCTCACTGACTGACTTGCTCACTGACTCACTCTCACTGACTGACTCACTATCACTGACTGACTCACTCACTGACTCACTGTCACTGACTCACTGTCACTGACTCACTCTCACTGACTCACTCTCACTGACTCACTCACTCTCACTGACACTCACCCACTCTCACGCACTGACTCACTCACTCTCACTGACTGACTCACTCACTCTCACTGACTCACTCACTCACTCTCACTGACTCACTCACTCACTCTGAGTGACTGACTGACTCACTCACTCACTCTCACTGACTGACTCACTCTCACTGACTCACTCACTCACTCTGACTGACTGACTGACTGACTCACTCTGACTGACTGACTGACTCACTCTCACTCACTCACTCACTCACTCTCACTGACTGACTCACTGACTCTCACTGACTGACTCTCTCACTCTCACTGACTCTCACTCTCACTGATTGACTCTCTCACTCTCACTGACTGACTCACTCACTCTCACTGACTGACTTACTCTCACTGACTCACTCACTCTCACTGACTCACTCACTCTCACTGACTCACTCACTCTCACTCACTCACTCACTCACTCACTCACTCACTCACTCACTCACTCACTCACTCACTCTCACTCACTCACTCACTCACTCACTCTCACTGACTCACTCTCACTGACTCACTCACTCCCACTGACTGACTTAGTCACTCTCACTGACTCACTCACTCTCACTGACTCACTCACTCTCACTGACAGACTCACTCACTCTCTGACTGACTCACTCTCACTGACTGACTCACTCTCACTGACTGACTGACTCACTCTCACTGACTGACTCACTCTCTCTCTCACTGACTGACTCACTCTCACTGACTAACTCACTCTCTCACTGACTGACTCACTCTCAATGACTGACTCACTCTCACTGACTGACTCACTCTCACTGACTGACTCACTCTCTCTCTCACTGACTGACTCACTCTCTCTCTCACTGACTGACTCACTCTCTCACTGACTGACTCACTCTCACTGACTGACTCACTCTCACTCTCACTGACTCACTCTCACTCTCACTGACTCACTCTCACTGACTCACTGACTCACTCTCAGTGACTCACTCTCACTGACTGACTCACTCTCACTGACTGACTCACTCTCACTGACTGACTCACTCTCACTGACTGACTCACTCTCACTCACTGACTGACTCACTCTCACTCACTGACTGACTCACTCTCTCTCTCACTGACTGACTGACTCACTCTCACTGACACTCACCCACTCTCACGCACTGACTAACTCACTGTCACTGACTAAGTCACTCTCACTGACTGATTCTCTCTCAATGACTTGCTCGCTCACTCTCACTGACTGACTTGCTCACTGACTCACTCTCACTGACTGATTCACTCTCACTGACTGACTCACTCACTGACTCACTCTCACTGACTCACTGTCACTGACTCACTCTCACTGACTCACTGTCACTGACTCACTCTCACTGACTCACTCCCTCTCACTGATACTCACCCACTTTCACGCACTGACTCACTCACTCTCACTGACTAATTCACTCTCACTGACTGACTCACTCTCACTGATTGACTCACTCTCACTGACTGACTCACTCTCACTGACTGACTCACTCTCACTGACTGACTCTCTCTCTCACTGACTGACTCACTCTCTCTCTCACTGACTGACTGACTCTCACTGACTAACTCTCACTGACTGACTCACTCTCACTCACTGACTCACTCTCACTGACTTACTCTCTCACTCTCACAGACTCACTCACTCTCACTGACTGACTGACTCACTCTCACTGACTGACTCACTCACTCTCACTGACTGACTGACTCACTCTCACTGACTGACTCACTCACCCTCACGGACTCACTCACCCTTACGGACTCACTCACCCTCACGGACTCGCTCACCCTCACGGACTCGCTCACCCTCACGGACTCGCTCACCCTCACGGGCTCGCTCACCCTTACGGACTTGCTCACCCTCACGGACTCACTCACTCTCACGGACTCGCTCACTCACTCTCACTGACTCACTTGCGCACTGACTGACTAGCTCACTGACTGACTCGCTCACTGACTGACTCGCTCACTGACTGACTCTCACTGACTCACTCTCACTGACTCACTCACTCTCACTGACTGACTCACTCTCACTGACTGACTCACTCTCACTGACTAACTCACTCTCACTGAGTGACTCAATCTCACTGTCACTGACTCACTCTCACTGACTCACTCTCACTGACTCACTCTCACTGACTCACTCACTCTCACTGACACTCACCCACTCTCACGCACTGACTCACTCACTCTCACTGACTGACTCACTCACTCTCACTGACTCACTCACTCACTCTCACTGACTGACTCACTCACTCTGAGTGACTGACTGACTCACTCACTCACTCTCACTGACTGACTCACTCTCACTGACTCACTCACTCACTCTGACTGACTGACTGACTGACTCACTCTGACTGACTGACTGACTCACTCTCACTCACTCACTCACTCACTCTCACTGACTGACTCACTGACTCTAACTGACTGACTCTCTCACTCTCACTGACTCTCACTCTCACTGATTGACTCTCTCACTCTCACTGACTGACTCACTCACTCTCACTGACTGACTTACTCTCACTGACTCACTCACTCTCACTGACTCACTCACTCTCACTGACTCACTCACTCTCACTCACTCACTCACTCACTCTCACTGACTCACTCACTCTCACTGACTCACTCACTCTCACTGACTGACTTAGTCACTCTCACTGACTGACTCACTCTCACTGACTCACTCACTCTCACTGACAGACTCACTCACTCTCTGACTGACTCACTCTCACTGACTGACTCACTCTCACTGACTGACTGACTCACTCTCACTGACTGACTCACTCTCTCTCTCACTGACTGACTCACTCTCACTGACTAACTCACTCTCTCACTGACTGACTCACTCTCACTGACTGACTCACTCTCACTGACTGACTCACTCTCACTGACTGACTCACTCTCTCTCTCACTGACTGACTCACTCTCTCTCTCACTGACTGACTCACTCTCTCACTGACTGACTCACTCTCACTGACTGACTCACTCTCACTCTCACTGACTCACTCTCACTCTCACTGACTCACTCTCACTGACTCACTGACTCACTCTCAGTGACTCACTCTCACTGACTGACTCACTCTCACTGACTGACTCACTCTCACTGACTGACTCACTCTCACTGACTGACTCACTCTCACTCACTGACTGACTCACTCTCACTCACTGACTGACTCACTCTCTCTCTCTCACTGACTGACTGACTCACTCTCACTGACACTCACCCACTCTCACGCACTGACTAACTCACTGTCACTGACTAAGTCACTCTCACTGACTGATTCTCTCTCAATGACTTGCTCGCTCACTCTCACTGACTGACTTGCTCACTGACTCACTCTCACTGACTGATTCACTCTCACTGACTGACTCGCTCACTGACTCACTCTCACTGACTCAATGTCACTGACTCACTCTCACTGACTCACTCTCACTGACTCACTCTCACTGACTCACTCCCTCTCACTGACACTCACCCACTTTCACACACTGACTCACTCACTCTCACTGACTAATTCACTCTCACTGACTGACTCACTCTCACTGATTGACTCACTCTCACTGACTGACTCACTCTCACTGACTGACTCACTCTCACTGACTGACTCTCTCTCTCACTGACTGACTCACTCTCTCTCTCACTGACTGACTGACTCTCACTGACTAACTCTCACTGACTGACTCACTCTCACTCACTGACTCACTCTCACTGACTTACTCTCTCACTCTCACAGACTCACTCACTCTCACTGACTGACTGACTCACTCTCACTGACTGACTCACTCACTCTCACTGACTGACTGACTGACTCTCACTGACTGACTCACTCACTCTCACTGACTGACTGACTCACTCTCACTGACTGACTCACTCACCCTCACGGACTCACTCACCCTCACGGACTCGCTCACCCTCACGGACTCGCTCACCCTCACGGACTCGCTCACCCTCACGGGCTCGCTCACCCTTACAGACTTGCTCACCCTCACGGACTCACTCACTCTCACGGACTCGCTCACTCACTCTCACTGACTCACTCGCTCACTGACTGACTAGCTCACTGACTGACTCGCTCACTGACTGACTCGCTCACTGACTGACTCTCACTGACTCACTCTCACTGACTGACTCACTCTCACTGACTGACTCACTCTCACTGACTGACTCACTCTCACTGACTAACTCACTCTCACTGACTGACTCAATCTCACTGACTGACTCACTCTCACTGACTCACTCTCACTGACTCACTCTCACTGACTGACTCACTCTCACTGACTGACTCACTCTAACTGACTGACTCACTCTCACTCACTCACTGACTCACTCTCACTCACTCACTGACTCACTCTCTCTCTCACGCACTGACTAACTCACTCTCACTGACTAATTCACAATCACTGACTGACTCACTCTCTCTCTCACTGACTGACTCACTCTCTCACTGACTGACTGACTCTCACTGACTCACTCTCACTGACTGACTCACTCTCACTGACTGACTCACTCTCACTAACTGACTCTCTCACTCCCACTGACTCACTCACTCTCACTGACTGACTCACTCACTCTCACTGACTGACTCACTCACTCTCACTCACTCTCACTGACTCACTCTTACTGACTCACTTTCACTGACTCACTCTCACAGACTCACTCTCACTGACTCTTTCTCACTGACTCTCTCTCACTGACTGACTCACTCACTGACTGACTCTCCCACTCTCTCACTGACTGACCCACTCTCTCACTGACTGACTCTCCCACTCTCTCACTGACTGACTCACTCACTCTCTCACTGACTCACTCACTCTCACTGACTGACTCACTCTCTCACTGACTGACTGACTCTGACTGACTGACTCTCACTGACTCTCGCTAAAAGACTGACTGACTCTTGCCAAAAGACTGACTGACTCTTGCTAAGGGACTGACTCACTCTCACTGACTGACTATCTCACTGACTCACTCTTTCACTCACTGACTCACTCTCATTCACTCACTCTCACTGACTGACTCTCACTGACTGACTCTCTGACTGACTGACTCTCACACTGACTGTCCCTCTCACTGACTCACTGACTCTCACTGACTCTCACTGACTGACTCTCTCACTCTCACTGACTCTCTCACTGACTCTCTCACTGACTCTCTCACAGACTCTCTCACTGACTCTCTCTCACTGATTCACTCTCACTGACTCACTCACTCTCACTGACTCACTCACTCTCACTGACTGACTCTCCCACTCTCTCACTGACTGACTCTCTCACTGACTGACTCTCTCTCTCACTGACTAATTCACTCTCGCTCTCACTGACTGACCCACTCTCTCTCACTGACTGACTGACTCACTCTCTGACTGACTCACTCTCACTGTCTCGCTCACTCTCACTGACTGACTCACTCACTCTTTGACTGACTCACTCTCACTGACTCACTCACTCTTACTGACTGACTCACTCACTCTCACTGACTGACTCACTCACTCTCACTGACTGACTCACTCACTCTCACTGACTGACTCACTCACTCTCACTGACTGACTCACTCTCACTGACTGACTCACTCTCTCTCTCACTGACTGACTCACTCTCTCTCTCACTGACTGACTCACTCTCTCACTGACTGACTCACTCTCACTGACTCACTCTCACTGACTGACTCACTCTCACTGACTGACTCACTCTCACTGACTCACTCTCACTGACTCACTCTCACTGACTGACTCACTCTCACTGACTGACTCACTCTCACTCACTGACTGACTCACTCTCACTCACTGACTGACTCACTCTCACTGACTCACTCACTCTCACTGACTCACTCACTCTCACTGACTCACTCACTCACTCTCACTGACTCACTCACTCACTCTCACTGACTCACTCACTCTCACTGACTCACTCACTCTCACTGACTGACTTAGTCACTCTCACTGACTGACTCACTCTCACTGACTGACTCACTCTCACTGACTCACTCACTCTCACTGACAGACTCACTCACTCTCTGACTGACTCACTCTCACTGACTCACTCACTCTCACTGACTGACTCACTCACTCTCACTGACTGACTCACTCTCTCTCTCACTGACTGACTCACTCTCACTGACTAACTCACTCTCTCACTGACTGACTCACTCTCACTGACTGACTCACTCTCACTGACTGACTCACTCTCACTGACTGACTCACTCTCTCTCTCACTGACTGACTCACTCTCTCTCTCACTGATTGACTCACTCTCTCACTGACTGACTCACTCTCACTGACTGACTCACTCTCACTCTCACTGACTCACTCTCACTCTCACTGACTCACTCTCACTGACTCACTGACTCACTCTCAGTGACTCACTCTCACTGACTGACTCACTCTCACTGACTGACTCACTCTCACTGACTGACTCACTCTCACTGACTGACTCACTCTCACTCACTGACTGACTCACTCTCACTCACTGACTGACTTACTCTCTCTCTCACTGACTGACTGACTCACTCTCACTGACACTCACCCACTCTCACGCACTGACTAACTCACTGTCACTGACTAAGTCACTCTCACTGACTGATTCTCTCTCAATGACTTGCTCGCTCACTCTCACTGACTGACTTGCTCACTGACTCACTCTCACTGACTGATTCACTATCACTGACTGACTCGCTCACTGACTCACTCTCACTGACTCACTGTCACTGACTCACTCTCACTGACTCACTGTCACTGACTCACTCTCACTGACTCACTCCCTCTCACTGACACTCACCCACTTTCACGCACTGACTCACTCACTCTCACTGACTTATTCACTCTCACTGACTGACTCACTCTCACTGATTGACTCACTCTCACTGACTGACTCACTCTCACTGACTGACTCACTCTCACTGACTGACTCTCTCTCTCACTGACTGACTCACTCTCTTTCTCTCTCACTGACTGACTGACTCTCACTGACTAACTCTCACTCACTGACTCACTCTCACTCACTGACTCACTCTCACTGACTTACTCTCTCACTCTCACAGACTCACTCACTCTCACTGACTGACTGACTCACTCTCACTGACTGACTCACTCACTCTCACTGACTGACTGACTCACTCTCACTGACTGACTCACTCACCCTCAAGGACTCACTCACCCTCACGGACTCACTCACCCTCACGGACTCGCTCACCCTCACAGACTCGCTCACCCTCACGGACTCGCTCACCCTCACGGGCTCGCTCAGCCTTACAGACTTGCTCACCCTCACGGACTCACTCACTCTCACGGACTCGCTCACTCACTCTCACTGACTCACTCGCTCACTGACTGACTAGCTCACTGACTGACTCGCTCACTGACTGACTCGCTCACTGACTGACTCTCACTGACTCACTCTCACTGACTCACTCACTCTCACTGACTGACTCACTCTCACTGACTGACTCACTCTCACTGGCTAACTCACTCTCACTGACTGACTCAATCTCACTGACTGACTCACTCTCACTGACTCACTCTCACTGACTCACTCTCACTGACTGACTCACTCTCACTGACTGACTCACTCTAACTGACTGACTCACTCTCACTCACTCACTGACTCACTCTCACTCACTCACTGACTCACTCTCTCTCTCACTGACTGACTGACTCACTCTCACTGACACTCACCCACTCTCACGCACTGACTAACTCACTCTCACTGACTAATTCACAATCACTGACTGACTCACTCTCTCTCTCACTGACTGACTCACTCTCTCACTGACTGACTGACTCTCACTGACTCACTCTCACTGACTGACTCACTCTCACTGACTGACTCACTCTCACTAACTGACTCTCTCACTCCCACTGACTCACTCACTCTCACTGAATGACTCACTCACTCTCACTGACTGACTCACTCACTCTCACTCACTGACTCACTCTCACTGACTCACTCTTACTGACTCACTCTCACTGACTCACTCTCACTGACTCACTCTCACAGACTCTTTCTCACAGAATCACTCTCACAGCATCACTCTCACAGAATCACTCTCACAGACTCACTCTCACTGACTCTTTCTCACTGACTCTCTCTCACTGACTGACTCACTCACTGACTGACTCTCCCACTCTCTCACTGACTGACCCACTCTCTCACTGACTGACTCTCCCACTCTCTCACTGACTGACTCACTCACTCTCTCACTGACTCACTCACTCTCACTGACTGACTCACTCTCTCACTGACTGACTGACTCTGACTGACTGACTCTCACTGACTCTCGCTAAAAGACTGACTGACTCTTGCCAAAAGACTGACTGACTCCTGCTAAGGGACTGACTCACTCTCACTGACTGACTATCTCACTGACTCACTCTTTCACTCACTGGCTCACTCTTATTCATTCACTCTCACTGACTGACTCTCACTGACTGACTCTCTGACTGACTGACTCTCACACTGACTGTCCCTCTCACTGACTCACTGACTCTCACTGACTCTCACTGACTGACTCTCTCACTCTCACTGACTCTCTCACTGACTCTCTCACTGACTCTCTCACAGACTCTCTCACTGACTCACTCTCACTGATTCACTCTCACTGACTCACTCACTCTCACTGACTCACTCACTCTCACTGACTGACTCTCCCACTCTCTCACTGACTGACTCTCTCACTGACTGACTCTCTCTCTCACTGACTAATTCACTCTCGCTCTCACTGACTGACCCACTCTCTCTCACTGACTGACTGACTCACTCTCTGACTGACTCACTCTCACTGTCTCGCTCACTCTCACTGACTGACTCACTCACTCTTTGACTGACTCACTCTCACTGACTCACTCACTCTCACTGACTGACTCACTCACTCTCACTGACTGACTCACTCACTCTCACTGACTGACTCACTCACTCTCACTGACTGACTCACTGTCACTGACTGACTCACTCTCACTGACTGACTCACTCTCTCTCTCACTGACTGACTCACTCTCTCTCTCACTGACTGACTCACTCTCTCACTGACTGACTCACTCTCACTGACTCACTCTCACTGACTGACTCACTCTCACTGACTGACTCACTCTCACTGACTCACTCTCACTGACTCACTCTCACTGACTGACTCACTCTCACTGACTGACTCACTCACTCACTCTCACTCACTGACTGACTCACTCTCACTCACTGACTGACTCACTTTCACTGACTCACTCACTCTCACTGACTCACTCACTCACTCTCACTGACTCACTCACTCACTCTCACTGACTCACTCACTCTCACTGACTAACTCACTCACTCTCACTGACTGACTCACTCTCACTGACTCACTCACTCTCTGACTGACTCACTCTCACTGACTCACTCACTCTCACTGACTGACTCACTCACTCTCACTGACTGACTCACTCTCTCTCTCACTGACTGACTCACTCTCACTGACTGACTCACTCTCTCACTGACTGACTCACTCTTTTATGTTATGTTATGTTACATACATTTGTAATGCGCACTGCTGCCCCAGCTAAGGGGCGTCCAGGCGCATGGCAGGTAAAAATGCAACACCACAGGAAACACAACAGAAAGGAGGAAAGTGAATGTATTAAAACAAAAAGGTTTTTAAGGCTTTACGAAAGACTAAAAGATCATCTAGCAGTCGCAACTCTACAGGAAGGGAGTTCCAGAGCTCGGCTGCTCTGACCCGGAAAGAACGGCCACCGACCTGACACAGCCTGTATCGGGGAATCACAGTGAGTGCATGACCCATGGATCTCAGGGGCCGAGTAGGCACATACCAAGACAAAAGGTCCGCAAGAATAGGGGGACCTACCCCCCTCAGAATCTTGAACGCCATACACAGCACTTTAAACTGAATTCTGGCCCTGATAGGCAGCCAGTGCAGTGATCTCAATGTGCTGGAGGCAGAACAAGTACGGGGTAGGCCAACAATAGCTCTCGCCGCAGCGTTCTGGACACGTTGGAGGCGGGTAACCTCAGCCTCAACTCTCACTGACTCACTCTCACTGACTGACTAACTCTCACTGACTGACTCACTCTCACTGACTGACTCACTCTCACTGACTCACTCTCACTGACTGACTCACTCTCACTGACTGACTCACTCTCACTGACTGACTCACTCTCACTGACTCACTCTCACTGATTCACTCTCTCTGACTGACTCACTCTCACTGACTGACTCACTCTCACTCACTGACTGACTCACTCTCACTTACTGACTGACTCACTCTCTCTCTCACTGACTGACTGACTCACTCTCACTGACACTCACCCACTCTCATGCACTGACTAACTCACTCTCACTGACTAATTCACTCTCACTGACTGATTCACTCTCAATGACTCGCTTGCTCACACTCACTGACTGACTTGCTCACTGACTCACTCTCACTGACTGACTCACTCTCACTGACTAACGCGCTCACTGACTCACTCTCACTGACTCACTGTCACTGACTCACTCTCACTGACTCACTATCACTGACTCACTCTCACTGACTCACTCCCTCTCACTGACACTCACCCACTCTCACGCACTGACTCACTAACTCTCACTGACTAACTCACTCTCACTGACTGACTCACTCTCACTGATTGACTCACTCTCTCACTGACTGACTCACTCTCACTCTCACAGACTCACTCACTCTCACTGACTGACTCACTCACTCTCACTGACTGCCTCACTCAATCTCACTGACTGACTCACTCTCACTCACTGACTGACTCACTCTCTCTCTCACTGACTGACTGACTCACTCTCACTGACACTCACCCACTCTCACGCACTGACTAATTCACTCTCACTGACTAATTCACTCTCACTGACTGACTCACTCTCACTGACTCGCTCTCTCATTCTCACTGACTGACTTGCTCACTGACTCACTCTCACTGACTGACTCACTCACCCTCATGGACTCACTCACCCTCACGGACTCACTCACCCTCATGGACTCGCTCACCCTCATGGACTCACTCACCCTCACAGACTCGCTCACCCTCATGGGCTCGCTCACCCTCACGGACTCGCTCACCCTCATGGACTCACTCACTCTTATGGACTCGCTCACTCACTCTCACTTACTCGCTCGCTCACTCTCACTGACTCACTCGCTCACTGACTGACTCGCTCACTGACTGACTCGCTCACTGACTGACTCGCTCACTGACTCACTCTCACTGACTCACTCTCACTGACTCACTTACTCTCACTGACTCACTCACTCTCACTGACTCACTCACTCTCACTGACTGACTCACTCTCACTGACTGACTCACTCTCACTGACTAACTCACTCTCAATGACTGACTCAATCTCACTGGCTGACTCACTCTCACTGACTCACTCTCACTGACTCACTCTCACTGACTCACTCTCACTGACTGACTCACTCTCACTGACTGACTGACTCTCACTGACTGACTCACTCTCACTCACTCAATGACTCACTCTCACTGACTGACTGACTCACTCTCTCTCTCCCTGACTGACTCACTCTCACTGATACTCACCCACTCTCACGCACTGACTAACTCACTCTCACTGACTAATTCACTCTCACTGACTGACTCACTCTCACTGACTCGCTCTCTCACTCTCACTGACTGACTTGCTCACTGACTCACTCTCACTGACTGACTCACTCACCCTCATGTACTCACTCACCCTCACGGACTCACTCACCCTCACAGACTCGCTCACCCTCACGGACTCACTAACCCTCACAGACTCACTCACTCTCATGGACTCGCTCACTCACTCTCACTTACTCGCTCGCTCACTCTCACTGACTCACTCGCTCACTAACTGACTCGCTCACTGACTGACTCGCTCACTGACTGACTCGCTCACTGACTCACTCTCACTGACTCACTCTCACTGACTCACTCACTCTCACTGACTCACTCACTCTCACTGACTCACTCACTCTCACTGACTGACTCACTCTCACTGACTGACTCACTCTCACTGACTAACTCACTCTCACAGACTGACTCAATGTCACTGGCTGACTCACTCTCACTGACTCACTCTCACTGACTCACTCTCACTGACTCACTCACTCTCACTGACTGACTCACTCTCACTGACTGACTCACTCTCACTCACTCACTGACTCACTCTCACTGACTGACTGACTCACTCTCTCTCTCACTGACTGACTGACTCACTCTCACTGACACTCACCCACTCTCACGCACTGACTAACTCACTCTCACTGACTGACTCACTCTCACTGACTGACTCACTCTTACTGACTGACTCACTCTCACTCACTGACTGATTCACTCTCACTCACTGACTGACTCACTCTCTCTCTCACTGACTGACTGACTCACTCTCACTGACACTCACCCACTCTCACACACTGACTAATTCACTCTCACTGACTAATTCACTCTCACTGACTGACTCACTCTCACTGACTCGCTCTCTCATTCTCACTGACTGACTTGCTCACTGACTCACTCTCACTGACTGACTCACTCACCCTCATGGACTCACTCACCCTCACGGACTCACTCACCCTCACGGACTCGCTCACCCTCACGGACTCACTCACCCTCACAGACTCGCTCACCCTCATGGGCTCGCTCACCCTCACAGACTCGCTCACCCTCATGGACTCACTCACTCTTATGGACTCGCTCACTCACTCTCACTTACTCGCTCGCTCACTCTCACTGACTCACTCACTCACTGACTGACTCGCTCACTGACTGACTCGCTCACTGACTCACTCTCACTGACTCACTCTCACTGACTCACTCACTCTCACTGACTCACTCACTCTCACTGACTGACTCACTCTCACTGACTCACTCACTCTCACTGACTGACTCAATCTCACTGGCTGACTCACTCTCACTGACTCACTCTCACTGACTCACTCTCACTGACTGACTCACTCTCACTGACTGACTCACTCTCACTGACTGACTCACTCTCACTCACTCACTGACTCACTCTCACTCACTCACTGACTCACTCTCTCTCTCACTGACTGACTGACTCACTCTCACTGATACTCACCCACTCTCACACACTGACTAACTCACTCTCACTGACTAATTCACTCTCACTGACTGACTCACTCTCACTGACTCGCTCTCTCACTCTCACTGACTGACTTGCTCACTGACTCACTCTCACTGACTGACTCACTGTCACTGACTGACTCACTCACTGACTCACTGTCACTGACTCACTGTCACTGACTCACTCTCACTGACTCACTCTCACTGACTCACTCACTCTCACTGACACTCACCCACTCTCACGCACTGACTCACTCACTCTCACTGACTGACTCACTCACTCTCACTGACTCACTCACTCACTCTCACTGACTCACTCACTCACTCTGAGTGACTGACTGACTCACTCACTCACTCTCACTGACTGACTCACTCTCACTGACTCACTCACTCACTCTGACTGACTGACTGACTGACTCACTCTGACTGACTGACTGACTCACTCTCACTCACTCACTCACTCACTCACTCTCACTGACTGACTCACTGACTCTCACTGACTGACTCTCTCACTCTCACTGACTCTCACTCTCACTGATTGACTCTCTCACTCTCACTGACTGACTCACTCACTCTCACTGACTGACTTACTCTCACTGACTGACTTACTCTCACTGACTCACTCACTCTCACTGACTCACTCACTCTCACTCACTCACTCACTCACTCACTCACTCACTCACTCACTCTCACTCACTCACTCACTCACTCTCACTGACTCACTCTCACTGACTCACTCACTCCCACTGACTGACTTAGTCACTCTCACTGACTCACTCACTCTCACTGACTCACTCACTCTCACTGACAGACTCACTCACTCTCTGACTGACTCACTCTCACTGACTGACTCACTCTCACTGACTGACTGACTCACTCTCACTGACTGACTCACTCTCTCTCTCACTGACTGACTCACTCTCACTGACTAACTCACTCTCTCACTGACTGACTCACTCTCAATGACTGACTCACTCTCACTGACTGACTCACTCTCACTGACTGACTCACTCTCTCTCTCACTGACTGACTCACTCTCTCTCTCACTGACTGACTCACTCTCTCACTGACTGACTCACTCTCACTGACTGACTCACTCTCACTCTCACTGACTCACTCTCACTCTCACTGACTCACTCTCACTGACTCACTGACTCACTCTCAGTGACTCACTCTCACTGACTGACTCACTCTCACTTACTGACTCACTCTCACTGACTGACTCACTCTCACTGACTGACTCACTCTCACTCACTGACTGACTCACTCTCACTCACTGACTGACTCACTCTCTCTCTCACTGACTGACTGACTCACTCTCACTGACACTCACCCACTCTCACGCACTGACTAACTCACTGTCACTGACTAAGTCACTCTCACTGACTGATTCTCTCTCAATGACTTGCTCGCTCACTCTCACTGACTGACTTGCTCACTGACTCACTCTCACTGACTGATTCACTCTCACTGACTGACTCGCTCACTGACTCACTCTCACTGACTCACTGTCACTGACTCACTCTCACTGACTCACTGTCACTGACTCACTCTCACTGACTCACTCCCTCTCACTGATACTCACCCACTTTCACGCACTGACTCACTCACTCTCACTGACTAATTCACTCTCACTGACTGACTCACTCTCACTGATTGACTCACTCTCACTGACTGACTCACTCTCACTGACTGACTCACTCTCACTGACTGACTCTCTCTCTCACTGACTGACTCACTCTCACTCACTGACTCACTCTCACTGACTTACTCTCTCACTCTCACAGACTCACTCACTCTCACTGACTGACTGACTCACTCTCACTGACTGACTCACTCACTCTCACTGACTGACTGACTCACTCTCACTGACTGACTCACTCACCCTCACGGACTCACTCACCCTTACGGACTCACTCACCCTCACGGACTCGCTCACCCTCACGGACTCGCTCACCCTCACGGACTCGCTCACCCTCACGGGCTCGCTCACCCTTACGGACTTGCTCACCCTCACGGACTCACTCACTCTCACGGACTCGCTCACTCACTCTCACTGACTCACTTGCGCACTGACTGACTAGCTCACTGACTGACTCGCTCACTGACTGACTCGCTCACTGACTGACTCTCACTGACTCACTCTCACTGACTCACTCACTCTCACTGACTGACTCACTCTCACTGACTGACTCACTCTCACTGACTAACTCACTCTCACTGAGTGACTCAATCTCACTGTCACTGACTCACTCTCACTGACTCACTCTCACTGACTCACTCTCACTGACTCACTCACTCTCACTGACACTCACCCACTCTCACGCACTGACTCACTCACTCTCACTGACTGACTCACTCACTCTCACTGACTCACTCACTCACTCTCACTGACTGACTCACTCACTCTGAGTGACTGACTGACTCACTCACTCACTCTCACTGACTGACTCACTCTCACTGACTCACTCACTCACTCTGACTGACTGACTGACTGACTCACTCTGACTGACTGACTGACTCACTCTCACTCACTCACTCACTCACTCTCACTGACTGACTCACTGACTCTCACTGACTGACTCTCTCACTCTCACTGACTCTCACTCTCACTGATTGACTCTCTCACTCTCACTGACTGACTCACTCACTCTCACTGACTGACTTACTCTCACTGACTCACTCACTCTCACTGACTCACTCACTCTCACTGACTCACTCACTCTCACTCACTCACTCACTCACTCTCACTGACTCACTCACTCTCACTGACTCACTCACTCTCACTGACTGACTTAGTCACTCTCACTGACTGACTCACTCTCACTGACTCACTCACTCTCACTGACAGACTCACTCACTCTCTGACTGACTCACTTGCGCACTGACTGACTAGCTCACTGACTGACTCGCTCACTGACTGACTCGCTCACTGACTGACTCTCACTGACTCACTCTCACTGACTCACTCACTCTCACTGACTGACTCACTCTCACTGACTGACTCACTCTCACTGACTAACTCACTCTCACTGAGTGACTCAATCTCACTGTCACTGACTCACTCTCACTGACTCACTCTCACTGACTCACTCTCACTGACTCACTCACTCTCACTGACACTCACCCACTCTCACGCACTGACTCACTCACTCTCACTGACTGACTCACTCACTCTCACTGACTCACTCACTCACTCTCACTGACTGACTCACTCACTCTGAGTGACTGACTGACTCACTCACTCACTCTCACTGACTGACTCACTCTCACTGACTCACTCACTCACTCTGACTGACTGACTGACTGACTCACTCTGACTGACTGACTGACTCACTCTCACTCACTCACTCACTCACTCACTCTCACTGACTGACTCACTGACTCTCACTGACTGACTCTCTCACTCTCACTGACTCTCACTCTCACTGATTGACTCTCTCACTCTCACTGACTGACTCACTCACTCTCACTGACTGACTTACTCTCACTGACTCACTCACTCTCACTGACTCACTCACTCTCACTGACTCACTCACTCTCACTCACTCACTCACTCACTCACTCTCACTGACTCACTCACTCTCACTGACTCACTCACTCTCACTGACTGACTTAGTCACTCTCACTGACTGACTCACTCTCACTGACTCACTCACTCTCACTGACAGACTCACTCACTCTCTGACTGACTCACTCTCACTGACTGACTCACTCTCACTGACTGACTGACTCACTCTCACTGACTGACTCACTCTCTCTCTCACTGACTGACTCACTCTCACTGACTAACTCACTCTCTCACTGACTGACTCACTCTCACTGACTGACTCACTCTCACTGACTGACTCACTCTCACTGACTGACTCACTCTCTCTCTCACTGACTGACTCACTCTCTCTCTCACTGACTGACTCACTCTCTCACTGACTGACTCACTCTCACTGACTGACTCACTCTCACTCTCACTGACTCACTCTCACTCTCACTGACTCACTCTCACTGACTCACTGACTCACTCTCAGTGACTCACTCTCACTGACTGACTCACTCTCACTGACTGACTCACTCTCACTGACTGACTCACTCTCACTGACTGACTCACTCTCACTCACTGACTGACTCACTCTCACTCACTGACTGACTCACTCTCTCTCTCACTGACTGACTGACTCACTCTCACTGACACTCACCCACTCTCACGCACTGACTAACTCACTGTCACTGACTAAGTCACTCTCACTGACTGATTCTCTCTCAATGACTTGCTCGCTCACTCTCACTGACTGACTTGCTCACTGACTCACTCTCACTGACTGATTCACTCTCACTGACTGACTCGCTCACTGACTCACTCTCACTGACTCACTGTCACTGACTCACTCTCACTGACTCACTCCCTCTCACTGACACTCACCCACTTTCACGCACTGACTCACTCACTCTCACTGACTAATTCACTCTCACTGACTGACTCACTCTCACTGATTGACTCACTCTCACTGACTGACTCACTCTCACTGACTGACTCACTCTCACTGACTGACTCTCTCTCTCACTGACTGACTCACTCTCTCTCTCACTGACTGACTGACTCTCACTGACTAACTCTCACTGACTGACTCACTCTCACTCACTGACTCACTCTCACTGACTTACTCTCTCACTCTCACAGACTCACTCACTCTCACTGACTGACTGACTCACTCTCACTGACTGACTCACTCACTCTCACTGACTGACTGACTCACTCTCACTGACTGACTCACTCACTCTCACTGACTGACTGACTCACTCTCACTGACTGACTCACTCACCCTCACGGACTCACTCACCCTCACGGACTCGCTCACCCTCACGGACTCGCTCACCCTCACGGACTCGCTCACCCTCACGGGCTCGCTCACCCTTACGGACTTGCTCACCCTCACGGACTCACTCACTCTCACGGACTCGCTCACTCACTCTCACTGACTCACTCGCTCACTGACTGACTAGCTCACTGACTGACTCGCTCACTGACTGACTCGCTCACTGACTGACTCTCACTGACTCACTCTCACTGACTGACTCACTCTCACTGACTGACTCACTCTCACTGACTGACTCACTCTCACTGACTAACTCACTCTCACTGACTGACTCAATCTCACTGACTGACTCACTCTCACTGACTCACTCTCACTGACTCACTCTCACTGACTGACTCACTCTCACTGACTGACTCACTCTAACTGACTGACTCACTCTCACTCACTCACTGACTCACTCTCACTCACTCACTGACTCACTCTCTCTCTCACTGACTGACTCACTCTCTCACTGACTGACTGACTCTCACTGACTCACTCTCACTGACTGACTCTCACTGACTCACTCACTCTCACTGACTGACTCACTCTCACTGACTGACTCACTCTCACTCACTCACTGACTCACTCTCACTGACTGACTGACTCACTCTCTCTCTCACTGACTGACTGACTCACTCTCACTGACACTCACCCACTCTCACGCACTGACTAACTCACTCTCACTGACTGACTCACTCTCACTGACTGACTCACTCTTACTGACTGACTCACTCTCACTCACTGACTGATTCACTCTCACTCACTGACTGACTCACTCTCTCTCTCACTGACTGACTGACTCACTCTCACTGACACTCACCCACTCTCACACACTGACTAATTCACTCTCACTGACTAATTCACTCTCACTGACTGACTCACTCTCACTGACTCGCTCTCTCATTCTCACTGACTGACTTGCTCACTGACTCACTCTCACTGACTGACTCACTCACCCTCATGGACTCACTCACCCTCACGGACTCACTCACCCTCACAGACTCGCTCACCCTCACGGACTCACTCACCCTCACAGACTCGCTCACCCTCATGGGCTCGCTCACCCTCACGGACTCGCTCACCCTCATGGACTCACTCACTCTTATGGACTCGCTCACTCACTCTCACTTACTCGCTCGCTCACTCTCACTGACTCACTCGCTCACTGACTGACTCGCTCACTGACTGACTCGCTCACTGACTGACTCGCTCACTGACTCACTCTCACTGACTCACTTACTCTCACTGACTCACTCACTCTCACTGACTCACTCACTCTCACTGACTGACTCACTCTCACTGACTGACTCACTCTCACTCACTCACTGACTCACTCTCACTCACTCACTGACTCACTCTCTCTCTCACTGACTGACTCACTCTCTCACTGACTGACTGACTCTCACTGACTCACTCTCACTGACTGACTCTCACTGACTCACTCACTCTCACTGACTGACTCACTCTCACTGACTGACTCACTCTCACTCACTCACTGACTCACTCTCACTGACTGACTGACTCACTCTCTCTCTCACTGACTGACTGACTCACTCTCACTGACACTCACCCACTCTCACGCACTGACTAACTCACTCTCACTGACTGACTCACTCTCACTGACTGACTCACTCTTACTGACTGACTCACTCTCACTCACTGACTGATTCACTCTCACTCACTGACTGACTCACTCTCTCTCTCACTGACTGACTGACTCACTCTCACTGACACTCACCCACTCTCACACACTGACTAATTCACTCTCACTGACTAATTCACTCTCACTGACTGACTCACTCTCACTGACTCGCTCTCTCATTCTCACTGACTGACTTGCTCACTGACTCACTCTCACTGACTGACTCACTCACCCTCATGGACTCACTCACCCTCACGGACTCACTCACCCTCACGGACTCGCTCACCCTCACGGACTCACTCACCCTCACAGACTCGCTCACCCTCATGGGCTCGCTCACCCTCACAGACTCGCTCACCCTCATGGACTCACTCACTCTTATGGACTCGCTCACTCACTCTCACTTACTCGCTCGCTCACTCTCACTGACTCACTCACTCACTGACTGACTCGCTCACTGACTGACTCGCTCACTGACTCACTCTCACTGACTCACTCTCACTGACTCACTCACTCTCACTGACTCACTCAATCTCACTGGCTGACTCACTCTCACTGACTCACTCTCACTGACTCACTCTCACTGACTGACTCACTCTCACTGACTGACTCACTCTCACTGACTGACTCACTCTCACTCACTCACTGACTCACTCTCACTCACTCACTGACTCACTCTCTCTCTCACTGACTGACTGACTCACTCTCACTGATACTCACCCACTCTCACACACTGACTAACTCACTCTCACTGACTAATTCACTCTCACTGACTGACTCACTCTCACTGACTCGCTCTCTCACTCTCACTGACTGACTTGCTCACTGACTCACTGTCACTGACTGACTCACTGTCACTGACTGACTCACTCACTGACTCACTGTCACTGACTCACTGTCACTGACTCACTCTCACTGACTCACTCTCACTGACTCACTCACTCTCACTGACACTCACCCACTCTCACGCACTGACTCACTCACTCTCACTGACTGACTCACTCACTCTCACTGACTTACTCACTCACTCTCACTGACTCACTCACTCACTCTGAGTGACTGACTGACTCACTCACTCACTCTCACTGACTGACTCACTCTCACTGACTCACTCACTCACTCTGACTGACTGACTGACTGACTCACTCTGACTGACTGACTGACTCACTCACTCACTCACTCACTCACTCTCACTGACTGACTCACTGACTCTCACTGACTGACTCTCTCACTCTCACTGACTCTCACTCTCACTGATTGACTCTCTCACTCTCACTGACTGACTCACTCACTCTCACTGACTGACTTACTCTCACTGACTCACTCACTCTCACTGACTCACTCACTCTCACTGACTCACTCACTCTCACTCACTCACTCACTCACTCACTCACTCTCACTCACTCACTCACTCACTCTCACTGACTCACTCTCACTGACTCACTCACTCCCACTGACTGACTTAGTCACTCTCACTGACTCACTCACTCTCACTGACTCACTCACTCTCACTGACAGACTCACTCACTCTCTGACTGACTCACTCTCACTGACTGACTCACTCTCACTGACTGACTGACTCACTCTCACTGACTGACTCACTCTCTCTCTCACTGACTGACTCACTCTCACTGACTAACTCACTCTCTCACTGACTGACTCACTCTCAATGACTGACTCACTCTCACTGACTGACTCACTCTCACTGACTGACTCACTCTCTCTCTCACTGACTGACTCACTCTCTCTCTCACTGACTGACTCACTCTCTCACTGACTGACTCACTCTCACTGACTGACTCACTCTCAGTCTCACTGACTCACTCTCACTCTCACTGACTCACTCTCACTGACTCACTGACTCACTCTCAGTGACTCACTCTCACTGACTGACTCACTCTCACTTACTGACTCACTCTCACTGACTGACTCACTCTCACTGACTGACTCACTCTCACTCACTGACTGACTCACTCTCACTCACTGACTGACTCACTCTCTCTCTCACTGACTGACTGACTCACTCTCACTGACACTCACCCACTCTCACGCACTGACTAACTCACTGTCACTGACTAAGTCACTCTCACTGACTGATTCTCTCTCAATGACTTGCTCGCTCACTCTCACTGACTGACTTGCTCACTGACTCACTCTCACTGACTGATTCACTCTCACTGACTGACTCGCTCACTGACTCACTCTCACTGACTCACTGTCACTGACTCACTCTCACTGACTCACTGTCACTGACTCACTCTCACTGACTCACTCCCTCTCACTGATACTCACCCACTTTCACGCACTGACTCACTCTCTCACTGACTAATTCACTCTCACTGACTGACTCACTCTCACTGATTGACTCACTCTCACTGACTGACTCACTCTCACTGACTGACTCACTCTCACTGACTGACTCTCTCTCTCACTGACTGACTCACTCTCTCTCTCACTGACTGACTGACTCTCACTGACTAACTCTCACTGACTGACTCACTCTCACTCACTGACTCACTCTCACTGACTTACTCTCTCACTCTCACAGACTCACTCACTCTCACTGACTGACTCACTCACTCTCACTGACTGACTGACTCACTCTCACTGACTGACTCACTCACCCTCACGGACTCACTCACCCTTACGGACTCACTCACCCTCACGGACTCGCTCACCCTCACGGACTCGCTCACCCTCACGGACTCGCTCACCCTCACGGACTCGCTCACCCTCACGGGCTCGCTCACCCTTACGGACTTGCTCACCCTCACGGACTCACTCACTCTCACGGACTCGCTCACTCACTCTCACTGACTCACTTGCGCACTGACTGACTAGCTCACTGACTGACTCGCTCACTGACTGACTCGCTCACTGACTGACTCTCACTGACTCACTCTCACTGACTCACTCACTCTCACTGACTGACTCACTCTCACTGACTGACTCACTCTCACTGACTAACTCACTCTCACTGAGTGACTCAATCTCACTGTCACTGACTCACTCTCACTGACTCACTCTCACTGACTCACTCTCACTGACTCACTCACTCTCACTGACACTCACCCACTCTCACGCACTGACTCACTCACTCTCACTGACTGACTCACTCACTCTCACTGACTCACTGACTCACTCTCACTGACTGACTCACTCACTCTGAGTGACTGACTGACTCACTCACTCACTCTCACTGACTGACTCACTCTCACTGACTCACTCACTCACTCTGACTGACTGACTGACTGACTCACTCTGACTGACTGACTGACTCACTCTCACTCACTCACTCACTCACTCTCACTGACTGACTCACTGACTCTCACTGACTGACTCTCTCACTCTCACTGACTCTCACTCTCACTGATTGACTCTCTCACTCTCACTGACTGACTCACTCACTCTCACTGACTGACTTACTCTCACTGACTCACTCACTCTCACTGACTCACTCACTCTCACTGACTCACTCACTCTCACTCACTCACTCACTCACTCTCACTGACTCACTCACTCTCACTGACTCACTCACTCTCACTGACTGACTTAGTCACTCTCACTGACTGACTCACTCTCACTGACTCACTCACTCTCACTGACAGACTCACTCACTCTCTGACTGACTCACTCTCACTGACTGACTCACTCTCACTGACTGACTGACTCACTCTCACTGACTGACTCACTCTCTCTCTCACTGACTGACTCACTCTCACTGACTAACTCACTCTCTCACTGACTGACTCACTCTCACTGACTGACTCACTCTCACTGACTGACTCACTCTCACTGACTGACTCACTCTCTCTCTCACTGACTGACTCACTCTCTCTCTCACTGACTGACTCACTCTCTCACTGACTGACTCACTCTCACTGACTGACTCACTCTCACTCTCACTGACTCACTCTCACTGACTCACTCTCACTGACTCACTGACTCACTCTCAGTGACTCACTCTCACTGACTGACTCACTCTCACTGACTGACTCACTCTCACTGACTGACTCACTCTCACTGACTGACTCACTCTCACTCACTGACTGACTCACTCTCACTCACTGACTGACTCACTCTCTCTCTCACTGACTGACTGACTCACTCTCACTGACACTCACCCACTCTCACGCACTGACTAACTCACTGTCACTGACTAAGTCACTCTCACTGACTGATTCTCTCTCAATGACTTGCTCGCTCACTCTCACTGACTGACTTGCTCACTGACTCACTCTCACTGACTGATTCACTCTCACTGACTGACTCGCTCACTGACTCACTCTCACTGACTCACTGTCACTGACTCACTCTCACTGACTCACTGTCACTGACTCACTCTCACTGACTCACTCCCTCTCACTGATACTCACCCACTTTCACGCACTGACTCACTCTCTCACTGACTAATTCACTCTCACTGACTGACTCACTCTCACTGATTGACTCACTCTCACTGACTGACTCACTCTCACTGACTGACTCACTCTCACTGACTGACTCTCTCTCTCACTGACTGACTCACTCTCTCTCTCACTGACTGACTGACTCTCACTGACTAACTCTCACTGACTGACTCACTCTCACTCACTGACTCACTCTCACTGACTTACTCTCTCACTCTCACAGACTCACTCACTCTCACTGACTGACTCACTCACTCTCACTGACTGACTGACTCACTCTCACTGACTGACTCACTCACCCTCACGGACTCACTCACCCTTACGGACTCACTCACCCTCACGGACTCGCTCACCCTCACGGACTCGCTCACCCTCACGGACTCGCTCACCCTCACGGACTCGCTCACCCTCACGGGCTCGCTCACCCTTACGGACTTGCTCACCCTCACGGACTCACTCACTCTCACGGACTCGCTCACTCACTCTCACTGACTCACTTGCGCACTGACTGACTAGCTCACTGACTGACTCGCTCACTGACTGACTCGCTCACTGACTGACTCTCACTGACTCACTCTCACTGACTCACTCACTCTCACTGACTGACTCACTCTCACTGACTGACTCACTCTCACTGACTAACTCACTCTCACTGAGTGACTCAATCTCACTGTCACTGACTCACTCTCACTGACTCACTCTCACTGACTCACTCTCACTGACTCACTCACTCTCACTGACACTCACCCACTCTCACGCACTGACTCACTCACTCTCACTGACTGACTCACTCACTCTCACTGACTCACTGACTCACTCTCACTGACTGACTCACTCACTCTGAGTGACTGACTGACTCACTCACTCACTCTCACTGACTGACTCACTCTCACTGACTCACTCACTCACTCTGACTGACTGACTGACTGACTCACTCTGACTGACTGACTGACTCACTCTCACTCACTCACTCACTCACTCACTCTCACTGACTGACTCACTGACTCTCACTGACTGACTCTCTCACTCTCACTGACTCTCACTCTCACTGATTGACTCTCTCACTCTCACTGACTGACTCACTCACTCTCACTGACTGACTTACTCTCACTGACTCACTCACTCTCACTGACTCACTCACTCTCACTGACTCACTCACTCTCACTCACTCACTCACTCACTCTCACTGACTCACTCACTCTCACTGACTCACTCACTCTCACTGACTGACTTAGTCACTCTCACTGACTGACTCACTCTCACTGACTCACTCACTCTCACTGACAGACTCACTCACTCTCTGACTGACTCACTCTCACTGACTGACTCACTCTCACTGACTGACTGACTCACTCTCACTGACTGACTCACTCTCTCTCTCACTGACTGACTCACTCTCACTGACTAACTCACTCTCTCACTGACTGACTCACTCTCACTGACTGACTCACTCTCACTGACTGACTCACTCTCACTGACTGACTCACTCTCTCTCTCACTGACTGACTCACTCTCTCTCTCACTGACTGACTCACTCTCTCACTGACTGACTCACTCTCACTGACTGACTCACTCTCACTCTCACTGACTCACTCTCACTGACTCACTCTCACTGACTCACTGACTCACTCTCAGTGACTCACTCTCACTGACTGACTCACTCTCACTGACTGACTCACTCTCACTGACTGACTCACTCTCACTGACTGACTCACTCTCACTCACTGACTGACTCACTCTCACTCACTGACTGACTCACTCTCTCTCTCACTGACTGACTGACTCACTCTCACTGACACTCACCCACTCTCATGCACTGACTAACTCACTGTCACTGACTAAGTCACTCTCACTGACTGATTCTCTCTCAATGACTTGCTCGCTCACTCTCACTGACTGACTTGCTCACTGACTCACTCTCACTGACTGATTCACTCTCATTGACTGACTCGCTCACTGACTCACTCTCACTGACTCACTGTCACTGACTCACTCTCACTGACTCACTGTCACTGACTCACTGTCACTGACTCACTCCCTCTCACTGACACTCACCCACTTTCACGCACTGACTCACTCACTCTCACTGACTAATTCACTCTCACTGACTGACTCACTCTCACTGATTGACTCACTCTCACTGACTGACTCACTCTCACTGACTGACTCACTCTCACTGACTGACTCTCTCTCTCACTGACTGACTCACTCTCTCTCTCACTGACTGACTGACTCTCACTGACTAACTCTCACTGACTGACTCACTCTCACTCACTGACTCACTCTCACTGACTTACTCTCTCACTCTCACAGACTCACTCACTCTCACTGACTGACTGACTCACTCTCACTGACTGACTCACTCACTCTCACTGACTGACTGACTCACTCTCACTGACTGACTCACTCACTCTCACTGACTGACTGACTCACTCTCACTGACTGACTCACTCACCCTCACGGACTCACTCACCCTCACGGACTCGCTCACCCTCACGGACTCGCTCACCCTCATGGACTCGCTCACCCTCACGGGCTCGCTCACCCTTACGGACTTGCTCACCCTCACGGACTCACTCACTCTCACGGACTCGCTCACTCACTCTCACTGACTCACTCGCTCACTGACTGACTAGCTCACTGACTGACTCGCTCACTGACTGACTCGCTCACTGACTGACTCTCACTGACTCACTCTCACTGACTGACTCACTCTCACTGACTGACTCACTCTCACTGACTGACTCACTCTCACTGACTAACTCACTCTCACTGACTGACTCAATCTCACTGACTGACTCACTCTCACTGACTCACTCTCACTGACTCACTCTCACTGACTGACTCACTCTCACTGACTGACTCACTCTAACTGACTGACTCACTCTCACTCACTCACTGACTCACTCTCACTCACTCACTGACTCACTCTCTCTCTCACTGACTGACTCACTCTCTCACTGACTGACTGACTCTCACTGACTCACTCTCACTGACTGACTCTCACTGACTCACTCACTCTCACTGACTGACTCACTCTCACTGACTGACTCACTCTCACTCACTCACTGACTCACTCTCACTGACTGACTGACTCACTCTCTCTCTCACTGACTGACTGACTCACTCTCACTGACACTCACCCACTCTCACGCACTGACTAACTCACTCTCACTGACTGACTCACTCTCACTGACTGACTCACTCTTACTGACTGACTCACTCTCACTCACTGACTGATTCACTCTCACTCACTGACTGACTCACTCTCTCTCTCACTGACTGACTGACTCACTCTCACTGACACTCACCCACTCTCACACACTGACTAATTCACTCTCACTGACTAATTCACTCTCACTGACTGACTAACTCTCACTGACTCGCTCTCTCATTCTCACTGACTGACTTGCTCACTGACTCACTCTCACTGACTGACTCACTCACCCTCATGGACTCACTCACCCTCACGGACTCACTCACCCTCACGGACTCGCTCACCCTCACGGACTCACTCACCCTCACAGACTCGCTCACCCTCATGGGCTCGCTCACCCTCACAGACTCGCTCACCCTCATGGACTCACTCACTCTTATGGACTCGCTCACTCACTCTCACTTACTCGCTCGCTCACTCTCACTGACTCACTCACTCACTGACTGACTCGCTCACTGACTGACTCGCTCACTGACTCACTCTCACTGACTCACTCTCACTGACTCACTCACTCTCACTGACTCACTCACTCTCACTGACTGACTCACTCTCACTGACTCACTCACTCTCACTGACTGACTCAATCTCACTGGCTGACTCACTCTCACTGACTCACTCTCACTGACTCACTCTCACTGACTGACTCACTCTCACTGACTGACTCACTCTCACTGACTGACTCACTCTCACTCACTCACTGACTCACTCTCACTCACTCACTGACTCACTCTCTCTCTCACTGACTGACTGACTCACTCTCACTGATACTCACCCACTCTCACACACTGACTAACTCACTCTCACTGACTAATTCACTCTCACTGACTGACTCACTCTCACTGACTCGCTCTCTCACTCTCACTGACTGACTTGCTCACTGACTCACTCTCACTGACTGACTCACTGTCACTGACTGACTCACTCACTGACTCACTGTCACTGACTCACTGTCACTGACTCACTCTCACTGACTCACTCTCACTGACTCACTCACTCTCACTGACACTCACCCACTCTCACGCACTGACTGACTCACTCTCACTGACTCACTCACTCACTCTGACTGACTGACTGACTGACTCACTCTGACTGACTGACTGACTCACTCTCACTCACTCACTCACTCACTCTCACTGACTGACTCACTGACTCTCACTGACTGACTCTCTCACTCTCACTGACTCTCACTCTCACTGATTGACTCTCTCACTCTCACTGACTGACTCACTCACTCTCACTGACTGACTTACTCTCACTGACTCACTCACTCTCACTGACTCACTCACTCTCACTGACTCACTCACTCTCACTCACTCACTCACTCACTCACTCACTCACTCACTCTCACTCACTCACTCACTCACTCTCACTGACTCACTCTCACTGACTCACTCACTCCCACTGACTGACTTAGTCACTCTCACTGACTCACTCACTCTCACTGACTCACTCACTCTCACTGACAGACTCACTCACTCTCTGACTGACTCACTCTCACTGACTGACTCACTCTCACTGACTGACTGACTCACTCTCACTGACTGACTCACTCTCTCTCTCACTGACTGACTCACTCTCACTGACTAACTCACTCTCTCACTGACTGACTCACTCTCAATGACTGACTCACTCTCACTGACTGACTCACTCTCACTGACTGACTCACTCTCTCTCTCACTGACTGACTCACTCTCTCTCTCACTGACTGACTCACTCTCTCACTGACTGACTCACTCTCACTGACTGACTCACTCTCACTCTCACTGACTCACTCTCACTCTCACTGACTCACTCTCACTGACTCACTGACTCACTCTCAGTGACTCACTCTCACTGACTGACTCACTCTCACTTACTGACTCACTCTCACTGACTGACTCACTCTCACTGACTGACTCACTCTCACTCACTGACTGACTCACTCTCACTCACTGACTGACTCACTCTCTCTCTCACTGACTGACTGACTCACTCTCACTGACACTCACCCACTCTCACGCACTGACTAACTCACTGTCACTGACTAAGTCACTCTCACTGACTGATTCTCTCTCAATGACTTGCTCGCTCACTCTCACTGACTGACTTGCTCACTGACTCACTCTCACTGACTGATTCACTCTCACTGACTGACTCGCTCACTGACTCACTCTCACTGACTCACTGTCACTGACTCACTCTCACTGACTCACTCCCTCTCACTGATACTCACCCACTTTCACGCACTGACTCACTCACTCTCACTGACTAATTCACTCTCACTGACTGACTCACTCTCACTGATTGACTCACTCTCACTGACTGACTCACTCTCACTGACTGACTCACTCTCACTGACTGACTCTCTCTCTCACTGACTGACTCACTCTCACTCACTGACTCACTCTCACTGACTTACTCTCTCACTCTCACAGACTCACTCACTCTCACTGACTGACTGACTCACTCTCACTGACTGACTCACTCACTCTCACTGACTGACTGACTCACTCTCACTGACTGACTCACTCACCCTCACGGACTCACTCACCCTTACGGACTCACTCACCCTCACGGA
This sequence comes from Triturus cristatus, assembly GCF_964204655.1. Lineage (NCBI taxonomy): Eukaryota > Metazoa > Chordata > Amphibia > Caudata > Salamandridae > Triturus > Triturus cristatus. The sequence continues at coordinate 217,809,224 of NC_140579.1, forward strand.
CTCGCTCACCCTCACGGACTCGCTCACCCTCACGGACTCGCTCACCCTCACGGGCTCGCTCACCCTTACGGACTTGCTCACCCTCACGGACTCACTCACTCTCACGGACTCGCTCACTCACTCTCACTGACTCACTTGCGCACTGACTGACTAGCTCACTGACTGACTCGCTCACTGACTGACTCGCTCACTGACTGACTCTCACTGACTCACTCTCACTGACTCACTCACTCTCACTGACTGACTCACTCTCACTGACTGACTCACTCTCACTGACTAACTCACTCTCACTGAGTGACTCAATCTCACTGTCACTGACTCACTCTCACTGACTCACTCTCACTGACTCACTCTCACTGACTCACTCACTCTCACTGACACTCACCCACTCTCACGCACTGACTCACTCACTCTCACTGACTGACTCACTCACTCTCACTGACTCACTCACTCACTCTCACTGACTGACTCACTCACTCTGAGTGACTGACTGACTCACTCACTCACTCTCACTGACTGACTCACTCTCACTGACTCACTCACTCACTCTGACTGACTGACTGACTGACTCACTCTGACTGACTGACTGACTCACTCTCACTCACTCACTCACTCACTCTCACTGACTGACTCACTGACTCTCACTGACTGACTCTCTCACTCTCACTGACTCTCACTCTCACTGATTGACTCTCTCACTCTCACTGACTGACTCACTCACTCTCACTGACTGACTTACTCTCACTGACTCACTCACTCTCACTGACTCACTCACTCTCACTGACTCACTCACTCTCACTCACTCACTCACTCACTCTCACTGACTCACTCACTCTCACTGACTCACTCACTCTCACTGACTGACTTAGTCACTCTCACTGACTGACTCACTCTCACTGACTCACTCACTCTCACTGACAGACTCACTCACTCTCTGACTGACTCACTTGCGCACTGACTGACTAGCTCACTGACTGACTCGCTCACTGACTGACTCGCTCACTGACTGACTCTCACTGACTCACTCTCACTGACTCACTCACTCTCACTGACTGACTCACTCTCACTGACTGACTCACTCTCACTGACTAACTCACTCTCACTGAGTGACTCAATCTCACTGTCACTGACTCACTCTCACTGACTCACTCTCACTGACTCACTCTCACTGACTCACTCACTCTCACTGACACTCACCCACTCTCACGCACTGACTCACTCACTCTCACTGACTGACTCACTCACTCTCACTGACTCACTCACTCACTCTCACTGACTGACTCACTCACTCTGAGTGACTGACTGACTCACTCACTCACTCTCACTGACTGACTCACTCTCACTGACTCACTCACTCACTCTGACTGACTGACTGACTGACTCACTCTGACTGACTGACTGACTCACTCTCACTCACTCACTCACTCACTCACTCTCACTGACTGACTCACTGACTCTCACTGACTGACTCTCTCACTCTCACTGACTCTCACTCTCACTGATTGACTCTCTCACTCTCACTGACTGACTCACTCACTCTCACTGACTGACTTACTCTCACTGACTCACTCACTCTCACTGACTCACTCACTCTCACTGACTCACTCACTCTCACTCACTCACTCACTCACTCACTCTCACTGACTCACTCACTCTCACTGACTCACTCACTCTCACTGACTGACTTAGTCACTCTCACTGACTGACTCACTCTCACTGACTCACTCACTCTCACTGACAGACTCACTCACTCTCTGACTGACTCACTCTCACTGACTGACTCACTCTCACTGACTGACTGACTCACTCTCACTGACTGACTCACTCTCTCTCTCACTGACTGACTCACTCTCACTGACTAACTCACTCTCTCACTGACTGACTCACTCTCACTGACTGACTCACTCTCACTGACTGACTCACTCTCACTGACTGACTCACTCTCTCTCTCACTGACTGACTCACTCTCTCTCTCACTGACTGACTCACTCTCTCACTGACTGACTCACTCTCACTGACTGACTCACTCTCACTCTCACTGACTCACTCTCACTCTCACTGACTCACTCTCACTGACTCACTGACTCACTCTCAGTGACTCACTCTCACTGACTGACTCACTCTCACTGACTGACTCACTCTCACTGACTGACTCACTCTCACTGACTGACTCACTCTCACTCACTGACTGACTCACTCTCACTCACTGACTGACTCACTCTCTCTCTCACTGACTGACTGACTCACTCTCACTGACACTCACCCACTCTCACGCACTGACTAACTCACTGTCACTGACTAAGTCACTCTCACTGACTGATTCTCTCTCAATGACTTGCTCGCTCACTCTCACTGACTGACTTGCTCACTGACTCACTCTCACTGACTGATTCACTCTCACTGACTGACTCGCTCACTGACTCACTCTCACTGACTCACTGTCACTGACTCACTCTCACTGACTCACTCCCTCTCACTGACACTCACCCACTTTCACGCACTGACTCACTCACTCTCACTGACTAATTCACTCTCACTGACTGACTCACTCTCACTGATTGACTCACTCTCACTGACTGACTCACTCTCACTGACTGACTCACTCTCACTGACTGACTCTCTCTCTCACTGACTGACTCACTCTCTCTCTCACTGACTGACTGACTCTCACTGACTAACTCTCACTGACTGACTCACTCTCACTCACTGACTCACTCTCACTGACTTACTCTCTCACTCTCACAGACTCACTCACTCTCACTGACTGACTGACTCACTCTCACTGACTGACTCACTCACTCTCACTGACTGACTGACTCACTCTCACTGACTGACTCACTCACTCTCACTGACTGACTGACTCACTCTCACTGACTGACTCACTCACCCTCACGGACTCACTCACCCTCACGGACTCGCTCACCCTCACGGACTCGCTCACCCTCACGGACTCGCTCACCCTCACGGGCTCGCTCACCCTTACGGACTTGCTCACCCTCACGGACTCACTCACTCTCACGGACTCGCTCACTCACTCTCACTGACTCACTCGCTCACTGACTGACTAGCTCACTGACTGACTCGCTCACTGACTGACTCGCTCACTGACTGACTCTCACTGACTCACTCTCACTGACTGACTCACTCTCACTGACTGACTCACTCTCACTGACTGACTCACTCTCACTGACTAACTCACTCTCACTGACTGACTCAATCTCACTGACTGACTCACTCTCACTGACTCACTCTCACTGACTCACTCTCACTGACTGACTCACTCTCACTGACTGACTCACTCTAACTGACTGACTCACTCTCACTCACTCACTGACTCACTCTCACTCACTCACTGACTCACTCTCTCTCTCACTGACTGACTCACTCTCTCACTGACTGACTGACTCTCACTGACTCACTCTCACTGACTGACTCTCACTGACTCACTCACTCTCACTGACTGACTCACTCTCACTGACTGACTCACTCTCACTCACTCACTGACTCACTCTCACTGACTGACTGACTCACTCTCTCTCTCACTGACTGACTGACTCACTCTCACTGACACTCACCCACTCTCACGCACTGACTAACTCACTCTCACTGACTGACTCACTCTCACTGACTGACTCACTCTTACTGACTGACTCACTCTCACTCACTGACTGATTCACTCTCACTCACTGACTGACTCACTCTCTCTCTCACTGACTGACTGACTCACTCTCACTGACACTCACCCACTCTCACACACTGACTAATTCACTCTCACTGACTAATTCACTCTCACTGACTGACTCACTCTCACTGACTCGCTCTCTCATTCTCACTGACTGACTTGCTCACTGACTCACTCTCACTGACTGACTCACTCACCCTCATGGACTCACTCACCCTCACGGACTCACTCACCCTCACAGACTCGCTCACCCTCACGGACTCACTCACCCTCACAGACTCGCTCACCCTCATGGGCTCGCTCACCCTCACGGACTCGCTCACCCTCATGGACTCACTCACTCTTATGGACTCGCTCACTCACTCTCACTTACTCGCTCGCTCACTCTCACTGACTCACTCGCTCACTGACTGACTCGCTCACTGACTGACTCGCTCACTGACTGACTCGCTCACTGACTCACTCTCACTGACTCACTTACTCTCACTGACTCACTCACTCTCACTGACTCACTCACTCTCACTGACTGACTCACTCTCACTGACTGACTCACTCTCACTCACTCACTGACTCACTCTCACTCACTCACTGACTCACTCTCTCTCTCACTGACTGACTCACTCTCTCACTGACTGACTGACTCTCACTGACTCACTCTCACTGACTGACTCTCACTGACTCACTCACTCTCACTGACTGACTCACTCTCACTGACTGACTCACTCTCACTCACTCACTGACTCACTCTCACTGACTGACTGACTCACTCTCTCTCTCACTGACTGACTGACTCACTCTCACTGACACTCACCCACTCTCACGCACTGACTAACTCACTCTCACTGACTGACTCACTCTCACTGACTGACTCACTCTTACTGACTGACTCACTCTCACTCACTGACTGATTCACTCTCACTCACTGACTGACTCACTCTCTCTCTCACTGACTGACTGACTCACTCTCACTGACACTCACCCACTCTCACACACTGACTAATTCACTCTCACTGACTAATTCACTCTCACTGACTGACTCACTCTCACTGACTCGCTCTCTCATTCTCACTGACTGACTTGCTCACTGACTCACTCTCACTGACTGACTCACTCACCCTCATGGACTCACTCACCCTCACGGACTCACTCACCCTCACGGACTCGCTCACCCTCACGGACTCACTCACCCTCACAGACTCGCTCACCCTCATGGGCTCGCTCACCCTCACAGACTCGCTCACCCTCATGGACTCACTCACTCTTATGGACTCGCTCACTCACTCTCACTTACTCGCTCGCTCACTCTCACTGACTCACTCACTCACTGACTGACTCGCTCACTGACTGACTCGCTCACTGACTCACTCTCACTGACTCACTCTCACTGACTCACTCACTCTCACTGACTCACTCACTCTCACTGACTGACTCACTCTCACTGACTCACTCACTCTCACTGACTGACTCAATCTCACTGGCTGACTCACTCTCACTGACTCACTCTCACTGACTCACTCTCACTGACTGACTCACTCTCACTGACTGACTCACTCTCACTGACTGACTCACTCTCACTCACTCACTGACTCACTCTCACTCACTCACTGACTCACTCTCTCTCTCACTGACTGACTGACTCACTCTCACTGATACTCACCCACTCTCACACACTGACTAACTCACTCTCACTGACTAATTCACTCTCACTGACTGACTCACTCTCACTGACTCGCTCTCTCACTCTCACTGACTGACTTGCTCACTGACTCACTGTCACTGACTGACTCACTGTCACTGACTGACTCACTCACTGACTCACTGTCACTGACTCACTGTCACTGACTCACTCTCACTGACTCACTCTCACTGACTCACTCACTCTCACTGACACTCACCCACTCTCACGCACTGACTCACTCACTCTCACTGACTGACTCACTCACTCTCACTGACTTACTCACTCACTCTCACTGACTCACTCACTCACTCTGAGTGACTGACTGACTCACTCACTCACTCTCACTGACTGACTCACTCTCACTGACTCACTCACTCACTCTGACTGACTGACTGACTGACTCACTCTGACTGACTGACTGACTCACTCTCACTCACTCACTCACTCACTCTCACTGACTGACTCACTGACTCTCACTGACTGACTCTCTCACTCTCACTGACTCTCACTCTCACTGATTGACTCTCTCACTCTCACTGACTGACTCACTCACTCTCACTGACTGACTTACTCTCACTGACTCACTCACTCTCACTGACTCACTCACTCTCACTGACTCACTCACTCTCACTCACTCACTCACTCACTCACTCTCACTCACTCACTCACTCACTCTCACTGACTCACTCTCACTGACTCACTCACTCCCACTGACTGACTTAGTCACTCTCACTGACTCACTCACTCTCACTGACTCACTCACTCTCACTGACAGACTCACTCACTCTCTGACTGACTCACTCTCACTGACTGACTCACTCTCACTGACTGACTGACTCACTCTCACTGACTGACTCACTCTCTCTCTCACTGACTGACTCACTCTCACTGACTAACTCACTCTCTCACTGACTGACTCACTCTCAATGACTGACTCACTCTCACTGACTGACTCACTCTCACTGACTGACTCACTCTCTCTCTCACTGACTGACTCACTCTCTCTCTCACTGACTGACTCACTCTCTCACTGACTGACTCACTCTCACTGACTGACTCACTCTCAGTCTCACTGACTCACTCTCACTCTCACTGACTCACTCTCACTGACTCACTGACTCACTCTCAGTGACTCACTCTCACTGACTGACTCACTCTCACTTACTGACTCACTCTCACTGACTGACTCACTCTCACTGACTGACTCACTCTCACTCACTGACTGACTCACTCTCACTCACTGACTGACTCACTCTCTCTCTCACTGACTGACTGACTCACTCTCACTGACACTCACCCACTCTCACGCACTGACTAACTCACTGTCACTGACTAAGTCACTCTCACTGACTCATTCTCTCTCAATGACTTGCTCGCTCACTCTCACTGACTGACTTGCTCACTGACTCACTCTCACTGACTGATTCACTCTCACTGACTGACTCGCTCACTGACTCACTCTCACTGACTCACTGTCACTGACTCACTCTCACTGACTCACTGTCACTGACTCACTCTCACTGACTCACTCCCTCTCACTGATACTCACCCACTTTCACGCACTGACTCACTCTCTCACTGACTAATTCACTCTCACTGACTGACTCACTCTCACTGATTGACTCACTCTCACTGACTGACTCACTCTCACTGACTGACTCACTCTCACTGACTGACTCTCTCTCTCACTGACTGACTCACTCTCTCTCTCACTGACTGACTGACTCTCACTGACTAACTCTCACTGACTGACTCACTCTCACTCACTGACTCACTCTCACTGACTTACTCTCTCACTCTCACAGACTCACTCACTCTCACTGACTGACTCACTCACTCTCACTGACTGACTGACTCACTCTCACTGACTGACTCACTCACCCTCACGGACTCACTCACCCTTACGGACTCACTCACCCTCACGGACTCGCTCACCCTCACGGACTCGCTCACCCTCACGGACTCGCTCACCCTCACGGACTCGCTCACCCTCACGGGCTCGCTCACCCTTACGGACTTGCTCACCCTCACGGACTCACTCACTCTCACGGACTCGCTCACTCACTCTCACTGACTCACTTGCGCACTGACTGACTAGCTCACTGACTGACTCGCTCACTGACTGACTCGCTCACTGACTGACTCTCACTGACTCACTCTCACTGACTCACTCACTCTCACTGACTGACTCACTCTCACTGACTGACTCACTCTCACTGACTAACTCACTCTCACTGAGTGACTCAATCTCACTGTCACTGACTCACTCTCACTGACTCACTCTCACTGACTCACTCTCACTGACTCACTCACTCTCACTGACACTCACCCACTCTCACGCACTGACTCACTCACTCTCACTGACTGACTCACTCACTCTCACTGACTCACTGACTCACTCTCACTGACTGACTCACTCACTCTGAGTGACTGACTGACTCACTCACTCACTCTCACTGACTGACTCACTCTCACTGACTCACTCACTCACTCTGACTGACTGACTGACTGACTCACTCTGACTGACTGACTGACTCACTCTCACTCACTCACTCACTCACTCTCACTGACTGACTCACTGACTCTCACTGACTGACTCTCTCACTCTCACTGACTCTCACTCTCACTGATTGACTCTCTCACTCTCACTGACTGACTCACTCACTCTCACTGACTGACTTACTCTCACTGACTCACTCACTCTCACTGACTCACTCACTCTCACTGACTCACTCACTCTCACTCACTCACTCACTCACTCTCACTGACTCACTCACTCTCACTGACTCACTCACTCTCACTGACTGACTTAGTCACTCTCACTGACTGACTCACTCTCACTGACTCACTCACTCTCACTGACAGACTCACTCACTCTCTGACTGACTCACTCTCACTGACTGACTCACTCTCACTGACTGACTGACTCACTCTCACTGACTGACTCACTCTCTCTCTCACTGACTGACTCACTCTCACTGACTAACTCACTCTCTCACTGACTGACTCACTCTCACTGACTGACTCACTCTCACTGACTGACTCACTCTCACTGACTGACTCACTCTCTCTCTCACTGACTGACTCACTCTCTCTCTCACTGACTGACTCACTCTCTCACTGACTGACTCACTCTCACTGACTGACTCACTCTCACTCTCACTGACTCACTCTCACTGACTCACTCTCACTGACTCACTGACTCACTCTCAGTGACTCACTCTCACTGACTGACTCACTCTCACTGACTGACTCACTCTCACTGACTGACTCACTCTCACTGACTGACTCACTCTCACTCACTGACTGACTCACTCTCACTCACTGACTGACTCACTCTCTCTCTCACTGACTGACTGACTCACTCTCACTGACACTCACCCACTCTCACGCACTGACTAACTCACTGTCACTGACTAAGTCACTCTCACTGACTGATTCTCTCTCAATGACTTGCTCGCTCACTCTCACTGACTGACTTGCTCACTGACTCACTCTCACTGACTGATTCACTCTCACTGACTGACTCGCTCACTGACTCACTCTCACTGACTCACTGTCACTGACTCACTCTCACTGACTCACTGTCACTGACTCACTCTCACTGACTCACTCCCTCTCACTGATACTCACCCACTTTCACGCACTGACTCACTCTCTCACTGACTAATTCACTCTCACTGACTGACTCACTCTCACTGATTGACTCACTCTCACTGACTGACTCACTCTCACTGACTGACTCACTCTCACTGACTGACTCTCTCTCTCACTGACTGACTCACTCTCTCTCTCACTGACTGACTGACTCTCACTGACTAACTCTCACTGACTGACTCACTCTCACTCACTGACTCACTCTCACTGACTTACTCTCTCACTCTCACAGACTCACTCACTCTCACTGACTGACTCACTCACTCTCACTGACTGACTGACTCACTCTCACTGACTGACTCACTCACCCTCACGGACTCACTCACCCTTACGGACTCACTCACCCTCACGGACTCGCTCACCCTCACGGACTCGCTCACCCTCACGGACTCGCTCACCCTCACGGACTCGCTCACCCTCACGGGCTCGCTCACCCTTACGGACTTGCTCACCCTCACGGACTCACTCACTCTCACGGACTCGCTCACTCACTCTCACTGACTCACTTGCGCACTGACTGACTAGCTCACTGACTGACTCGCTCACTGACTGACTCGCTCACTGACTGACTCTCACTGACTCACTCTCACTGACTCACTCACTCTCACTGACTGACTCACTCTCACTGACTGACTCACTCTCACTGACTAACTCACTCTCACTGAGTGACTCAATCTCACTGTCACTGACTCACTCTCACTGACTCACTCTCACTGACTCACTCTCACTGACTCACTCACTCTCACTGACACTCACCCACTCTCACGCACTGACTCACTCACTCTCACTGACTGACTCACTCACTCTCACTGACTCACTGACTCACTCTCACTGACTGACTCACTCACTCTGAGTGACTGACTGACTCACTCACTCACTCTCACTGACTGACTCACTCTCACTGACTCACTCACTCACTCTGACTGACTGACTGACTGACTCACTCTGACTGACTGACTGACTCACTCTCACTCACTCACTCACTCACTCACTCTCACTGACTGACTCACTGACTCTCACTGACTGACTCTCTCACTCTCACTGACTCTCACTCTCACTGATTGACTCTCTCACTCTCACTGACTGACTCACTCACTCTCACTGACTGACTTACTCTCACTGACTCACTCACTCTCACTGACTCACTCACTCTCACTGACTCACTCACTCTCACTCACTCACTCACTCACTCTCACTGACTCACTCACTCTCACTGACTCACTCACTCTCACTGACTGACTTAGTCACTCTCACTGACTGACTCACTCTCACTGACTCACTCACTCTCACTGACAGACTCACTCACTCTCTGACTGACTCACTCTCACTGACTGACTCACTCTCACTGACTGACTGACTCACTCTCACTGACTGACTCACTCTCTCTCTCACTGACTGACTCACTCTCACTGACTAACTCACTCTCTCACTGACTGACTCACTCTCACTGACTGACTCACTCTCACTGACTGACTCACTCTCACTGACTGACTCACTCTCTCTCTCACTGACTGACTCACTCTCTCTCTCACTGACTGACTCACTCTCTCACTGACTGACTCACTCTCACTGACTGACTCACTCTCACTCTCACTGACTCACTCTCACTGACTCACTCTCACTGACTCACTGACTCACTCTCAGTGACTCACTCTCACTGACTGACTCACTCTCACTGACTGACTCACTCTCACTGACTGACTCACTCTCACTGACTGACTCACTCTCACTCACTGACTGACTCACTCTCACTCACTGACTGACTCACTCTCTCTCTCACTGACTGACTGACTCACTCTCACTGACACTCACCCACTCTCATGCACTGACTAACTCACTGTCACTGACTAAGTCACTCTCACTGACTGATTCTCTCTCAATGACTTGCTCGCTCACTCTCACTGACTGACTTGCTCACTGACTCACTCTCACTGACTGATTCACTCTCATTGACTGACTCGCTCACTGACTCACTCTCACTGACTCACTGTCACTGACTCACTCTCACTGACTCACTGTCACTGACTCACTGTCACTGACTCACTCCCTCTCACTGACACTCACCCACTTTCACGCACTGACTCACTCACTCTCACTGACTAATTCACTCTCACTGACTGACTCACTCTCACTGATTGACTCACTCTCACTGACTGACTCACTCTCACTGACTGACTCACTCTCACTGACTGACTCTCTCTCTCACTGACTGACTCACTCTCTCTCTCACTGACTGACTGACTCTCACTGACTAACTCTCACTGACTGACTCACTCTCACTCACTGACTCACTCTCACTGACTTACTCTCTCACTCTCACAGACTCACTCACTCTCACTGACTGACTGACTCACTCTCACTGACTGACTCACTCACTCTCACTGACTGACTGACTCACTCTCACTGACTGACTCACTCACTCTCACTGACTGACTGACTCACTCTCACTGACTGACTCACTCACCCTCACGGACTCACTCACCCTCACGGACTCGCTCACCCTCACGGACTCGCTCACCCTCATGGACTCGCTCACCCTCACGGGCTCGCTCACCCTTACGGACTTGCTCACCCTCACGGACTCACTCACTCTCACGGACTCGCTCACTCACTCTCACTGACTCACTCGCTCACTGACTGACTAGCTCACTGACTGACTCGCTCACTGACTGACTCGCTCACTGACTGACTCTCACTGACTCACTCTCACTGACTGACTCACTCTCACTGACTGACTCACTCTCACTGACTGACTCACTCTCACTGACTAACTCACTCTCACTGACTGACTCAATCTCACTGACTGACTCACTCTCACTGACTCACTCTCACTGACTCACTCTCACTGACTGACTCACTCTCACTGACTGACTCACTCTAACTGACTGACTCACTCTCACTCACTCACTGACTCACTCTCACTCACTCACTGACTCACTCTCTCTCTCACTGACTGACTCACTCTCTCACTGACTGACTGACTCTCACTGACTCACTCTCACTGACTGACTCTCACTGACTCACTCACTCTCACTGACTGACTCACTCTCACTGACTGACTCACTCTCACTCACTCACTGACTCACTCTCACTGACTGACTGACTCACTCTCTCTCTCACTGACTGACTGACTCACTCTCACTGACACTCACCCACTCTCACGCACTGACTAACTCACTCTCACTGACTGACTCACTCTCACTGACTGACTCACTCTTACTGACTGACTCACTCTCACTCACTGACTGATTCACTCTCACTCACTGACTGACTCACTCTCTCTCTCACTGACTGACTGACTCACTCTCACTGACACTCACCCACTCTCACACACTGACTAATTCACTCTCACTGACTAATTCACTCTCACTGACTGACTCACTCTCACTGACTCGCTCTCTCATTCTCACTGACTGACTTGCTCACTGACTCACTCTCACTGACTGACTCACTCACCCTCATGGACTCACTCACCCTCACGGACTCACTCACCCTCACGGACTCGCTCACCCTCACGGACTCACTCACCCTCACAGACTCGCTCACCCTCATGGGCTCGCTCACCCTCACAGACTCGCTCACCCTCATGGACTCACTCACTCTTATGGACTCGCTCACTCACTCTCACTTACTCGCTCGCTCACTCTCACTGACTCACTCACTCACTGACTGACTCGCTCACTGACTGACTCGCTCACTGACTCACTCTCACTGACTCACTCTCACTGACTCACTCACTCTCACTGACTCACTCACTCTCACTGACTGACTCACTCTCACTGACTCACTCACTCTCACTGACTGACTCAATCTCACTGGCTGACTCACTCTCACTGACTCACTCTCACTGACTCACTCTCACTGACTGACTCACTCTCACTGACTGACTCACTCTCACTGACTGACTCACTCTCACTCACTCACTGACTCACTCTCACTCACTCACTGACTCACTCTCTCTCTCACTGACTGACTGACTCACTCTCACTGATACTCACCCACTCTCACACACTGACTAACTCACTCTCACTGACTAATTCACTCTCACTGACTGACTCACTCTCACTGACTCGCTCTCTCACTCTCACTGACTGACTTGCTCACTGACTCACTCTCACTGACTGACTCACTGTCACTGACTGACTCACTCACTGACTCACTGTCACTGACTCACTGTCACTGACTCACTGTCACTGACTCACTCTCACTGACTCACTCACTCTCACTGACACTCACCCACTCTCACGCACTGACTGACTCACTCTCACTGACTCACTCACTCACTCTGACTGACTGACTGACTGACTCACTCTGACTGACTGACTGACTCACTCTCACTCACTCACTCACTCACTCTCACTGACTGACTCACTGACTCTCACTGACTGACTCTCTCACTCTCACTGACTCTCACTCTCACTGATTGACTCTCTCACTCTCACTGACTGACTCACTCACTCTCACTGACTGACTTACTCTCACTGACTCACTCACTCTCACTGACTCACTCACTCTCACTGACTCACTCACTCTCACTCACTCACTCACTCACTCACTCACTCACTCACTCACTCTCACTCACTCACTCACTCACTCTCACTGACTCACTCTCACTGACTCACTCACTCCCACTGACTGACTTAGTCACTCTCACTGACTCACTCACTCTCACTGACTCACTCACTCTCACTGACAGACTCACTCACTCTCTGACTGACTCACTCTCACTGACTGACTCACTCTCACTGACTGACTGACTCACTCTCACTGACTGACTCACTCTCTCTCTCACTGACTGACTCACTCTCACTGACTAACTCACTCTCTCACTGACTGACTCACTCTCAATGACTGACTCACTCTCACTGACTGACTCACTCTCACTGACTGACTCACTCTCTCTCTCACTGACTGACTCACTCTCTCTCTCACTGACTGACTCACTCTCTCACTGACTGACTCACTCTCACTGACTGACTCACTCTCACTCTCACTGACTCACTCTCACTCTCACTGACTCACTCTCACTGACTCACTGACTCACTCTCAGTGACTCACTCTCACTGACTGACTCACTCTCACTTACTGACTCACTCTCACTGACTGACTCACTCTCACTGACTGACTCACTCTCACTCACTGACTGACTCACTCTCACTCACTGACTGACTCACTCTCTCTCTCACTGACTGACTGACTCACTCTCACTGACACTCACCCACTCTCACGCACTGACTAACTCACTGTCACTGACTAAGTCACTCTCACTGACTGATTCTCTCTCAATGACTTGCTCGCTCACTCTCACTGACTGACTTGCTCACTGACTCACTCTCACTGACTGATTCACTCTCACTGACTGACTCGCTCACTGACTCACTCTCACTGACTCACTGTCACTGACTCACTCTCACTGACTCACTGTCACTGACTCACTCTCACTGACTCACTCCCTCTCACTGATACTCACCCACTTTCACGCACTGACTCACTCACTCTCACTGACTAATTCACTCTCACTGACTGACTCACTCTCACTGATTGACTCACTCTCACTGACTGACTCACTCTCACTGACTGACTCACTCTCACTGACTGACTCTCTCTCTCACTGACTGACTCACTCTCTCTCTCACTGACTGACTGACTCTCACTGACTAACTCTCACTGACTGACTCACTCTCACTCACTGACTCACTCTCACTGACTTACTCTCTCACTCTCACAGACTCACTCACTCTCACTGACTGACTGACTCACTCTCACTGACTGACTCACTCACTCTCACTGACTGACTGACTCACTCTCACTGACTGACTCACTCACCCTCACGGACTCACTCACCCTTACGGACTCACTCACCCTCACGGACTCGCTCACCCTCACGGACTCGCTCACCCTCACGGACTCGCTCACCCTCACGGGCTCGCTCACCCTTACGGACTTGCTCACCCTCACGGACTCACTCACTCTCACGGACTCGCTCACTCACTCTCACTGACTCACTTGCGCACTGACTGACTAGCTCACTGACTGACTCGCTCACTGACTGACTCGCTCACTGACTGACTCTCACTGACTCACTCTCACTGACTCACTCACTCTCACTGACTGACTCACTCTCACTGACTGACTCACTCTCACTGACTAACTCACTCTCACTGAGTGACTCAATCTCACTGTCACTGACTCACTCTCACTGACTCACTCTCACTGACTCACTCACTCTCACTGACACTCACCCACTCTCACGCACTGACTCACTCACTCTCACTGACTGACTCACTCACTCTCACTGACTCACTCACTCACTCTCACTGACTGACTCACTCACTCTGAGTGACTGACTGACTCACTCACTCACTCTCACTGACTGACTCACTCTCACTGACTCACTCACTCACTCTGACTGACTGACTGACTGACTCACTCTGACTGACTGACTGACTCACTCTCACTCACTCACTCACTCACTCTCACTGACTGACTCACTGACTCTCACTGACTGACTCTCTCACTCTCACTGACTCTCACTCTCACTGATTGACTCTCTCACTCTCACTGACTGACTCACTCACTCTCACTGACTGACTTACTCTCACTGACTCACTCACTCTCACTGACTCACTCACTCTCACTGACTCACTCACTCTCACTCACTCACTCACTCACTCTCACTGACTCACTCACTCTCACTGACTCACTCACTCTCACTGACTGACTTAGTCACTCTCACTGACTGACTCACTCTCACTGACTCACTCACTCTCACTGACAGACTCACTCACTCTCTGACTGACTCACTCTCACTGACTGACTCACTCTCACTGACTGACTGACTCACTCTCACTGACTGACTCACTCTCTCTCTCACTGACTGACTCACTCTCACTGACTAACTCACTCTCTCACTGACTGACTCACTCTCACTGACTGACTCACTCTCACTGACTGACTCACTCTCACTGACTGACTCACTCTCTCTCTCACTGACTGACTCACTCTCTCTCTCACTGACTGACTCACTCTCTCACTGACTGACTCACTCTCACTGACTGACTCACTCTCACTCTCACTGACTCACTCTCACTCTCACTGACTCACTCTCACTGACTCACTGACTCACTCTCAGTGACTCACTCTCACTGACTGACTCACTCTCACTGACTGACTCACTCTCACTGACTGACTCACTCTCACTGACTGACTCACTCTCACTCACTGACTGACTCACTCTCACTCACTGACTGACTCACTCTCTCTCTCACTGACTGACTGACTCACTCTCACTGACACTCACCCACTCTCACGCACTGACTAACTCACTGTCACTGACTAAGTCACTCTCACTGACTGATTCTCTCTCAATGACTTGCTCGCTCACTCTCACTGACTGACTTGCTCACTGACTCACTCTCACTGACTGATTCACTCTCACTGACTGACTCGCTCACTGACTCACTCTCACTGACTCACTGTCACTGACTCACTCTCACTGACTCACTGTCACTGACTCACTCTCACTGACTCACTCCCTCTCACTGACACTCACCCACTTTCACGCACTGACTCACTCACTCTCACTGACTAATTCACTCTCACTGACTGACTCACTCTCACTGATTGACTCACTCTCACTGACTGACTCACTCTCACTGACTGACTCACTCTCACTGACTGACTCTCTCTCTCACTGACTGACTCACTCTCTCTCTCACTGACTGACTGACTCTCACTGACTAACTCTCACTGACTGACTTACTCTCACTCACTGACTCACTCTCACTGACTTACTCTCTCACTCTCACAGACTCACTCACTCTCACTGACTGACTGACTCACTCTCACTGACTGACTCACTCACTCTCACTGACTGACTGACTCACTCTCACTGACTGACTCACTCACTCTCACTGACTGACTGACTCACTCTCACTGACTGACTCACTCACCCTCACGGACTCACTCACCCTCACGGACTCGCTCACCCTCACGGACTCGCTCACCCTCACGGACTCGCTCACCCTCACGGGCTCGCTCACCCTTACGGACTTGCTCACCCTCACGGACTCACTCACTCTCACGGACTCGCTCACTCACTCTCACTGACTCACTCGCTCACTGACTGACTAGCTCACTGACTGACTCGCTCACTGACTGACTCGCTCACTGACTGACTCTCACTGACTCACTCTCACTGACTGACTCACTCTCACTGACTGACTCACTCTCACTGACTGACTCACTCTCACTGACTAACTCACTCTCACTGACTGACTCAATCTCACTGACTGACTCACTCTCACTGACTCACTCTCACTGACTCACTCTCACTGACTGACTCACTCTCACTGACTGACTCACTCTAACTGACTGACTCACTCTCACTCACTCACTGACTCACTCTCACTCACTCACTGACTCACTCTCTCTCTCACTGACTGACTCACTCTCTCACTGACTGACTGACTCTCACTGACTCACTCTCACTGACTGACTCACTCTCTCACTGACTGACTGACTCTCACTGACTCACTCTCACTGACTGACTCACTCTCACTGACTGACTCACTCTCACTAACTGACTCTCTCACTCCCACTGACTCACTCACTCTCACTGACTGACTCACTCACTCTCACTGACTGACTCAATCACTCT
Source organism: Triturus cristatus (assembly GCF_964204655.1). Classification (NCBI taxonomy): domain Eukaryota; kingdom Metazoa; phylum Chordata; class Amphibia; order Caudata; family Salamandridae; genus Triturus; species Triturus cristatus. The sequence continues at coordinate 217,826,900 of NC_140579.1, forward strand.
CACTCACTCTCACTGACTCACTCTTACTGACTCACTTTCACTGACTCACTCTCACAGACTCACTCTCACTGACTCTTTCTCACTGACTCTCTCTCACTGACTGACTCACTCACTGACTGACTCTCCCACTCTCTCACTGACTGACCCACTCTCTCACTGACTGACTCTCCCACTCTCTCACTGACTGACTCACTCACTCTCTCACTGACTCACTCACTCTCACTGACTGACTCACTCTCTCACTGACTGACTGACTCTGACTGACTGACTCTCACTGACTCTCGCTAAAAGACTGACTGACTCTTGCCAAAAGACTGACTGACTCTTGCTAAGGGACTGACTCACTCTCACTGACTGACTATCTCACTGACTCACTCTTTCACTCACTGACTCACTCTCATTCACTCACTCTCACTGACTGACTCTCACTGACTGACTCTCTGACTGACTGACTCTCACACTGACTGTCCCTCTCACTGACTCACTGACTCTCACTGACTCTCACTGACTGACTCTCTCACTCTCACTGACTCTCTCACTGACTCTCTCACTGACTCTCTCACAGACTCTCTCACTGACTCACTCTCACTGATTCACTCTCACTGACTCACTCACTCTCACTGACTCACTCACTCTCACTGACTGGCTCTCCCACTCTCTCACTGACTGACTCTCTCACTGACTGACTCTCTCTCTCACTGACTAATTCACTCTCGCTCTCACTGACTGACCCACTCTCTCTCACTGACTGACTGACTCACTCTCTGACTGACTCACTCTCACTGTCTCGCTCACTCTCACTGACTGACTCACTCTCACTGACTGACTCACTCTCACTCACTGACTAACTCACTCTCACTCACTGACTGACTCACTCTCTCTCTCACTGACTGACTGACTCACTCTCACTGACACTCACCCACTCTCATGCACTGACTAACTCACTGTCACTGACTAAGTCACTCTCACTGACTGATTCTCTCTCAATGACTTGCTTGCTCACTCTCACTGACTGACTTGCTCACTGACTCACTCTCACTGACTGATTCACTCTCACTGACTGACTTGCTCACTGACTCACTCTCACTGACTCACTGTCACTGACTCACTCTCACTGACTCACTGTCATTGACTCACTCTCACTGACTCACTCCCTCTCACTGACACTCACCCACTTTCACGCACTGACTCACTCACTCTCACTGACTAATTCACTCTCACTGACTGACTCACTCTCACTGATTGACTCACTCTCACCGACTGACTCACTCTCACTGACTGACTGACTCACTCTCTCTCTCACTGACTGACTGACTCACTCTCACTGACACTCACCCACTCTCACGCACTGACTAATTCACTCTCACTGACTAATTCACTCTCACTGACTGACTCACTCTCACTGACTCGCTCTCTCATTCTCACTGACTGACTTGCTCACTGACTCACTCTCACTGACTGACTCACTCACCCTCATGGACTCACTCACCCTCACGGACTCACTCACCCTCACGGACTCGCTCACCCTCACGGACTCACTCACCCTCACAGACTCGCTCACCCTCATGGGCTCGCTCACCCTCACAGACTCGCTCACCCTCATGGACTCACTCACTCTCATGGACTCGCTCACTCACTCTCACTTACTCGCTCGCTCACTCTCACTGACCCACTCGCTCACTGACTGACTCGCTCACTGACTGACTCGCTCACTGACTCACTCTCACTGACTCACTCTCACTGACTAACTCACTCTCACTGACTCACTCACTCTCACTGACTCACTCACTCTCACTGACTCACTCACTCTCACTGACTCACTCACTCTCACTGACTAACTCACTCTCAATGACTGACTCAATCTCACTGGCTGACTCACTCTCACTGACTCACTCTCACTGACTCACTCTCACTGACTGACTCACTCTCACTGACTGACTCACTCTCACTGACTGACTCACTCTCACTCACTCACTGACTCACTCTCACTGACTGACTGACTCACTCTCTCTCTCACTGACTGACTGACTCACTCTCACTGACACTCACCCACTCTCACGCACTGACTAACTCACTCTCACTGACTAATTCACTCTCACTGACTGACTCACTCTCACTGACTTGCTCTCTCACTCTCACTGACTGACTTGCTCACTGACTCACTCTCACTGACTGACTCACTCTCACTGACTGACTCACTCACTGACTCACTGTCACTGACTCACTGTCACTGACTCACTCTCACTGACTCACTCTCACTGACTCACTCACTCTCACTGACTCTCACCCACTCTCACGCACTGACTCACTCACTCTCACTGACTGACTCACTCACTCTCACTGACACACTCACTCACTCTCACTGACTGACTCACTCACTCTGAGTGACTGACTGACTCACTCACTCACTCTCACTGACTGACTCACTCTCACTGACTCACTCACTCACTCTGACTGACTGACTGACTGACTCACTCTGACTGACTGACTGACTCACTCTCACTCACTCACTCACTCACTCTCACTGACTGACTCACTGACTCTCACTGACTGACTCTCTCACTCTCACTGACTCTCTCACTCTCACTGATTGACTCTCTCACTCTCACTGACTGACTCACTCACTCTCACTGACTGACTCACTCTCACTGACTCACTCACTCTCACTGACTCACTCACTCTCACTGACTCACTCACACTCACTCACTCACTCACTCACTCACTCACTCACTTACTCTCACTGACTCACTCACTCTCACTGACTCACTCACTCTCACTGACTGACTTAGTCACTCTCACTGACTGACTCACTCTCACTGACTCACTCACTCTCACTGACAGACTCACTGACTCTCTGACTGACTCACTCTCACTGACTCACTCACTCTCACTGACTGACTGACTCACTCTCACTGACTGACTCACTCTCTCTCTCACTGACTGACTCACTCTCACTGACTAACTCACTCTCTCACTGACTGACTCACTCTCACTGACTGACTCACTCTCACTGACTGACTCACTCTCACTGACTGACTCACTCTCTCTCTCACTGACTGACTCACTCTCTCTCTCACTGACTGACTCACTCTCTCACTGACTGACTCACTCTCACTGACTGACTCACTCTCACTCTCACTGACTCACTCTCACTCTCACTGACTTACTCTCACTGACTCACTGACTCACTCTCAGTGACTCACTCTCACTGACTGACTCACTCTCACTGACTGACTCACTCTCACTGACTGACTCACTCTCACTGACTGACTCACTCTCACTCACTGACTGACTCACTCTCACTCACTGACTGACTCACTCTCTCTCTCACTGACTGACTGACTCACTCTCACTGACACTCACCCACTCTCACGCACTGACTAACTCACTGTCACTGACTAAGTCACTCTCACTGACTGATTCTCTCTCAATGACTTGCTCGCTCACTCTCACTGACTGACTTGCTCACTGACTCACTCTCACTGACTGATTCACTCTCACTGACTGACTCGCTCACTGACTCACTCTCACTGACTCACTGTCACTGACTCACTCTCACTGACTCACTCTCACTGACTCACTCTCACTGACTCACTCCCTCTCACTGACACTCACCCACTTTCACGCACTGACTCACTCACTCTCACTGACTAATTCACTCTCACTGACTGACTCACTCTCACTGACTGACTCACTCTCACTGACTGACTCACTCTCACTGACTGACTCTCTCTCTCACTGACTGACTCACTCTCTCTCTCACTGACTGACTGACTCTCACTGACTAACTCTCACTGACTGACTCACTCTCACTCACTGACTCACTCTCACTGACTTACTCTCTCACTCTCACAGACTCACTCACTCTCACTGACTGACTGACTCACTCTCACTGACTGACTCACTCACTCTCACTGACTGACTGACTCACTCTCACTGACTGACTCACTCACTCTCACTGACTGACTGACTCACTCTCACTGACTGACTCACTCACCCTCACGGACTCACTCACCCTCACGGACTCGCTCACCCTCACGGACTCGCTCACCCTCACGGACTCGCTCACCCTCACGGGCTCGCTCACCCTTACGGACTTGCTCACCCTCACGGACTCACTCACTCTCACGGACTCGCTCACTCACTCTCACTGACTCACTCGCTCACTGACTGACTAGCTCACTGACTGACTCGCTCACTGACTGACTCGCTCACTGACTGACTCTCACTGACTCACTCTCACTGACTGACTCACTCTCACTGACTGACTCACTCTCACTGACTGACTCACTCTCACTGACTAACTCACTCTCACTGACTGACTCAATCTCACTGACTGACTCACTCTCACTGACTCACTCTCACTGACTCACTCTCACTGACTGACTCACTCTCACTGACTGACTCACTCTAACTGACTGACTCACTCTCACTCACTCACTGACTCACTCTCACTCACTCACTGACTCACTCTCTCTCTCACGCACTGACTAACTCACTCTCACTGACTAATTCACAATCACTGACTGACTCACTCTCTCTCTCACTGACTGACTCACTCTCTCACTGACTGACTGACTCTCACTGACTCACTCTCACTGACTGACTCACTCTCACTGACTGACTCACTCTCACTAACTGACTCTCTCACTCCCACTGACTCACTCACTCTCACTGACTGACTCACTCACTCTCACTGACTGACTCACTCACTCTCACTGACTGACTCACTCACTCTCACTCACTCTCACTGACTCACTCTTACTGACTCACTTTCACTGACTCACTCTCACAGACTCACTCTCACTGACTCTTTCTCACTGACTCTCTCTCACTGACTGACTCACTCACTGACTGACTCTCCCACTCTCTCACTGACTGACCCACTCTCTCACTGACTGACTCTCCCACTCTCTCACTGACTGACTCACTCACTCTCTCACTGACTCACTCACTCTCACTGACTGACTCACTCTCTCACTGACTGACTGACTCTGACTGACTGACTCTCACTGACTCTCGCTAAAAGACTGACTGACTCTTGCCAAAAGACTGACTGACTCTTGCTAAGGGACTGACTCACTCTCACTGACTGACTATCTCACTGACTCACTCTTTCACTCACTGACTCACTCTCATTCACTCACTCTCACTGACTGACTCTCACTGACTGACTCTCTGACTGACTGACTCTCACACTGACTGTCCCTCTCACTGACTCACTGACTCTCACTGACTCTCACTGACTGACTCTCTCACTCTCACTGACTCTCTCACTGACTCTCTCACTGACTCTCTCACAGACTCTCTCACTGACTCACTCTCACTGATTCACTCTCACTGACTCACTCACTCTCACTGACTCACTCACTCTCACTGACTGACTCTCCCACTCTCTCACTGACTGACTCTCTCACTGACTGACTCTCTCTCTCACTGACTAATTCACTCTCGCTCTCACTGACTGACCCACTCTCTCTCACTGACTGACTGACTCACTCTCTGACTGACTCACTCTCACTGTCTCGCTCACTCTCACTGACTGACTCACTCTCACTGACTGACTCACTCTCACTCACTGACTGACTCACTCTCACTCACTGACTGACTCACTCTCTCTCTCACTGACTGACTGACTCACTCTCACTGACACTCACCCACTCTCATGCACTGACTAACTCACTGTCACTGACTAAGTCACTCTCACTGACTGATTCTCTCTCAATGACTTGCTTGCTCACTCTCACTGACTGACTTGCTCACTGACTCACTCTCACTGACTGATTCACTCTCACTGACTGACTCGCTCACTGACTCACTCTCACTGACTCACTGTCACTGACTCACTCTCACTGACTCACTGTCATTGACTCACTCTCACTGACTCACTCCCTCTCACTGACACTCACCCACTTTCACGCACTGACTCACTCACTCTCACTGACTAATTCACTCTCACTGACTGACTCACTCTCACTGATTGACTCACTCTCACCGACTGACTCACTCTCACTGACTGACTGACTCACTCTCTCTCTCACTGACTGACTGACTCACTCTCACTGACACTCACCCACTCTCACGCACTGACTAATTCACTCTCACTGACTAATTCACTCTCACTGACTGACTCACTCTCACTGACTCGCTCTCTCATTCTCACTGACTGACTTGCTCACTGACTCACTCTCACTGACTGACTCACTCACCCTCATGGACTCACTCACCCTCACGGACTCACTCACCCTCACGGACTCGCTCACCCTCACGGACTCACTCACCCTCACAGACTCGCTCACCCTCATGGGCTCGCTCACCCTCACAGACTCGCTCACCCTCATGGACTCACACACTCTCATGGACTCGCTCACTCACTCTCACTTACTCGCTCGCTCACTCTCACTGACTCACTCGCTCACTGACTGACTCGCTCACTGACTGACTCGCTCACTGACTCACTCTCACTGACTCACTCTCACTGACTAACTCACTCTCACTGACTCACTCACTCTCACTGACTCACTCACTCTCACTGACTCACTCACTCTCACTGACTCACTCACTCTCACTGACTAACTCACTCTCAATGACTGACTCAATCTCACTGGCTGACTCACTCTCACTGACTCACTCTCACTGACTCACTCTCACTGACTGACTCACTCTCACTGACTGACTCACTCTCACTGACTGACTCACTCTCACTCACTCACTGACTCACTCTCACTGACTGACTGACTCACTCTCTCTCTCACTGACTGACTGACTCACTGTCACTGACACTCACCCACTCTCACGCACTGACTAACTCACTCTCACTGACTAATTCACTCTCACTGACTGACTCACTCTCACTGACTTGCTCTCTCACTCTCACTGACTGACTTGCTCACTGACTCACTCTCACTGACTGACTCACTCTCACTGACTGACTCACTCACTGACTCACTGTCACTGACTCACTCTCACTGACTCACTCTCACTGACTCACTCTCACTGACTCACTCACTCTCACTGACACTCACCCACTCTCACACACTGACTCACTCACTCTCACTGACTGACTCACTCACTCTCACTGACACACTCACTCACTCTCACTGACTGACTCACTCACTCTGAGTGACTGACTGACTCACTCACTCACTCACTCTCACTGACTGACTCACTCTCACTGACTCACTCACTCACTCTGACTGACTGACTGACTGACTCACTCTGACTGACTGACTGACTCACTCTCACTCACTCACTCACTCACTCACTCACTCTCACTGACTGACTCACTGACTCTCACTGACTGACTCTCTCACTCTCACTGACTCTCTCACTCTCACTGATTGACTCTCTCACTCTCACTGACTGACTCACTCACTCTCACTGACTGACTCACTCTCACTGACTCACTCACTCTCACTGACTCACTCACTCTCACTGACTCACTCTCACTCACTCACTCACTCACTCACTCACTCACTCACTTACTCTCACTGACTCACTCACTCTCACTGACTCACTCACTCTCACTGACTGACTTAGTCACTCTCACTGACTGACTCACTCTCACTGACTCACTCACTCTCACTGACAGACTCACTCACTCTCTGACTGACTCACTCTCACTGACTCACTCACTCTCACTGACTGACTGACTCACTCTCACTGACTGACTCACTCTCTCTCTCACTGACTGACTCACTCTCACTGACTAACTCACTCTCTCACTGACTGACTCACTCTCACTGACTGACTCACTCTCACTGACTGACTCACTCTCACTGACTGACTCACTCTCTCTCTCACTGACTGACTCACTCTCTCTCTCACTGACTGACTCACTCTCTCACTGACTGACTCACTCTCACTGACTGACTCACTCTCACTCTCACTGACTCACTCTCACTCTCACTGACTCACTCTCACTGACTCACTCTCAGTGACTCACTCTCACTGACTGACTCACTCTCACTGACTGACTCACTCTCACTCACTGACTGACTCACTCTCACTCACTGACTGACTCACTCTCTCTCTCACTGACTGACTGACTCACTCTCAATGACACTCACCCACTCTCATGCACTGACTAACTCACTGTCACTGACTAAGTCACTCTCACTGACTGATTCTCTCTCAATGACTTGCTTGCTCACTCTCACTGACTGACTTGCTCACTGACTCACTCTCACTGACTGATTCACTCTCACTGACTGACTCGCTCACTGACTCACTCTCACTGACTCACTGTCACTGACTCACTCTCACTGACTCACTGTCACTGACTCACTCTCACTGACTCACTCCCTCTCACTGACATCACCCACTTTCACGCACTGACTCACTCACTCTCACTGACTAATTCACTCTCACTGACTGACTCACTCTCACTGATTGACTCACTCTCACTGACTGACTCACTCTCACTGACTGACTCACTCTCACTGACTGACTCTCTCTCTCACTGACTGACTCACTCTCTCTCTCACTGACTGACTGACTCTCACTGACTAACTCTCACTGACTGACTCACTCTCACTCACTGACTCACTCTCACTGACTTACTCTCTCACTCTCACAGACTCACTCACTCTCACTGACTGACTGACTCACTCTCACTGACTGACTCACTCACTCTCACTGACTGACTGACTCACTCTCACTGACTGACTCACTCACCCTCACGGACTCACTCACCCTCACGGACTCACTCACCCTCAAGGACTCGCTCACCCTCACGGACTTGCTCACCCTCACGGACTCGCTCACCCTCACGGGCTCGCTCACCCTTACGGACTTGCTCACCCTCACGGACTCACTCACTCTCACGGACTCGCTCACTCACTCTCACTGACTCACTTGCTCACTGACTGACTAGCTCACTGACTGACTCGCTCACTGACTGACTCGCTCACTGACTGACTCTCACTGACTCACTCTCACTGACTCACTCACTCTCACTGGCTGACTCACTCTCACTGACTGACTCACTCTCACTGACTAACTCACTCTCACTGACTGACTCAATCTCACTGTCACTGACTCACTCTCACTGACTCACTCTCACTGACTCACTCTCACTGACTCACTCACTCTCACTGACACTCACCCACTCTCATGCACTGACTCACTCACTCTCACTGACTGACTCACTCACTCTCACTGACTCACTCACTCACTCTCACTGACTGACTCACTCACTCTGAGTGACTGACTGACTCACTCACTCACTCTCACTGACTGACTCACTCTCACTGACTCACTCACTCACTCTGACTGACTGACTGACTGACTCACTCTGACTGACTGACTCACTCACTCTCACTCACTCACTCACTCACTCACTCACTCACTCTCACTGACTGACTCACTGACTCTCACTGACTGACTCTCTCACTCTCACTGACTCTCTCACTCTCACTGATTGACTCTCTCACTCTCACTGACTGACTCACTCACTCTCACTGACTGACTCACTCTCACTGACTCACTCACTCTCACTGACTCACTCTCACTGACTCACTCACTCTCACTCACTCACTCACTCACTCTCACTGACTCACTCTCACTGACTCACTCACTCCCACTGACTGACTTAGTCACTCTCACTGACTCACTCACTCTCACTGACTCACTCACTCTCACTGACAGACTCACTCACTCTCTGACTGACTCACTCTCACTGACTGACTCACTCTCACTGACTGACTGACTCACTCTCACTGACTGACTCACTCTCTCTCTCACTGACTGACTCACTCTCACTGACTAACTCACTCTCTCACTGACTTGTGGTAAATAAAAATTCCTTTACCGGGACTGAATTTGATACAGAAACATTATAAAATAGCTCAGTAAAATGAGAGGCAGAATCCGTGATATTAGAGTTTCGGAATGGGCTTTATTCCAATAATCGATTATAATCGGATGCTTCAAGTTCCATCACCACGGGGGTTCAGGAAGTGAAGTACATACTTTATTGACAAGAAGTAACTTTTATAGTACATACATTATAATGAAGTGAATACAGTAGGCGTAACAATTGATAAGGACATTGACGTTTGGTCTGCGTAACCGAAAATGGGTGTAATAATGAGTAAAAAGGAACATGATTGGTTATGATGTAATACATAGGTGGATCTATAAGATAATACTTGGCATAGATGCGCGCGCAGCAGTATGACGTGTAATTGACGTGTAACTAGGGGGTGACGGGGACTTGACATTTAGCTCTACATGTGGAGACGAGAAGTCTGGGGGGTCAAGTCAACCTAATCCCAAATCATATCTAACATCCTATGTTTAAAGAACTATGTTATCCATAAAAGAGGGACTCTCGGACAGAATCTATTCTATACTGACTGTGCGTGCGTGTACAAGCGTCTAAGTGTCTACACTGAATGCGAGGGGGTAGGAATATTCCATGGTAACAGGGCTATGAATTACTTGCATGAGGACAGAGAAGATGGGCCTTTTTGCTTGGTAACTGGAAGAATGTTTACTTAAACTACTAGGCAGGAATGCATCGGCTGAGGGGGAGGCAGATAATTCGAAGGTGAAATACAGTTCTTGGCAGAGAGTAGGCTGATGTCAGGCTTCGTGAGCCGCGCAGAGAATGAGACAAAGTTCATGGTCACAGATGCAGGCTCGGACTGGAGCTTTCAGAGGCAGAAGGCAAGAGGAGTTTTGATGACAGAATCAGGGCCTACTTGCCTGGACTGTAAAGTGGCATAAGTGAACCATATAAAGCCGATGGCCTTTCATATTTAGGAATGGGATATCCGGCCTATACATGGCGGATCTGTCAAAGGACATGTTGACGGTGGACGCACATGTATTTGCGTCTTCATAACTGGAACTGGAGGGAACATACATGTACTTGTGACATGCACATGGAACCGTTGGGGTCCAAGATAGGGGACATAACTGACCAGAAAAATCCATATTTCCACATTCCCTCCTTGTTCCCTACTTGCCCTTCAAGAGATATCAATCTTCATCAATCCATTGATCTGTTCATATAGCATCATTTGTTCTTCTTTCTTCTTCCGGGATCTTGAATGAAAATCTTGATGTGGAATGCACGATGTGGCACACAGACCACAAATTGCTGGTCCACATTGTAGACATAGACAGCAACTGAATAGTATGAGAAGGCCAATACCTAGGAAGGATAAAACTCTCCATCCCCAGGCTGATACCGCATTCCAAAACCAACTGGACCAAGTCCAAGTGCCTGGGTTCTGGTGTATCTGGCTTACAATCTTATGAAGGCGAGTGATGGCTTTATATACAGATGGCGAATTTTCTGGTATGAATACGCAGCAGCTTGATCCGATGACCCTACAAGCTCCGCCCCTATCAGCCAGGATGACGTCAAGGACAAGACGATTTTGAAGCACAACAATCCGCATAGCAGACTGCTCTTCCGTTAAATTGCCTAAGGCGGAAATAGTCTCATTCACTACTGCTTCAAGGGTTCTAGTTAATCTACGTATCAGCTTACTATTAGTAACAGTACCTATATAGGGAAAGATGCCTTTATTAAAATCTACATACTTGTCCCATGCCGTCTCAGTGTAATCGACAATGGGGAGATCTCTCCGTTCTCTGTTGTGTACTAAATGAATATTTCTGTAATAATCAGGAGGAGCTAGGAAAACAGGTGGCAAAAGGAATGCAATGTAGCAGGTACCATCCCAATCTAGAGGTAGACACATATATGCAGTCTGACCACATATAAAGTAGGAGTGGCGAGAAGCTCTAAATGAGGATTTTCCTTGATCACTGAATTCTACTATAGTAGTGCATTTACTATGGCCCATATGTATGGAACCAACCTTTCTTACACATAATTCACCCCTCGCTGGGAATACTGACATGGTGGGTAAGACTAGTTCAATTTCAGATACGACATTTAGAATCATGAGATTAGGTGTAAAATTACCTAATCCATATACTTCATTTTCTAGATCAGTTCCTGTTCTTTTGGGGCGACCCTCCTTGTCAGGGTAACAGACCTTGAGTAAAGCTAGGTTCAGATTTCCCCATACCCAATGATCTTGGTAAACTGCTGTGTCTGAGTCTATGGAATTAATTAAGCTAAACCATGCTCCACAGGAGCCATTATGTGTAAATGGCTGTGGAAAGAAAGGCAGGACTCCTTCATAATTCTGATAGGGAGGGAGTCGGCCACACACCCAACAATTGGTGGCATTACTAGTCTGATGGGAATGATGTAACATACTAATGAAAGTGTTATTGCGCAGCGCAAGTCTATAAGACAATTCATGCGGAGGTAAGTCACTAAAAGAATGTTCAGCAGCAACATTATAAACATGTCTAGAAATAGGGTAATATATGTGCAACAACATACTTGTAATAATTATTAAAAGACTCAATAAAAACAAAATTAATAATGTCACTATGCAGTGGCTACGCAGTGATTTACAATACGCCTGTCGTTTCAACATTTTTCGGGTATTTTCTCTACTCAGGTCCAAGGGATACATGTCAGAGACAATTCAACCGCTTCACCTTGGAGAGGACTTAAACAATCAAATTGCTCGACTGGTTGGGCCTAAGCTTTAGTTTGTAATTTTCAGATTTGTTAGGTTCAACAAAAGGGAGTTTTGTATCAGTCTGTGAGGGAGTGCAGGGCACAATGTCTATATCCGAAGATAGTCCATGAAATTTCTTGATGTGGCTTGAATGAATCCAGCCCTTGCGGCCCTCGATCTTCACGGCTGTTCTTGTGGTCAACAGGACCAACTTGGGTGCTTTCCACCTGGGCTCCAGCTGAGTCTTTCGGTCGAAATTCCTCACAAAGACAAGATTACCCGGAACAACGTCATGGGGTTTCACCTCAGTGTTGTCGGGAAAGGCTGCAGCTACCTGTGAACGAGAAGATTGTAGTGCAGACATCAAGGAAGCCAAGTAATCTGTCAGCATATTACAGTCAACGTCAGTTATTTTGCGTGGTATAGGCGTCCCCCACATATTCGGTGGTCTACCGAAGATCACCTCATACGGGATAGCCCTGTTCGAGAGTGTGCTACCATTCTCATGTAAAAGAGTGCAACTGGTAACGCTACTACCCAGTCGACACCTTTCTCTCTGCATATTTTGGACATTCTAATTTTCAGTATCTGGTTATGTCTTTCTACGAGACCTGCTGCCTCGGGGTGTCGGACACAGTGGAATTTCCACTGATATCCTAACAGAAGTGAAACGTGTTTTATTAATTCGGATGAGAACGGCTGGCCGTTATCTGAGTAAACAGCACGTGGTAAACCGTATCGTGGGAAGAATTCTCGAACCAACTGTTTGGCAGTAGTCGGGGCAGTGTAATCTGAAACCGGGTATGCCTCCGTCCAACGGGACAGAGCGCAAACAACTACGAGAACATATTTGAATCCTCTGCATCGTTCCATCTGGATATAATCCATCTGGAGTACTTCAAAAGGATGATTAGGGGTATGAAATCCACCCTGTTCTACGGGAACGCTTTTTCCTGGGTTGAACTGACAACAGATCATACAGGTACGGACCTTTTGTTTTGCTGCTGCTCGTAAATGTTTATTGAACCAAATGTGTTGAATGCTGTCTAGCATAGCTTTTTCTCCTAAATGTGCTGGACTATGTATAGTGTTAATTATGACTTGGACCATTGAATCAGGAAGGAACCATACAGACCTTTCCTTCATCATCCATCCTTGGTCCGTTTGGATCCCTCCTAATTCAGTCCATTTCTTTATTTCGTCTGGTGTAGCATGTGTCTGTATGTCAATTACGTCAAGAGTAGGATCTTTAACTGTCATACAATGTGTCGGTATCGGGACTATTGTCTTTGTCATATCGGGGGTTTGAGTTTGAGCAATCAGTTTAGCTGTTCTGTCGGCTAGATCATTGCCTTGGGAAATGATATCAGTAACCTTTGTATGGGCCTTACATTTCATAATTGATATTTCAGTGGGTAGATGTATTGCATCTAATAATGCATGAATGAGGGGTCCGTGCTGAATGTGGGCACCGTGGGAAGTTAAATAACCTCTCTCTCGCCACAGCACGCCGAAGTCATGTACAACTCCGAATGCATAACGTGAGTCAGTGTATATGTTGACTTTTTTATTCATGGCTTGAATACAGGCTTGTGTCAGAGCGATAAGTTCTGCGGCTTGAGCTGACAAAGTAGTTATACGATTAGTTTCAATGACCTCAGTATCTGTTGTGACTGCGTAGGCGGCTACTAACTCTCCTGTACTTGTTCTCATGCATGAACCATCTACATACAAGGTCAGGTCTGGATCTGACAATGGGACATCGGTTAAGTCTTGTCTGGGTTTTGTTGTTATTGTAATAACTTCAATACAGTCATGGGCTAGTGGGTCTGTTCCGACTACTGGTAAAAGTGTGGCAGGATTCAATGTGTTACAGCGTCTGATTTCTATATGTGGCTGAAACAATGTAAGCTTGTATCCTGTAAGTCGCGCTACAGTCAAGTGTTGTGTTTGCGTTCTATTTACAAGAACCTCTACTGCATGTGGTACTTGAACTGTCAATGGATGTCCTAACACTATGGCATCGCTTTGTCTGATTGCTAAAGCTGTTGCTGCTACTGATTTTAGGCATGCAGGCAAAGCCTGAGCTACGGGATCTAATGTACTAGAAAAATAAGCACATGGTTTGTGTGCTCCTGCTTGTTCCTGTGTGAGTACTGACAAGGCAGTACCTTCGCGTTCTGTAACAAAGAGTGTAAACTGTTTTCTGTAACATGGCGTTGCTAAAACGGGTGCTTGACATAAAGCTTTCTTTAAGCTTTCAAAAGCTTGTGTGTGTTCCTGAGTCCAAGGGAGAACAGTCGGTGTGGCTGCCTCCTGTGTTGTCAATTGAATGAGTGGTTTTGCTAGAAATGCATACTGAGGGATCCACTGTCTACAATATGAAGTGAGGCCTATGAAAGCCCGCACCTCCTTTTGTGTCTTGGGTATTGACATGTTAGCAATTAACTGAATGCGGTCGGGTGTAAGCTGCCTTCCCTCCTTGGACAGCGAGTGACCAAGATAAACAACTCGCTGGACACAGAATTGCAGCTTAGAAGGGGACACCTTGTGCCCCTTTTCGGCTAGAAATTGTAAAACTGTCAGTGATGCTTTCTCACATTCGGGTTCGCTTCTAGCGGTGATCAGCAGATCATCGACATATTGAAGCAGGGCAGTGTTAACCGGCATGTGGATACTGTCAAGTTCTCGTTTCAGTGCTTGGCTATAGATGCTGGGGCTTTCTGTAAATCCTTGAGGTGCGCGGGTGAATTTAAAGCTACGCCCATTTAAACTAAATCCGAACAAATATTGGCTTTCCGGATCTATTGGGACGCTGAAAAAGGCATTTTTGAGATCAATTACAGTAAAGAATGTTGCTTCGGAATCAATAGCTGTCAATAATGACGAGATATCTGGGACCACAGGAAATTGTGGCACAATACATTTGTTTAACTCGCGCAGATCAATAACCAATCGATATACTGGCGGAGCTGTAGGATCTGTTCGTTTAAGAATCGGAATTATCGGTGAATTACATACATTGGAGTCTGTTTCTACAACTACTCCTTGGGCAATAAGCTCGTCAATGATTTGTAGTAAAGCCGTTACAGCATCTGGTGGTAACTTGTATTGTCGCATTCGTGGTAGCACCACTCCTGCCTTTAGTGTGACTCGATATGGTGTAATATTCATGCAACCAACATCAGTAGGGCCTTGTGCCCATAGATGTGTAGGTAAAGTCTGCAGTCGGGGATCCATGTCTCTAGATACATAGTGACCTTTAAAATCACGTAAAAACAACCTTACTCCTTCCGGAGAACAACATATTATGGCTCCTAGGGCTTTCAACGTTTTTATTCCTAACAAGTTTTCTGGACATGATTTAGTAAGCAATAAATCTGTAGTTCGGGTCAGAGGTCCTATCGTAAGTGGAAGAGGCTGTGACACTTCATTAACAATAGGTTTTCCTGAAAAACCAAGGGAAATATTCTGTGAGCCTGAGAGGGGTGCCCCTGGGACTTCACTTCGTCTTATAGTTGTTCGACTTGCCCCTGTATCGAGTAAAAATTTTCTATCTTGACCTAATAATTCACTATGTACATAAGGTCCTTCTTGATCTTCAGGAATCTCGATAAGGGGTAAGTCAACTTCCCTCTCTAGGCTAGTTCATGCGTAACGTTGATACTCCGGATATTCATACTGTGCAGTCTGATACATTTGTCGTGTTGTTGTCTGTGTGGCAGCAACAGGCAACGGTGGTGCAGCTGGCACAAACTGTATTGGCTGTTGTGCGGCTGGCATGGCCTGGGCATGCTGCGTAGCTCCTTGTTCATTCTGGTCTTGTCTTAGTGGCCGTGATCTTTCTTGTGTTTTACCTATGGCGATATTATGTTTTAGCACTGGACAATCGTGTACGTAATGACCTGGCTTTTTACAATAATTGCATGTCCCTTTTACAGGTCCTGCTGAATCGGAATGTGTCATACCCTTTTTATGCCCTTCAGCTGGAACTGTCTGGGAAACTAGCATTTTCATTTTCGTGTCTTTCATGCGTCTGTGTTCATGTTCTTGTTCCTCTTTAATTCTATTGTGGTGGTACTGTAACATTTGTAACATTTGTGTTGGAGTGTTACCTTGCCAGGTACTCTCGAATTTTAATACTCTATTCTTTACTGGGGGCAGGGCATTTTCCACTAATTTTGTTACAAACAGATGCGGGTATGATTCGCTACTTGCTTTTATGCCACTATTTATACCAAAACATTTCTCGAATCGGGCATAGTAATCGCTAGTGTCTTCATCTTGCTTCTGTTTACAGGCTGAAATTGTACCCCAGTCTTCCTTTTTCGTAGTTAATAAACGTGGCAGTACCTGTACTAGTAGACCTGGTAGTGCTTTAGTTTTGTCCCCAAGCCCCGAACCTGGACCTCGGGCCCTTTCTTCTGCTTCTAATGCTGACCATTCTATCTTTTGATCACCTACCTCCCACTCTTTTTCCTTGAGTTTCTCATAAATGCCAGCAGGCATCAACACCTTTAATATTGTCATAATGTCGGGGTAGGTATACTCTCCCATGAGTAACATGTCTTTAATTTCTCGGTGAAAACCCGCTGGGTCCTTGTCATGACTGGGTACTACTTTCTTCATTTCTAACAATTCTATTTTCGATATAGGCGTATATACAAATACACGTTTAAACTGATTGTCCTCGCCTTTTATTGGGTGTACTTCTCGTAAGGGATTCTGTCTATCCAGGTGATACGTCGTTCTTTCCTTGACAGGCAATGAGACATGCTCTGAGCATACAAAAAGAATATACTGCTTTCTAGATACTAGAATTTCTTTAATTAATTTGGTACCTGGACCTCTCCATTTATTCATAAGCAATTCAGTCAATATGTCAGGTAAGGGACCAGGGTCCGAATGCTGACTCTGATATAGTATAATGAGTTGTTGAATCATATAAATCCCAGCTAACCTCTGCTCATCTGGGGTGAGATTCAAAAATGTGCGTACTACTGTCTCATCACTATATTTTCCGGGACTGTCCACCCAATGAACAGCTGCCCTCGCTAAATCTTGTTCATCCATAGAATCGAGAAAATGATAACCCCTTCGTTCTCGGAGTAGTTTGTCGGCGGTTTGGAACGAATGCTCGTTAGACCTTATGTTAATTATAGGTATTTGGAAATTCCTGTCATTATCTGGACATATTGGACGTATTGGGTCAGTATGACATCTAGTCTGATTCCTATTACAAGATCTTCCTCTACCTACATAGGCTATGGTGTCTGACTGTCCGGCGGGCAGTCCTGACCCTTCTTCCTCGCTTTGCTCGAACTCGTCTGTCTCTAATCTCTCTTCGTGTAGGCGTTCTATTTCTTTACGGATCTTTCGGCACATGGCTATTATACAATTTTGCTTATCGTGTCTCCCTTCTGATATATTCTGGCTCCATTTTGTAAGAATTTTCATTGCTTCCGGATCTACCCCCGGTCGGTCTTGATTTCTGATCACACAGTTTATGAGGAAACGCAACAGTTCCCCCTGTATCTCTACTTTCTGGTATTCCATAGCTCTGTTAATACATTCTGGATCTCGCCCTGTTTGAACAAAATGATATATTTTATCTAGATGCGCAGTCATTCCTGGTAGCTTCGCTAAATACCCTGCGGCTCGTCTGATACGTAATGATGCCAGGATCATTTCGTCCTCTTTACCGAGCACCGGGTCATATCTACAATCTATCAGAAGTTCCTTAAGCGTACGATCACTTACGAATTTGGGTGTACGTGAATGCGCTGACTCTTGGAAAATAAGTTTATTTATTCTAGGTGGCGTAGAAAAAATATTGGTAGCACCTCCCGTGGCCCCGTCTGGGGCGTCGGGTGTGAAAGGATTCGTCGAACGTGACACAGCAACTATAGGTGTGGACTCAGCTATAGAAGTACCTGTAGGAACAGATGCAGAAACAGATGTGCTTGCCGGAACTTGTGACTCGATTTGTTGCTGCAGGGATACGGGTGCTGGATCTTGGCGTTGGACCTCCCTGGTATGCGGTCTACGTGGGGCGGAATTAGCATACTCGGGAGCTGCGTCATCTAAATATGAGGAAAGAAAAACATCTTCTGCGGTTCTAGGATGCCCCTTAGGATGTACCTTGATTGGGAATAATGGGGGTGGCAAGTCTTTCGGTATCTCTGGAGTAGCCTTAGGTAATCCTTCGGCCAGAAGGGGATACATACCATTCATAAGGGCATTTCTTTGTCTGTCTACTTGTTCTGATTTCACTCGGATACCTTCCTCAATTAATAGATTCTCTCGAACTTTATTGGAATTCTCTTTACTCTTCTCTTCCTGTCTACGTGCTTTTTCTGTTCGTCTATGTGATTCTTTACGCCATAATTCAACGGCGTCTTTCTGTGACTGTCTGACTTTTCTTTTCCATAACTCTTCCTCGACTTTCATGATGCACTCTGCATCCCAGGTCCCCGCTGTGGGCCACCTCTGACTTTCTGGTAATCCCTTGGTATAGTCTACCCATAAATCAAGAAATAGTATAGCGTCTAAGCCATGTTTGTGATACATAAAGTGCCCTGGAGTGTCCCTAGGAGGAATAGGGACGGCTTCTTCGAGAACCCCTTTTCTGGTAGTGATCTGTCTTAATTTCGAAAAGAGCGGCATATTGAGAACTGACCTTATACTTGATTTTGACCTGATACTTGAATTTGAACAGACTTAATACAATAAACACGATAATGAACAGTCATTCATACCACGATATACAGAACATACTTAAACACTTTAAACATTTAACATTAAACCTTTAACTGAAACAACAATGATGATCGTCTGCATAACTAATCACCAAGCTTAATTCTCGACAATAACTAGACAATAACTAGATACTTCGGAATACTTCGGAATACTTGATATACTGCTAAACAGTACAGATACACTGCTAAAACAGTGCAGACCGGATTTGTGTACCCAAACCCGTCTTGACCGGCACAACCTATGTGCACGTCAGAAATGCCTCCCCAGCAATGGTACTCACCGGGTAGCTTCGGAAACGGAAGGCCTCAGTAACTTGAACTTGAACCGGACTGGACTCGACTCGACTCGACTCGTCGGACACTGGGCTTGACTTCGGACTGGTGGGTCTCTGTATACCTCGGATCTTGCTCTCTCAGCTAGGCTCTGGTCGGGATACTTCGCACTTCTCACCGCCTCGTCTGGGTGTTGATCGCAGTCTCAGTCGCCCCCGCTTGACCGGAGGGAGATACAGGAAATCCTGCTGGTACGCGTTATTGTCCGTCCAGCTGTGGCAGGAGACCGGGCCTGCAACGCACCGCCGGCGCGTGAGATGAGAAAGTGTCCCTATTCGGGCGCCATCATGTGGTAAATAAAAATTCCTTTACCGGGACTGAATTTGATACAGAAACATTATAAAATAGCTCAGTAAAATGAGAGGCAGAATCCGTGATATTAGAGTTTCGGAATGGGCTTTATTCCAATAATCGATTATAATCGGATGCTTCAAGTTCCATCACCACGGGGGTTCAGGAAGTGAAGTACATACTTTATTGACAAGAAGTAACTTTTATAGTACATACATTATAATGAAGTGAATACAGTAGGCGTAACAATTGATAAGGACATTGACGTTTGGTCTGCGTAACCGAAAATGGGTGTAATAATGAGTAAAAAGGAACATGATTGGTTATGATGTAATACATAGGTGGATCTATAAGATAATACTTGGCAAAGATGCGCGCGCAGCAGTATGACGTGTAATTGACGTGTAACTAGGGGGTGACGGGGACTTGACATTTAGCTCTACATGTGGAGACGAGAAGTCTGGGGGGTCAAGTCAACCTAATCCCAAATCATATCTAACATCCTATGTTTAAAGAACTATGTTATCCATAAAAGAGGGACTCTCGGACAGAATCTATTCTATACTGACTGTGCGTGCGTGTACAAGCGTCTAAGTGTCTACACTGAATGCGAGGGGGTAGGAATATTCCATGGTAACAGGGCTATGAATTACTTGCATGAGGACAGAGAAGATGGGCCTTTTTGCTTGGTAACTGGAAGAATGTTTACTTAAACTATTAGGCAGGAATGCATCGGCTGAGGGGGAGGCAGATAATTCGAAGGTGAAATACAGTTCTTGGCAGAGAGTAGGCTGATGTCAGGCTTCGTGAGCCGCGCAGAGAATGAGACAAAGTTCATGGTCACAGATGCAGGCTCGGACTGGAGCTTTCAGAGGCAGAAGGCAAGAGGAGTTTTGATGACAGAATCAGGGCCTACTTGCCTGGACTGTAAAGTGGCATAAGTGAACCATATAAAGCCGATGGCCTTTCATATTTAGGAATGGGATATCCGGCCTATACATGGCGGATCTGTCAAAGGACATGTTGACGGTGGACGCACATGTATTTGCGTCTTCATAACTGGAACTGGAGGGAACATACATGTACTTGTGACATGCACATGGAACCGTTGGGGTCCAAGATAGGGGACATAACTGACCAGAAAAATCCATATTTCCACAGACTGACTCACTCTCAATGACTGACTCACTCTCACTGACTGACTCACTCTCACTGACTGACTCACTCTCTCTCTCACTGACTGACTCACTCTCTCTCTCACTGACTGACTCACTCTCTCACTGACTGACTCACTCTCACTGACTGACTCACTCTCACTCTCACTGACTCACTCTCACTCTCACTGACTCACTCTCACTGACTCACTGACTCACTCTCAGTGACTCACTCTCACTGACTGACTCACTCTCACTGACTGACTCACTCTCACTGACTGACTCACTCTCACTGACTGACTCACTCTCACTCACTGACTGACTCACTCTCACTCACTGACTGACTCACTCTCTCTCTCACTGACTGACTGACTCACTCTCACTGACACTCACCCACTCTCACGCACTGACTAACTCACTGTCACTGACTAAGTCACTCTCACTGACTGATTCTCTCTCAATGACTTGCTCGCTCACTCTCACTGACTGACTTGCTCACTGACTCACTCTCACTGACTGATTCACTCTCACTGACTGACTCGCTCACTGACTCACTCTCACTGACTCACTGTCACTGACTCACTCTCACTGACTCACTGTCACTGACTCACTGTCACTGACTCACTCCCTCTCACTGATACTCACCCACTTTCACGCACTGACTCACTCACTCTCACTGACTAATTCACTCTCACTGACTGACTCACTCTCACTGATTGACTCACTCTCACTGACTGACTCACTCTCACTGACTGACTCACTCTCACTGACTGACTCTCTCTCTCAATGACTGACTCACTCTCTCTCTCACTGACTGACTGACTCTCACTGACTAACTCTCACTGACTGACTCACTCTCACTCACTGACTCACTCTCACTGACTTACTCTCTCACTCTCACAGACTCACTCACTCTCACTGACTGACTGACTCACTCTCACTGACTGACTCACTCACTCTCACTGACTGACTGACTCACTCTCACTGACTGACTCACTCACCCTCACGGACTCACTCACCCTTACGGACTCACTCACCCTCACGGACTCGCTCACCCTCACGGACTCGCTCACCCTCACGGACTCGCTCACCCTCACGGGCTCGCTCACCCTTACGGACTTGCTCACCCTCACGGACTCACTCACTCTCACGGACTCGCTCACTCACTCTCACTGACTCACTTGCGCACTGACTGACTAGCTCACTGACTGACTCGCTCACTGACTGACTCGCTCACTGACTGACTCTCACTGACTCACTCTCACTGACTCACTCACTCTCACTGACTGACTCACTCTCAATGACTGACTCACTCTCACTGACTAACTCACTCTCACTGAGTGACTCAATCTCACTGTCACTGACTCACTCTCACTGACTCACTCTCACTGACTCACTCTCACTGACTCACTCACTCTCACTGACACTCACCCACTCTCACGCACTGACTCACTCACTCTCACTGACTGACTCACTCACTCTCACTGACTCACTCACTCACTCTCACTGACTGACTCACTCACTCTGAGTGACTGACTGACTCACTCACTCACTCTCACTGACTGACTCACTCTCACTGACTCACTCACTCACTCTGACTGACTGACTGACTGACTCACTCTGACTGACTGACTGACTCACTCTCACTCACTCACTCACTCACTCTCACTGACTGACTCACTGACTCTCACTGACTGACTTTCTCACTCTCACTGACTCTCACTCTCACTGATTGACTCTCTCACTCTCACTGACTGACTCACTCACTCTCACTGACTGACTTACTCTCACTGACTCACTCACTCTCACTGACTCACTCACTCTCACTGACTCACTCACTCTCACTCACTCACTCACTCACTCACTCACTCACTCTCACTGACTCACTCACTCTCACTGACTCACTCACTCTCACTGACTGACTTAGTCACTCTCACTGACTGACTCACTCTCACTGACTCACTCACTCTCACTGACAGACTCACTCACTCTCTGACTGACTCACTCTCACTGACTGACTCACTCTCACTGACTGACTGACTCACTCTCACTGACTGACTCACTCTCTCTCTCACTGACTGACTCACTCTCACTGACTAACTCACTCTCTCACTGACTGACTCACTCTCACTGACTGACTCACTCTCACTGACTGACTCACTCTCACTGACTGACTCACTCTCTCTCTCACTGACTGACTCACTCTCTCTCTCACTGACTGACTCACTCTCTCACTGACTGACTCACTCTCACTGACTGACTCACTCTCACTCTCACTGACTCACTCTCACTCTCACTGACTCACTCTCACTGACTCACTGACTCACTCTCAGTGACTCACTCTCACTGACTGACTCACTCTCACTGACTGACTCACTCTCACTGACTGACTCACTCTCACTGACTGACTCACTCTCACTCACTGACTGACTCACTCTCACTCACTGACTGACTCACTCTCTCTCTCTCACTGACTGACTGACTCACTCTCACTGACACTCACCCACTCTCACGCACTGACTAACTCACTGTCACTGACTAAGTCACTCTCACTGACTGATTCTCTCTCAATGACTTGCTCGCTCACTCTCACTGACTGACTTGCTCACTGACTCACTCTCACTGACTGATTCACTCTCACTGACTGACTCGCTCACTGACTCACTCTCACTGACTCACTGTCACTGACTCACTCTCACTGACTCACTGTCACTGACTCACTCTCACTGACTCACTCCCTCTCACTGATACTCACCCACTTTCACGCACTGACTCACTCACTCTCACTGACTAATTCACTCTCACTGACTGACTCACTCTCACTGATTGACTCACTCTCACTGACTGACTCACTCTCACTGACTGACTCACTCTCACTGACTGACTCACTCTCACTGACTCACTCTCACTGACTCACTGACTCACTCTCAGTGACTCACTCTCACTGACTGACTCACTCTCACTGACTGACTCACTCTCACTGACTGACTCACTCTCACTGACTGACTCACTCTCACTCACTGACTGACTCACTCTCACTCACTGACTGACTCACTCTCTCTCTCTCACTGACTGACTGACTCACTCTCACTGACACTCACCCACTCTCACGCACTGACTAACTCACTGTCACTGACTAAGTCACTCTCACTGACTGATTCTCTCTCAATGACTTGCTCGCTCACTCTCACTGACTGACTTGCTCACTGACTCACTCTCACTGACTGATTCACTCTCACTGACTGACTCGCTCACTGACTCACTCTCACTGACTCACTGTCACTGACTCACTCTCACTGACTCACTGTCACTGACTCACTCTCACTGACTCACTCCCTCTCACTGACACTCACCCACTTTCACGCACTGACTCACTCACTCTCACTGACTAATTCACTCTCACTGACTGACTCACTCTCACTGATTGACTCACTCTCACTGACTGACTCACTCTCACTGACTGACTCACTCTCACTGACTGACTCTCTCTCTCACTGACTGACTCACTCTCTCTCTCACTGACTGACTGACTCTCACTGACTAACTCTCACTGACTGACTCACTCTCACTCACTGACTCACTCTCACTGACTTACTCTCTCACTCTCACAGACTCACTCACTCTCACTGACTGACTGACTCACTCTCACTGACTGACTCACTCACTCTCACTGACTGACTGACTCACTCTCACTGACTGACTCACTCACCCTCACGGACTCACTCACCCTCACGGACTCGCTCACCCTCACGGACTCGCTCACCCTCACGGACTCGCTCACCCTCACGGGCTCGCTCACCCTTACGGACTTGCTCACCCTCACGGACTCACTCACTCTCACGGACTCGCTCACTCACTCTCACTGACTCACTCGCTCACTGACTGACTAGCTCACTGACTGACTCGCTCACTGACTGACTCGCTCACTGACTGACTCTCACTGACTCACTCTCACTGACTGACTCACTCTCACTGACTGACTCACTCTCACTGACTGACTCACTCTCACTGACTAACTTACTCTCACTGACTGACTCAATCTCACTGACTGACTCACTCTCACTGACTCACTCTCACTGACTCACTCTCACTGACTGACTCACTCTCACTGACTGACTCACTCTAACTGACTGACTCACTCTCACTCACTCACTGACTCACTCTCACTCACTCACTGACTCACTCTCTCTCTCACGCACTGACTAACTCACTCTCACTGACTAATTCACAATCACTGACTGACTCACTCTCTCTCTCACTGACTGACTCACTCTCTCACTGACTGACTGACTCTCACTGACTCACTCTCACTGACTGACTCACTCTCACTGACTGACTCACTCTCACTAACTGACTCTCTCACTCCCACTGACTCACTCACTCTCACTGACTGACTCACTCACTCTCACTGACTGACTCACTCACTCTCACTCACTCTCACTGACTCACTCTTACTGACTCACTTTCACTGACTCACTCTCACAGACTCACTCTCACTGACTCTTTCTCACTGACTCTCTCTCACTGACTGACTCACTCACTGACTGACTCTCCCACTCTCTCACTGACTGACCCACTCTCTCACTGACTGACTCTCCCACTCTCTCACTGACTGACTCACTCACTCTCTCACTGACTCACTCACTCTCACTGACTGACTCACTCTCTCACTGACTGACTGACTCTGACTGACTGACTCTCACTGACTCTCGCTAAAAGACTGACTGACTCTTGCCAAAAGACTGACTGACTCTTGCTAAGGGACTGACTCACTCTCACTGACTGACTATCTCACTGACTCACTCTTTCACTCACTGACTCACTCTCATTCACTCACTCTCACTGACTGACTCTCACTGACTGACTCTCTGACTGACTGACTCTCACACTGACTGTCCCTCTCACTGACTCACTGACTCTCACTGACTCTCACTGACTGACTCTCTCACTCTCACTGACTCTCTCACTGACTCTCTCACTGACTCTCTCACAGACTCTCTCACTGACTCACTCTCACTGATTCACTCTCACTGACTCACTCACTCTCACTGACTCACTCACTCTCACTGACTGACTCTCCCACTCTCTCACTGACTGACTCTCTCACTGACTGACTCTCTCTCTCACTGACTAATTCACTCTCGCTCTCACTGACTGACCCACTCTCTCTCACTGACTGACTGACTCACTCTCTGACTGACTCACTCTCACTGTCTCGCTCACTCTCACTGACTGACTCACTCACTCTTTGACTGACTCACTCTCACTGACTCACTCACTCTTACTGACTGACTCACTCACTCTCACTGACTGACTCACTCACTCTCACTGACTGACTCACTCACTCTCACTGACTGACTCACTCACTCTCACTGACTGACTCACTCACTCTCACTGACTGACTCACTCTCTCTCTCACTGACTGACTCACTCTCTCTCTCACTGACTCACTCACTCTCACTGACTGACTCACTCTCACTGACTGACTCACTCTCACTGACTGACTCACTCACTCTCACTGACTGACTCACTCACTCTCACTGACTGACTCGCTCACTCCCACTGACTGACTCACTCTCTCTCTCACTGACTCACTCACTCTCACTGACAGACTCACTCTCACTGACTGACTCACTCTCACTGACAGACTCACTCACTCTCACTGACTGACTCATTCACTCTCACTGACTGACTCACTCTCACTGACTGACTCTCTCTCTCTCACTGACTGACTCACTCACACTCACTGACTGACTGACTCACTCTCACTGACTCACTCACTCTCACTGACTCACTGACTGTCACTGACTCACTGACTGACTCACTCTCACTGACTGACTCACTCTCACTGACTCACTCTCACTGACTGACTCACTCACTCTCACTGACTCACTCACTCTCACTGACTGACTCACTCACTCTCACTCTCACTGACTCACTCTCACTGACTCACTTTAATTGACTCACTCTCACTGACTCACTCACTCTCACTGACTCACTCACTGACTCACTCTCACTGACTCACTCTCACTGACTGACTGACTCACTCTCACTGACTGACTGACTCACTCTCACTGACTCACTCTCACTGACTGACTCACTCTCACTGACTGACTCACTCTCACTGACTCACTCTCACTGACTCACTCTCACTGACTGACTCACTCTCACTGACTGACTCACTCTCACTCACTGACTGACTCACTCTCACTCACTGACTGACTCACTCTCACTGACTCACTCACTCTCACTGACTCACTCACTCTCACTGACTCACTCACTCACTCTCACTGACTCACTCACTCACTCTCACTGACTCACTCACTCTCACTGACTCACTCACTCTCACTGACTGACTTAGTCACTCTCACTGACTGACTCACTCTCACTGACTGACTCACTCTCACTGACTCACTCACTCTCACTGACAGACTCACTCACTCTCTGACTGACTCACTCTCACTGACTCACTCACTCTCACTGACTGACTCACTCACTCTCACTGACTGACTCACTCTCTCTCTCACTGACTGACTCACTCTCACTGACTAACTCACTCTCTCACTGACTGACTCACTCTCACTGACTGACTCACTCTCACTGACTGACTCACTCTCACTGACTGACTCACTCTCTCTCTCACTGACTGACTCACTCTCTCTCTCACTGACTGACTCACTCTCTCACTGACTGACTCACTCTCACTGACTGACTCACTATCACTCTCACTGACTCACTCTCACTCTCACTGACTCACTCTCACTGACTCACTGACTCACTCTCAGTGACTCACTCTCACTGACTGACTCACTCTCACTGACTGACTCACTCTCACTGACTGACTCACTCTCACTGACTGACTCACTCTCACTCACTGACTGACTCACTCTCACTCACTGACTGACTCACTCTCTCTCTCACTGACTGACTGACTCACTCTCACTGACACTCACCCACTCTCACGCACTGACTAACTCACTGTCACTGACTAAGTCACTCTCACTGACTGATTCTCTCTCAATGACTTGCTCGCTCACTCTCACTGACTGACTTGCTCACTGACTCACTCTCACTGACTGATTCACTATCACTGACTGACTCGCTCACTGACTCACTCTCACTGACTCACTGTCACTGACTCACTCTCACTGACTCACTGTCACTGACTCACTCTCACTGACTCACTCCCTCTCACTGACACTCACCCACTTTCATGCACTGACTCACTCACTCTCACTGACTTATTCACTCTCACTGACTGACTCACTCTCACTGATTGACTCACTCTCACTGACTGACTCACTCTCACTGACTGACTCACTCTCACTGACTGACTCTCTCTCTCACTGACTGACTCACTCTCTCTCTCACTGACTGACTGACTCTCACTGACTAACTCTCACTCACTGACTCACTCTCACTCACTGACTCACTCTCACTGACTTACTCTCTCACTCTCACAGACTCACTCACTCTCACTGACTGACTGACTCACTCTCACTGACTGACTCACTCACTCTCACTGACTGACTGACTCACTCTCACTGACTGACTCACTCACCCTCATGGACTCACTCACCCTCACGGACTCACTCACCCTCAAGGACTCGCTCACGCTCACAGACTCGCTCACCCTCACGGACTCGCTCACCCTCACGGGCTCGCTCAGCCTTACGGACTTGCTCACCCTCACGGACTCACTCACTCTCACGGACTCGCTCACTCACTCTCACTGACTCACTCGCTCACTGACTGACTAGCTCACTGACTGACTCGCTCACTGACTGACTCGCTCACTGACTGACTCTCACTGACTCACTCTCACTGACTCACTCACTCTCACTGGCTGACTCACTCTCACTGACTGACTCACTCTCACTGACTAACTCACTCTCACTGACTGACTCAATCTCACTGTCACTGACTCACTCTCACTGACTCACTCTCACTGACTCACTCTCACTGACTCACTCACTCTCACTGACACTCACCCACTCTCATGCACTGACTCACTCACTCTCACTGACTGACTCACTCACTCTCACTGACTCACTCACTGACTCTCACTGACTGACTCACTCACTCTGAGTGACTGACTGACTCACTCACTCACTCTCACTGACTGACTCACTCTCACTGACTCACTCACTCACTCTGACTGACTGACTGACTGACTCACTCTGACTGACTGACTGACTCACTCACTCTCACTCACTCACTCACTCACTCACTCACTCACTCTCACTGACTGACTCACTGACTCTCACTGACTGACTCTCTCACTCTCACTGACTCTCTCACTCTCACTGATTGACTCTCTCACTCTCACTGACTGACTCACTCACTCTCACTGACTGACTCACTCTCACTGACTCACTCACTCTCACTGACTCACTCACTCTCACTGACTCACTCACTCTCACTCACTCACTCACTCACTCACTCTCACTGACTCACTCTCACTGACTCACTCCCTCCCACTGACTGACTTAGTCACTCTCACTGACTCACTCACTCTCACTGACTCACTCACTCTCACTGACAGACTCACTCACTCTCTGACTGACTCACTCTCACTGACTGACTCACTCTCACTGACTGACTGACTCACTCTCACTGACTGACTCACTCTCTCTCTCACTGACTGACTCACTCTCACTGACTAACTCACTCTCTCACTGACTGACTCACTCTCAATGACTGACTCACTCTCACTGACTGACTCACTCTCACTGACTGACTCACTCTCTCTCTCACTGACTGACTCACTCTCTCTCTCACTGACTGACTCACTCTCTCACTGACTGACTCACTCTCACTGACTGACTCACTCTCACTCTCACTGACTCACTCTCACTCTCACTGACTCACTCTCACTGACTCACTGACTCACTCTCAGTGACTCACTCTCACTGACTGACTCACTCTCACTGACTGACTCACTCTCACTGACTGACTCACTCTCACTGACTGACTCACTCTCACTCACTGACTGACTCACTCTCACTCACTGACTGACTCACTCTCTCTCTCACTGACTGACTGACTCACTCTCACTGACACTCACCCACTCTCACGCACTGACTAACTCACTGTCACTGACTAAGTCACTCTCACTGACTGATTCTCTCTCAATGACTTGCTCGCTCACTCTCACTGACTGACTTGCTCACTGACTCACTCTCACTGACTGATTCACTCTCACTGACTGACTCGCTCACTGACTCACTCTCACTGACTCACTGTCACTGACTCACTCTCACTGACTCACTGTCACTGACTCACTCTCACTGACTCACTCCCTCTCACTGATACTCACCCACTTTCACGCACTGACTCACTCACTCTCACTGACTAATTCACTCTCACTGACTGACTCACTCTCACTGATTGACTCACTCTCACTGACTGACTCACTCTCACTGACTGACTCACTCTCACTGACTGACTCTCTCTCTCACTGACTGACTCACTCTCTCTCTCACTGACTGACTGACTCTCACTGACTAACTCTCACTGACTGACTCACTCTCACTCACTGACTCACTCTCACTGACTTACTCTCTCACTCTCACAGACTCACTCACTCTCACTGACTGACTGACTCACTCTCACTGACTGACTCACTCACTCTCACTGACTGACTGACTCACTCTCACTGACTGACTCACTCACCCTCACGGACTCACTCACCCTTACGGACTCACTCACCCTCACGGACTCGCTCACCCTCACGGACTCGCTCACCCTCACGGACTCGCTCACCCTCACGGGCTCGCTCACCCTTACGGACTTGCTCACCCTCACGGACTCACTCACTCTCACGGACTCGCTCACTCACTCTCACTGACTCACTTGCGCACTGACTGACTAGCTCACTGACTGACTCGCTCACTGACTGACTCGCTCACTGACTGACTCTCACTGACTCACTCTCACTGACTCACTCACTCTCACTGACTGACTCACTCTCACTGACTGACTCACTCTCACTGACTAACTCACTCTCACTGAGTGACTCAATCTCACTGTCACTGACTCACTCTCACTGACTCACTCTCACTGACTCACTCTCACTGACTCACTCACTCTCACTGACACTCACCCACTCTCATGCACTGACTCACTCACTCTCACTGACTGACTCACTCACTCTCACTGACTCACTCACTCACTCTCACTGACTGACTCACTCACTCTGAGTGACTGACTGACTCACTCACTCACTCTCACTGACTGACTCACTCTCACTGACTCACTCACTCACTCTGACTGACTGACTGACTGACTGACTCACTCTGACTGACTGACTGACTCACTCTCACTCACTCACTCACTCACTCTCACTGACTGACTCACTGACTCTCACTGACTGACTCTCTCACTCTCACTGACTCTCACTCTCACTGATTGACTCTCTCACTCTCACTGACTGACTCACTCACTCTCACTGACTGACTTACTCTCACTGACTCACTCACTCTCACTGACTCACTCACTCTCACTGACTCACTCACTCTCACTCACTCACTCACTCACTCACTCACTCACTCACTCACTCTCACTGACTCACTCACTCTCACTGACTCACTCACTCTCACTGACTGACTTAGTCACTCTCACTGACTGACTCACTCTCACTGACTCACTCACTCTCACTGACAGACTCACTCACTCTCTGACTGACTCACTCTCACTGACTGACTCACTCTCACTGACTGACTGACTCACTCTCACTGACTGACTCACTCTCTCTCTCACTGACTGACTCACTCTCACTGACTAACTCACTCTCTCACTGACTGACTCACTCTCACTGACTGACTCACTCTCACTGACTGACTCACTCTCACTGACTGACTCACTCTCTCTCTCACTGACTGACTCACTCTCTCTCTCACTGACTGACTCACTCTCTCACTGACTGACTCACTCTCACTGACTGACTCACTCTCACTCTCACTGACTCACTCTCACTCTCACTGACTCACTCTCACTGACTCACTGACTCACTCTCAGTGACTCACTCTCACTGACTGACTCACTCTCACTGACTGACTCACTCTCACTGACTGACTCACTCTCACTGACTGACTCACTCTCACTCACTGACTGACTCACTCTCACTCACTGACTGACTCACTCTCTCTCTCTCACTGACTGACTCACTCTCACTGACACTCACCCACTCTCACGCACTGACTAACTCACTGTCACTGACTAAGTCACTCTCACTGACTGATTCTCTCTCAATGACTTGCTCGCTCACTCTCACTGACTGACTTGCTCACTGACTCACTCTCACTGACTGATTCACTCTCACTGACTGACTCGCTCACTGACTCACTCTCACTGACTCACTGTCACTGACTCACTCTCACTGACTCACTGTCACTGACTCACTCTCACTGACTCACTCCCTCTCACTGACACTCACCCACTTTCACGCACTGACTCACTCACTCTCACTGACTAATTCACTCTCACTGACTGACTCACTCTCACTGATTGACTCACTCTCACTGACTGACTCACTCTCACTGACTGACTCACTCTCACTGACTGACTCTCTCTCTCACTGACTGACTCACTCTCTCTCTCACTGACTGACTGACTCTCACTGACTAACTCTCACTGACTGACTCACTCTCACTCACTGACTCACTCTCACTGACTTACTCTCTCACTCTCACAGACTCACTCACTCTCACTGACTGACTGACTCACTCTCACTGACTGACTCACTCACTCTCACTGACTGACTGACTCACTCTCACTGACTGACTCACTCACTCTCACTGACTGACTGACTCACTCTCACAGACTGACTCACTCACCCTCACGGACTCACTCACCCTCACGGACTCGCTCACCCTCACGGACTCGCTCACCCTCACGGACTCGCTCACCCTCACGGGCTCGCTCACCCTTATGGACTTGCTCACCCTCACGGACTCACTCACTCTCACGGACTCGCTCACTCACTCTCACTGACTCACTCGCTCACTGACTGACTAGCTCACTGACTGACTCGCTCACTGACTGACTCGCTCACTGACTGACTCTCACTGACTCACTCTCACTGACTGACTCACTCTCACTGACTGACTCACTCTCACTGACTGACTCACTCTCACTGACTAACTCACTCTCACTGACTGACTCAATCTCACTGACTGACTCACTCTCACTGACTCACTCTCACTGACTCACTCTCACTGACTGACTCACTCTCACTGACTGACTCACTCTAACTGACTGACTCACTCTCACTCACTCACTGACTCACTCTCACTCACTCACTGACTCACTCTCTCTCTCACGCACTGACTAACTCACTCTCACTGACTAATTCACAATCACTGACTGACTCACTCTCTCTCTCACTGACTGACTCACTCTCTCACTGACTGACTGACTCTCACTGACTCACTCTCACTGACTGACTCACTCTCACTGACTGACTCACTCTCACTAACTGACTCTCTCACTCCCACTGACTCACTCACTCTCACTGACTGACTCACTCACTCTCACTGACTGACTCACTCACTCTCACTCACTCTCACTGACTCACTCTTACTGACTCACTTTCACTGACTCACTCTCACAGACTCACTCTCACTGACTCTTTCTCACTGACTCTCTCTCACTGACTGACTCACTCACTGACTGACTCTCCCACTCTCTCACTGACTGACCCACTCTCTCACTGACTGACTCTCCCACTCTCTCACTGACTGACTCACTCACTCTCTCACTGACTCACTCACTCTCACTGACTGACTCACTCTCTCACTGACTGACTGACTCTGACTGACTGACTCTCACTGACTCTCGCTAAAAGACTGACTGACTCTTGCCAAAAGACTGACTGACTCTTGCTAAGGGACTGACTCACTCTCACTGACTGACTATCTCACTGACTCACTCTTTCACTCACTGACTCACTCTCATTCACTCACTCTCACTGACTGACTCTCACTGACTGACTCTCTGACTGACTGACTCTCACACTGACTGTCCCTCTCACTGACTCACTGACTCTCACTGACTCTCACTGACTGACTCTCTCACTCTCACTGACTCTCTCACTGACTCTCTCACTGACTCTCTCACAGACTCTCTCACTGACTCACTCTCACTGATTCACTCTCACTGACTCACTCACTCTCACTGACTCACTCACTCTCACTGACTGACTCTCCCACTCTCTCACTGACTGAATCTCTCACTGACTGACTCTCTCTCTCACTGACTAATTCACTCTCGCTCTCACTGACTGACCCACTCTCTCTCACTGACTGACTGACTCACTCTCTGACTGACTCACTCTCACTGTCTCGCTCACTCTCACTGACTGACTCACTCACTCTTTGACTGACTCACTCTCACTGACTCACTCACTCTTACTGACTGACTCACTCACTCTCACTGACTGACTCACTCACTCTCACTGACTGACTCACTCACTCTCACTGACTGACTCACTCACTCTCACTGACTGACTCACTCTCACTGACTGACTCACTCTCTCTCTCACTGACTGACTCACTCTCTCTCTCACTGACTGACTCACTCTCTCACTGACTGACTCACTCTCACTGACTCACTCTCACTGACTGACTCACTCTCACTGACTGACTCACTCTCACTGACTCACTCTCACTGACTCACTCTCACTGACTGACTCACTCTCACTGACTGACTCACTCTCACTCACTGACTGACTCACTCTCACTCACTGACTGACTCACTCTCACTGACTCACTCACTCTCACTGACTCACTCACTCTCACTGACTCACTCACTCACTCTCACTGACTCACTCACTCACTCTCACTGACTCACTCACTCTCACTGACTCACTCACTCTCACTGACTGACTTAGTCACTCTCACTGACTGACTCACTCTCACTGACTGACTCACTCTCACTGACTCACTCACTCTCACTGACAGACTCACTCACTCTCTGACTGACTCACTCTCACTGACTCACTCACTCTCACTGACTGACTCACTCACTCTCACTGACTGACTCACTCTCTCTCTCACTGACTGACTCACTCTCACTGACTAACTCACTCTCTCACTGACTGACTCACTCTCACTGACTGACTCACTCTCACTGACTGACTCCCTCTCACTGACTGACTCACTCTCTCTCTCTCTCACTGACTGACTCACTCTCTCTCTCACTGATTGACTCACTCTCTCACTGACTGACTCACTCTCACTGACTGACTCACTCTCACTCTCACTGACTCACTCTCACTCTCACTGACTCACTCTCACTGACTCACTGACTCACTCTCAGTGACTCACTCTCACTGACTGACTCACTCTCACTGACTGACTCACTCTCACTGACTGACCCACTCTCACTGACTGACTCACTCTCACTCACTGACTGACTCACTCTCACTCACTGACTGACTCACTCTCTCTCTCACTGACTGACTGACTCACTCTCACTGACACTCACCCACTCTCACGCACTGACTAACTCACTGTCACTGACTAAGTCACTCTCACTGACTGATTCTCTCTCAATGACTTGCTCGCTCACTCTCACTGACTGACTTGCTCACTGACTCACTCTCACTGACTGATTCACTATCACTGACTGACTCGCTCACTGACTCACTCTCACTGACTCACTGTCACTGACTCACTCTCACTGACTCACTGTCACTGACTCACTCTCACTGACTCACTCCCTCTCACTGACACTCACCCACTTTCACGCACTGACTCACTCACTCTCACTGACTTATTCACTCTCACTGACTGACTCACTCTCACTGATTGACTCACTCTCACTGACTGACTCACTCTCACTGACTGACTCACTCTCACTGACTGACTCTCTCTCTCACTGACTGACTCACTCTCTCTCTCACTGACTGACTGACTCTCACTGACTAACTCTCACTCACTGACTCACTCTCACTCACTGACTCACTCTCACTGACTTACTCTCTCACTCTCACAGACTCACTCACTCTCACTGACTGACTGACTCACTCTCACTGACTGACTCACTCACTCTCACTGACTGACTGACTCACTCTCACTGACTGACTCACTCACCCTCACGGACTCACTCACCCTCACGGACTCACTCACCCTCACGGACTCGCTCACCCTCACAGACTCGCTCACCCTCACGGACTCGCTCACCCTCACGGGCTCGCTCAGCCTTACGGACTTGCTCACCCTCACGGACTCACTCACTCTCACGGACTCGCTCACTCACTCTCACTGACTCACTCGCTCACTGACTGACTAGCTCACTGACTGACTCGCTCACTGACTGACTCGCTCACTGACTGACTCTCACTGACTCACTCTCACTGACTCACTCACTCTCACTGACTGACTCACTCTCACTGACTGACTCACTCTCACTGACTAACTCACTCTCACTGACTGACTCAATCTCACTGACTGACTCACTCTCACTGACTCACTCTCACTGACTCACTCTCACTGACTGACTCACTCTCACTGACTGACTCACTCTAACTGACTTACTCACTCTCACTCACTCACTGACTCACTCTCACTCACTCACTGACTCACTCTCTCTCTCACTGACTGACTGACTCACTCTCACTGACACTCACCCACTCTCACGCACTGACTAACTCACTCTCACTGACTAATTCACAATCACTGACTGACTCACTCTCTCTCTCACTGACTGACTCACTCTCTCACTGACTGACTCACTCTCACTGACTCACTCTCACTGACTGACTCACTCTCACTGACTGACTCACTCTCACTAACTGACTCTCTCACTCCCACTGACTCACTCACTCTCACTGAATGACTCACTCACTCTCACTGACTGACTCACTCACTCTCACTCACTGACTCACTCTCACTGACTCACTCTTACTGACTCACTCTCACTGACTCACTCTCACTGACTCAC
The DNA here is from genome assembly GCF_964204655.1 of Triturus cristatus. NCBI lineage: Eukaryota > Metazoa > Chordata > Amphibia > Caudata > Salamandridae > Triturus > Triturus cristatus. The sequence goes on from NC_140579.1 coordinate 217,863,938, forward strand.
TCTCACAGACTCTTTCTCACAGAATCACTCTCACAGCATCACTCTCACAGAATCACTCTCACAGACTCACTCTCACTGACTCTTTCTCACTGACTCTCTCTCACTGACTGACTCACTCACTGACTGACTCTCCCACTCTCTCACTGACTGACCCACTCTCTCACTGACTGACTCTCCCACTCTCTCACTGACTGACTCACTCACTCTCTCACTGACTCACTCACTCTCACTGACTGACTCACTCTCTCACTGACTGACTGACTCTGACTGACTGACTCTCACTGACTCTCGCTAAAAGACTGACTGACTCTTGCCAAAAGACTGACTGACTCCTGCTAAGGGACTGACTCACTCTCACTGACTGACTATCTCACTGACTCACTCTTTCACTCACTGGCTCACTCTTATTCATTCACTCTCACTGACTGACTCTCACTGACTGACTCTCTGACTGACTGACTCTCACACTGACTGTCCCTCTCACTGACTCACTGACTCTCACTGACTCTCACTGACTGACTCTCTCACTCTCACTGACTCTCTCACTGACTCTCTCACTGACTCTCTCACAGACTCTCTCACTGACTCACTCTCACTGATTCACTCTCACTGACTCACTCACTCTCACTGACTCACTCACTCTCACTGACTGACTCTCCCACTCTCTCACTGACTGACTCTCTCACTGACTGACTCTCTCTCTCACTGACTAATTCACTCTCGCTCTCACTGACTGACCCACTCTCTCTCACTGACTGACTGACTCACTCTCTGACTGACTCACTCTCACTGTCTTGCTCACTCTCACTGACTGACTCACTCACTCTTTGACTGACTCACTCTCACTGACTCACTCACTCTCACTGACTGACTCACTCACTCTCACTGACTGACTCACTCACTCTCACTGACTGACTCACTCACTCTCACTGACTGACTCACTGTCACTGACTGACTCACTCTCACTGACTGACTCACTCTCTCTCTCACTGACTGACTCACTCTCTCTCTCACTGACTGACTCACTCTCTCACTGACTGACTCACTCTCACTGACTCACTCTCACTGACTGACTCACTCTCACTGACTGACTCACTCTCACTGACTCACTCTCACTGACTCACTCTCACTGATTGACTCACTCTCACTGACTGACTCACTCACTCACTCTCACTCACTGACTGACTCACTCTCACTCACTGACTGACTCACTCTCACTGACTCACTCACTCTCACTGACTCACTCACTCACTCTCACTGACTCACTCACTCACTCTCACTGACTCACTCACTCTCACTGACTAACTCACTCACTCTCACTGACTGACTCACTCTCACTGACTCACTCACTCTCTGACTGACTCACTCTCACTGACTCACTCACTCTCACTGACTGACTCACTCACTCTCACTGACTGACTCACTCTCTCTCTCACTGACTGACTCACTCTCACTGACTGACTCACTCTCTCACTGACTGACTCACTCTTTTATGTTATGTTATGTTACATACATTTGTAATGCGCACTGCTGCCCCAGCTAAGGGGCGTCCAGGCGCATGGCAGGTAAAAATGCAACACCACAGGAAACACAACAGAAAGGAGGAAAGTGAATGTATTAAAACAAAAAGGTTTTTAAGGCTTTACGAAAGACTAAAAGATCATCTATCAGTCGCAACTCTACAGGAAGGGAGTTCCAGAGCTCGGCTGCTCTGACCCGGAAAGAACGGCCACCGACCCGACACAGCCTGTATCGGGGAATCACAGTGAGTGCATGACCCATGGATCTCAGGGGCCGAGTAGGCACATACCAAGACAAAAGGTCCGCAAGAATAGGGGGACCTACCCCCCTCAGAATCTTGAACGCCATACACAGCACTTTAAACTGAATTCTGGCCCTGATAGGCAGCCAGTGCAGTGATCTCAATGTGCTGGAGGCAGAACAAGTACGGGGTAGGCCAACAATAGCTCTCGCCGCAGCGTTCTGGACACGTTGGAGGCGGGTAACCTCAGCCTCAACTCTCACTGACTCACTCTCACTGACTGACTAACTCTCACTGACTGACTCACTCTCACTGACTGACTCACTCTCACTGACTCACTCTCACTGACTGACTCACTCTCACTGACTGACTCACTCTCACTGACTGACTCACTCTCACTGACTCACTCTCACTGATTCACTCTCTCTGACTGACTCACTCTCACTGACTGACTCACTCTCACTCACTGACTGACTCACTCTCACTTACTGACTGACTCACTCTCTCTCTCACTGACTGACTGACTCACTCTCACTGACACTCACCCACTCTCATGCACTGACTAACTCACTCTCACTGACTAATTCACTCTCACTGACTGATTCACTCTCAATGACTCGCTCGCTCACACTCACTGACTGACTTGCTCACTGACTCACTCTCACGACTGACTCACTCTCACTGACTGACGCGCTCACTGACTCACTCTCACTGACTCACTGTCACTGACTCACTCTCACTGACTCACTATCACTGACTCACTCTCACTGACTCACTCCCTCTCACTGACACTCACCCACTCTCACGCACTGACTCACTAACTCTCACTGACTAACTCACTCTCACTGACTGACTCACTCTCACTGATTGACTCACTCTCTCACTGACTGACTCACTCTCACTCTCACAGACTCACTCACTCTCACTGACTGACTCACTCACTCTCACTGACTGCCTCACTCAATCTCACTGACTGACTCACTCTCACTCACTGACTGACTCACTCTCTCTCTCACTGACTGACTGACTCACTCTCACTGACACTCACCCACTCTCACGCACTGACTAATTCACTCTCACTGACTAATTCACTCTCACTGACTGACTCACTCTCACTGACTCGCTCTCTCATTCTCACTGACTGACTTGTTCACTGACTCACTCTCACTGACTGACTCACTCACCCTCATGGACTCACTCACCCTCACGGACTCACTCACCCTCACGGACTCGCTCACCCTCATGGACTCACTCACCCTCACAGACTCGCTCACCCTCATGGGCTCGCTCACCCTCACGGACTCGCTCACCCTCATGGACTCACTCACTCTTATGGACTCGCTCACTCACTCTCACTTACTCGCTCGCTCACTCTCACTGACTCACTCGCTCACTGACTGACTCGCTCACTGACTGACTTGCTCACTGACTGACTCGCTCACTGACTCACTCTCACTGACTCACTCTCACTGACTCACTCACTCTCACTGACTCACTCACTCTCACTGACTGACTCACTCTCACTGACTGACTCACTCTCACTGACTAACTCACTCTCAATGACTGACTCAATCTCACTGGCTGACTCACTCTCACTGACTCACTCTCACTGACTCACTCTCACTGACTCACTCTCACTGACTGACTCACTCTCACTGACTGACTCACTCTCACTGACTGACTCACTCTCACTCACTCACTGACTCACTCTCACTGACTGACTGACTCACTCTCTCTCTCCCTGACTGACTGACTCACTCTCACTGATACTCACCCACTCTCACGCACTGACTAACTCACTCTCACTGACTAATTCACTCTCACTGACTGACTCACTCTCACTGACTCGCTCTCTCACTCTCACTGACTGACTTGCTCACTGACTCACTCTCACTGACTGACTCACTCACCCTCATGTACTCACTCACCCTCACGGACTCACTCACCCTCACAGACTCGCTCACCCTCACGGACTCACTAACCCTCACAGACTCACTCACTATCATGGACTCGCTCACTCACTCTCACTTACTCGCTCGCTCACTCTCACTGACTCACTCGCTCACTAACTGACTCGCTCACTGACTGACTCGCTCACTGACTGACTCGCTCACTGACTCACTCTCACTGACTCACTCTCACTGACTCACTCACTCTCACTGACTCACTCACTCTCACTGACTCACTCACTCTCACTGACTGACTCACTCTCACTGACTCACTCACTCTCACTGACTAACTCACTCTCACAGACTGACTCGATGTCACTGGCTGACTCACTCTCACTGACTCACTCTCACTGACTCACTCTCACTGACTGACTCACTCTCACTGACTGACTCACTCTCACTGACTGACTCACTCTCACTCACTCACTGACTCACTCTCACTGACTGACTGACTCACTCTCTCTCTCACTGACTGACTGACTCACTCTCACTGACACTCACCCACTCTCACGCACTGACTAACTCACTCTCACTGACTGACTCACTCTCACTGACTGACTCACTCTCACTGACTGACTCACTCTCACTCACTGACTGATTCACTCTCACTCACTGACTGACTCACTCTCTCTCTCACTGACTGACTGACTCACTCTCACGGACACTCACCCACTCTCACGCACTGACTAATTCACTCTCACTGACTAATTCACTCTCACTGACTGACTCACTCTCACTGACTCGCTCTCTCATTCTCACTGACTGACTTGCTCACTGACTCACTCTCACTGACTGACTCACTCACCCTAATGGACTCACTCACCCTCACGGACTCACTCACCCTCACGGACTCGCTCACCCTCACGGACTCACTCACCCTCACAGACTCGCTCACCCTCATGGGCTCGCTCACCCTCACAGACTCGCTCACCCTCATGGACTCACTCACTCTTATGGACTCGCTCACTCACTCTCACTTACTCGCTCGCTCACTCTCACTGACTCACTCGCTCACTGACTGACTCGCTCACTGACTGACTCGCTCACTGACTCACTCTCACTGACTCACTCTCACTGACTCACTCACTCTCACTGACTCACTCACTCTCACTGACTGACTCACTCTCACTGACTCACTCACTCTCACTGACTGACTCAATCTCACTGGCTGACTCACTCTCACTGACTCACTCTCACTGACTCACTCTCACTGACTGACTCACTCTCACTGACTGACTCACTCTCACTGACTGACTCACTCTCACTCACTCACTGACTCACTCTCACTGACTGACTGACTCACTCTCTCTCTCACTGACTGACTGACTCACTCTCACTGATACTCACCCACTCTCACACACTGACTAACTCACTCTCACTGACTAATTCACTCTCACTGACTGACTCACTCTCACTGACTCGCTCTCTCACTCTCACTGACTGACTTGCTCACTGACTCACTCTCACTGACTGACTCACTGTCACTGACTGACTCACTCACTGACTCACTGTCACTGACTCACTGTCACTGACTCACTCTCACTGACTCACTCTCACTGACTCACTCACTCTCACTGACACTCACCCACTCTCACGCACTGACTCACTCACTCTCACTGACTGACTCACTCACTCTCACTGACTCACTCACTCACTCTCACTGACTCACTCACTCACTCTGAGTGACTGACTGACTGACTCACTCACTCTCACTGACTGACTCACTCTCACTGACTCACTCACTCACTCTGACTGACTGACTGACTGACTCACTCTGACTGACTGACTGACTCACTCTCACTCACTCACTCACTCACTCTCACTGACTGACTCACTGACTCTCACTGACTGACTCTCTCACTCTCACTGACTCTCTCACTCTCACTGATTGACTCTCTCACTCTCACTGACTGACTCACTTACTCTCACTGACTGACTCACTCTCACTGACTCACTCACTCTCACTGACTCACTCACTCTCACTGACTCACTCACTCTCACTCACTCACTCACTCACTCACTCACTCACTCACTGACACACTCTCACTGACTCACTCACTCTCACTGACTCACTCACTCTCACTGACTGACTTAGTCACTCTCACTGACTGACTCACTCTCACTGACTCACTCACTCTCACTGACAGACTCACTCACTCTCTGACTGACTCACTCTCACTGACTCACTCACTCTCACTGACTGACTGACTCACTCTCACTGACTGACTCACTCTCTCTCTCACTGACTGACTCACTCTCACTGACTGACTCACTCTCACTGACTGACTCACTCTCACTGACTGACTCACTCTCTCTCTCACTGACTGACTCACTCTCTCTCTCACTGACTGACTCACTCTCTCACTGACTGACTCACTCTCACTGACTGACTCACTCTCACTCTCACTGACTCACTCTCACTCTCACTGACTCACTCTCACTGACTCACTGACTCACTCTCAGTGACTCACTCTCACTGACTGACTCACTCTCACTGACTGACTCACTCTCACTGACTGAATCACTCTCACTGACTGACTCACTCTCACTCACTGACTGACTCACTCTCACTCACTGACTGACTCACTCTCTCTCTCACTGACTGACTGACTCACTCTCACTGACACTCACCCACTCTCACGCACTGACTAACTCACTGTCACTGACTAAGTCACTCTCACTGACTGATTCTCTCTCAATGACTTGCTCGCTCACTCTCACTGACTGACTTGCTCACTGACTCACTCTCACTGACTGATTCACTCTCACTGACTGACTCGCTCACTGACTCACTCTCACTGACTCACTGTCACTGACTCACTCTCACTGACTCACTGTCACTGACTCACTCTCACTCACTCCCTCTCACTGACACTCACCCACTTTCACGCACTAACTCACTCACTCTCACTGACTAATTCACTCTCACTGACTGACTCACTCTCACTGATTGACTCACTCTCACTGACTGACTCACTCTCACTGACTGACTCACTCTCACTGACTGACTCTCTCTCTCACTGACTGACTCACTCTCTCTCTCACTGACTGACTGACTCTCACTGAATAACTCTCACTGACTGACTCACTCTCACTCACTGACTCACTCTCACTGACTTACTCTCTCACTCTCACAGACTCACTCACACTCACTGACTGACTGACTCACTCTCACTGACTGACTCACTCACTCTCACTGACTGACTGACTCACTCTCACTGACTGACTCACTCACCCTCACGGACTCACTCACCCTCACGGACTCACTCACCCTCACGGACTCGCTCACCCTCACGGACTCGCTCACCCTCACGGACTCGCTCACCCTCACGGACTCGCTCACCCTCACGGACTCGCTCACCCTCATGGGCTCGCTCACCCTTACGGACTTGCTCACCCTCACGGACTCACTCACTCTCACGGACTCGCTCACTCACTCTCACTGACTCACTCGCTCATTGACTGACTAGCTCACTGACTGACTCGCTCACTGACTGACTCGCTCACTGACTGACTCTCACTGACTCACTCTCACTGACTGACTCACTCTCACTGACTGACTCACTCTCACTGACTGACTCACTCTCACTGACTAACTCACTCTCACTGACTGACTCAATCTCACTGACTGACTCACTCTCACTGACTCACTCTCACTGACTCACTCTCACTGACTGACTCACTCTCACTGACTGACTCACTCTAACTGACTGACTCACTCTCACTCACTCACTGACTCACTCTCACTCACTCACTGACTCACTCTCTCTCTCACTGACTGACTGACTCACTCTCACTGACACTCACCCACTCTCACGCACTGACTAACTCACTCTCACTGACTAATTCACAATCACTGACTGACTCACTCTCTCTCTCACTGACTGACTCACTCTCTCACTGACTGACTGACTCTCACTGACTCACTCTCACTGACTGACTCACTCTCACTGACTGACTCACTCTCACTAACTGACTCTCTCACTCCCACTGACTCACTCACTCTCACTGACTGACTCACTCACTCTCACTGACTGACTCACTCACTCTCACTCACTGACTCACTCTCACTGACTCACTCTTACTGACTCACTCTCACTGACTCACTCTCACTGACTCACTCTCACAGACTCTTTCTCACAGAATCACTCTCACAGCATCACTCTCACAGAATCACTCTCACAGACTCACTCTCACTGACTCTTTCTCACTGACTCTCTCTCACTGACTGACTCACTCACTGACTGACTCTCCCACTCTCTCACTGACTGACCCACTCTCTCACTGACTGACTCTCCCACTCTCTCACTGACTGACTCACTCACTCTCTCACTGACTCACTCACTCTCACTGACTGACTCACTCTCTCACTGACTGACTGACTCTGACTGACTGACTCTCACTGACTCTCGCTAAAAGACTGACTGACTCTTGCCAAAAGACTGACTGACTCTTGCTAAGGGACTGACTCACTCTCACTGACTGACTATCTCACTGACTCACTCTTTCACTCACTGACTCACTCTCATTCATTCACTCTCACTGACTGACTCTCACTGACTGACTCTCTGACTGACTGACTCTCACACTGACTGTCCCTCTCACTGACTCACTGACTCTCACTGACTCTCACTGACTCTCACTGACTGACTCTCTCACTCTCACTGACTCTCTCACTGACTCTCTCACTGACTCTCTTGTGGTAAATTTTAATTACCTAGACTTAATTTATGCGGTAAAATACAATACGAATAACTCAGTAAAAATAAGAGGCAGAATCCGTGGTATTCGAGGGTATAATAGGGTATTTATTCCTTACAAAGGAATGATGATGGTTCGAACCAGGCAATCGAGTTCCGTCACCACGAAGGTTCAGGAAGGGATCAGCAATACATTATTGACAAGTTGTCATATTTATATTGAAGTGCATTACAGTAAAGACAGATGCAGGAGGCGTAACAGCTGATAAGAATACATACGTAATGAAAAGGCGTTACAATAGGCGTGCATAGAGGCGTATACTAAAAAACGTCATTATGATGATGACACAAGTGGGTGGATCCATAAGAGAATCCTGCAAAGTCAGCGAAAATACATGGCAGAGATGCGCGCGCAGCCGCATGACGTGTGATTGACGTGTAACTAGAGGGTGAAGGGAACTTGACATTTAGCCCTACATGAGGAGACAGAAGTCTGGGGTGTCAGGACAACCTAGTCCTAAATCATATCTAATATCTTGTGTTTAAGGAACTATATTATCTGGAAGGAAAGGTCTTCTCGGACAGATCCTATTCTATACTGACTGCTAGTGCGTGTACAAGCGTCTAAGTGTCTACATGAGATGCGAGGGGGGCATGGGCCTACCATGGTAACGAGAGTCATGAATTACTTGCACAGAGACAGTAAGGCCGGGCCCTTTGCTCTGCAGCTAGAGGGATGTTTACCTAAGCTACTTAGACAGGAATGCATTTCTTGAGGAGCGGAACAGATAACTTGAAGGCTGAATACAGTTTTGGCAGGCAACAGGCCGGGCTTAGGCACCGTTAGCCGCGCAGGAAGTAAGACAAAGTTCATGGATACAGATGCAGGTCCAGGCTGGAGCATTCAGAGGCAGAAGCAGGAAAAGGCTCGATGGCAGAATTCAGGGCCTACCTTGCCAGAGCTGGAAAACGTGAAAAGTATACCATATAAAGACGGTGGCAAGGCATACTTAGGAACGGAATATCTGGCCCATTCATGGCAGATATGAAAGAGTACATATTAACGTTGGACACAATTGTATTTGCGTCTTCATAGCTTGAAGTGGAGGGAACATACATGTACTTGTAGCATGTACATGGAGCCGTTGGGGTCTAGATAGGGGACACAATTGACCATAAAAATTCATATTTCCTCATTCCCTCCTTGTCCCCTACGGACCCTCATGAAATATCGATCTTCAGGAATCCATCAATCTGTTCATGTAATATCATTTGCTCTTCTTTCTTCTTCCGGGATCTTGAACGAAAACTTGAACGTGGAATACACGATGTGGCAGTGGCACAAAGGCCGCAAATCGCTGGTCCACATTGTAGACACAGGCAACAACTGAATACTATGAGAAGGCCTATACCTAGGAAGGATAGGACTTTCCATCCCCAGGCTGACAATACACTCCAGAACCAACCGGACCATGTCCAGGTGCCTGCATTCTGATGTATCTGGTTTGCAATCTTGTGAAGACGAGTTATGGCTTTATATACGGATGGCGCGTTTTCTGGGATGAAAACACAGCAACTTGATCCGATGACACTACAAGCTCCGCCCCTATCTGCTAGGATGACGTCAAGGACAAGACGATTTTGGAGAACAACAATCCGCATCGCAGACTGCTCCTCTGTTAAGTTGCCTAGGGCAGAGGTAGTTTCATTCACTACTGCTTCAAGGGTTCTGGTTAATCTACGTATCAGTTTACTGTTTGAGACAACACCTATGTAAGGAAAGAGACCTTTATTGAAGTCTGTATATTGTTCCCATGCGGTTTCAGTGTAGTCAACAATCGGGATATCTCTCTGGGGTCTATGGTGTACTAGATTGGTATTTCTATGATAATCAGGAGGGGCTAGGAAAACAGGTGGCAAAAGGAATGCAATGTAACAGGTACCATCCCAGTCTGGAGGTAGACGTATATATGCGGTATGACCACATATGAAGTAGGAATGACGGGAAGCTCTAAATGTAGACTTGCCTTTATCACTGAATTCGATCACAGTAGTACATTTACTATGACCCAGGTGTACTGAACCATTCTTTCTTACACAGAATTCACCTTTGACGGGTAATACGGACATAGCAGGCAAGACTAGTGTAGCTTCAGATTCAACATTTAGAATCATGAGGTCAAGTGTAAAATTACCTAATCCATACACTTCATTTTCTAGGTCCGTTCCTGTTCTTTTGGGAAGTCCCTCCTTGTTAGGATGACAGGCTTTAAGCAAAACTAAGTTCAGGTTTCCCCATACCCAGTTGCTCTGGTATACTACAGTGTTTGAATCTAAGGAGTTAATCAAACTAAACCATGCTCCACAGGAACCATTGTGTGTAAATGGGTACGGAAAGAGAGGCAGAACTCCTTTGTATTTCTGATAGGGAGGGAGTCGGCCACATATCCAACAATTGGTAGCATTGCTGGTCTGATGGGAATGATGTAACATACTAATAAATGTGTTGTTGCGCAGCGCAAATCTATAGGACAACTCATGTGGAGGTAGTTCACTAAAAGAATGTTCGGCAGTAACATTGTAAGCACGCTTGAAAATAGGATAGTACATGTGTAACAGTATACTTGCAGCAATAATAAAAAGACTTAGAAAAAACATAATCAACAGTGTCACTATACAGTGACTATGAAGTGATTTACAGTATTCATTTTTCTTGAGCTGTTTCTGTCTATTTTTCTCTCTAATTTGGTCTAGAGGATACATGTCAAAGACTTAATTCAACCGATTCACCTTGGAGAGGACTTAAACAATCGAATTGTCTGACTTGCTAGACCTTAGTTTCAGTTTGTATTCCTGTGTTTCAGTCTGTTCAACCAGGGGGAGTTTTGAATCAGTCTCTGGAAGGGGGCAGGGCTGAGAGTTCAGTTCGGATGGTAGTCCATGAAATTTCTTGATATGACTCGAGTGTAACCAACCCTTGCGACCTTCGATCTTTACTGCTGTCCTCGTCGTTAGGAGAACCAGCTTTTGTTGTAGCCAGCGAGGCTCCAGCGGACTCCTCCTGTCGAAATTTCTGACGAAAACGAGATTTCCCGGAACCACTTCATGGGGCTTTACCTCGGTGTTGTCGGGAAAGGCTGCAGCTACCTGTGAACGGCAAGATTGTAGTGCAGACATCAAGGAAGCAAGGTAATCTGTCAGCATATTACAATCAACATCAGTTATTTTACGAGGTATGGGCGTCCCCCACATATTTGGTGGCCTACCGAAGACCACCTCGTACGGGGATAGCCCTGTGCGAGAATGTGCTACCATTCTCATGTAAAATAGTGCAACCGGTAAGGCTACTATCCAGTCGACACCTTTCTCTCTACAGATTTTAGAAAGCCGTATTTTCAGGGTCTGATTATGACGTTCCACGAGACCTGCTGCCTCGGGATGTCGGACACAGTGGAATTTCCATTGATAGCCTAACAAGAGTGAAATGTGTTTCATTAGCTCGGATGAGAACGGCTGGCCATTATCTGAGTACACGATACGGGGCAAACCATACCATGGGAAGAATTCACGAACTAATTGTTTGGCAGTAGTCGGGGCAGTGTAATCTGAAACGGGATACGCCTCTGTCCAACGGGAAAGAGCGCATACAACTACGAGGACATATTTGAATCCTCGACATCGTTCCATCTGGATATAATCCATCTGGAGGACTTCAAAAGGGTGATCGGGAGGTTGAAATCCACCCTGTTCTACAGGTACGCCTTTACCTGGATTGAACTGACAACATATCATACAGGTTCGGACTTTCTGTTTGGCTGCAGCTCGTAAGTTTTTGTTGAACCAAATGTGTTGAATACTGTCTAACATAGCTTTTTCTCCTAGATGTGCTGGACTATGTATTGTGTTAATGATAACTTGAACCATTGAGTCGGGGAGAAACCATATAGATTTTCCCTTCGTCATCCATCCCTGATCGGTTTGGATCCCTCCTAATTCAGTCCATTTCTTTATTTCCTCTGGTGTAGCATGTGTCTGTATGTCAATTACATCAAGAGCGGGATCCTTAACTGTCATGCAGTGTGTCGGCGTCGGAACTATTGTCTTTGTCAAGTCAGTTGCATGAGTCTGATTCTGTGCTGTTTGTTTAGCTGTTCGGTCTGCTAGGTCGTTACCCTGGGAAATGATATCGGTGATTTTTGTATGAGCTTTACACTTCATGATAGATATTGAAATAGGTAGATGTATTGCATCTAACAGAGCTTGAATGAGGGGACCATGTTGAATGTTGGCACCGTGAGAAGTCAAATAACCTCTCTCTCGCCAAAGGACTCCGAAATCGTGTACAACTCCGAATGCATACCGTGAATCTGTGTATATGTTAACTTTTCTATTCTTGGCTTGAATACAGGCTTGTGTCAGAGCAATAAGTTCTGCTGCTTGAGCTGATAATGTGTCGATACAATTTGTTTCAATGACTTCGGTGTCTGTCGTGACTGCATAGGCGGCCACTAACTTTCCTGTACTTGTTCTCATACATGAACCATCCACATAAAGTGTCAGGTCTGGATCTGGTAATGGGACATCTGTCAAGTCTTGTCTGGGTTTCGTCGTAATAGTAATGACTTCAATACAATCATGTGCCAGTGGGTCTGTTCCACTTAATGGCAAAAGTGTGGCAGGATTTAATGTACTACAACGTCTGATTTCTATGTGTGGCTGAAACAATGTGAGTTCGTAACCTGTCAGTCGTGCTATAGTCAAGTGTTGTGTCTGTGTCCGGTTCAAGAGAACCTCTACTGCGTGTGGTACTTGTACTGTCAATTGATGACCTAATACTATGGAATCGCTTTGTCTAATCGCTAGAGCTGTCGCTGCAACTGATTTCAGACACGCAGGAAGAGCCTGAGCTACGGGATCTAATGTGCTAGAAAAGTAAGCACATGGCTTGTGTGATCCTGCTTGTTCCTGCGTGAGTACTGACAAGGCAGTACCTTCACGTTCTGTAACAAAGAGTGTAAAAGGCTTACTGTAACATGGTGTCGCTAAAACAGGTGCTTGGCATAAAGCTTTCTTTAAGCTTTCAAATGCTTGTGTATGTTCTGGATTCCAAGGGAGGACAGTCGATGTCGCTGCCTCCTGTGTTGTCAACTGAATGAGTGGTTTAGCTAAAAATGCATATTGGGGAATCCACTGCCTACAGTACGAAGTGAGGCCTATGAAGGCCCGTACCTCCTTTTGTGTCTTGGGTGGTGGCATGTTTACAATTAACTGGATGCGGTCAGGTGTGAGCTGTCTCCCCCATTTGGACAGCAAGTGCCCTAGGTACACAACTAGCTGGGCACAAAATTGCAGCTTTGAAGGGGACACCTTGTGCCCCTTGTCGGCTAAGAAATGTAAAACCGTCAGTGATGCTTTTTCACATTCGGGTTCGCTTCGGGCGGTGATCAGCAGATCATCGACATACTGAAGCAGTGCAGTGTTAACAGGCATGTGGATACTGTCAAGTTGTCTTTTCAGTGCTTGGCTGTAGATGCTAGGACTTTCTGTAAATCCTTGAGGTGCGCGTGCGAATTTAAAACTTCGTCCATTTAAACTGAATCCGAACAAATATTGGCTTTCCGGATCGATTGGGACGCTGAAGAAGGCGTTCTTGAGGTCAATTACAGTAAAGAACGTTGCCTCTGAATCAATAGCTGTCAGCAATGACGAGATATCTGGGACCACGGGATATTGTGGTACAATGCATTTATTCAATTCTCGCAGAACAATAACTAATCGATATACTGGGGGTGCTTTTGGGTCGGTTCTTTTAAGAATCGGAATAATCGGAGAATTACATACATTTGAGTCGGTTTCTACAACCACTCCTTGTGCAATGAGCTCGTCAATTATTTGCAGTAAAGCCACTACAGCATCCGGAGGTAATTTGTATTGTCGCATTCGTGGTAATACCACTCCTGCTTTGAGTGTAACTCGATATGGTGTGATGTGCATACAACCTACATCAGTGGGGCCTTGTGCCCATAAGTGTGCAGGTAGATTCTGTAACCGGTGATCCATATCTCTAGATACGTAGTGACCTTTAAAGTCACGCAAGAATAGTCGTACTCCGTCCGGAGAACAGCATATTATAGCTCCTAGAGCTTTCAATGTTTTAATACCTAACAAGTTTTCTGGGCATGATTTTGTAAGCAATAGATCTGTAGTCCGTGTTAATGGACCGACTGTGAATGCAAGTGGTTGCGATACTTCGTTAATAGTGGGCTTTCCTGAAAAACCAAGGGATATATTTTGTGAGCCTGAGAGGGGTGCCCCTGGAACTTCATCGTGACTTATAGTTGTTCTGCTTGCCCCTGTATCAAGTAGAAACTTTCTGTCTTTCCCTAATACTTGACTCTGTACATAAGGACCCTCTTGATCTACAGGAACCTCAATAAGGGGTAAGCCAACTTCCCTCTCTAGGCTATTTCATGTGTATCGCTGATACTCCGGATAGTCATTTTGTGCGTACTGGTACATCTGTTGTGTCGTGTTCTGTGTTGCGGCAATAGGCTGTGGCTGTTGTTGTGGTACGGTCTGTTGTGCAGCTTGCATAGCCTGTATATTCTGAGGTACTTGTTGGATCTGATCCTGTCTAGGCGGACGCGGTCTCTCCTTTGTTTTACCCGTGGAGATATTATGTTTTAGAACTGCACAATCGTTTATATAATGACCTGGCTGTTTACAATAGTTGCATGTCCCTTTAACGGGAACCGCAGAATTACTGGACTGTGTTGCACCCTTTTTATGACCGTCAGCTGGAACTGACTGAGCGACAAGCATTTTCATTTTCGTGTCTTTCATACGTCTTTGTTCGTGTTCTTGTTCTTCTCTAATTCTATTCTGGTGATACTGTAACATTTGTAACATTTGTGAAGGGGTATTAGCTTGCCAAGTGCTCTCAACTTTCAATACTCTGTTTTTAACCTGCGACAGGGAATTCTCGACTAGTTTTGTTACAAAAAGGTGTGGATATGACTCACTATTTGCTTTCAAGCCGCTATTAATACCAAAACATTTTTCAAATCGGGAATAGAAATCACTGGTGTCTTCCTCGGGTTTCTGTTTACAAGCTGAGATTGCTCCCCAATCTTCCTTTTTCGTAGTTAACAAACGTGGCAATACTTGCACTAATAGACCGGGCAATGCTTTTGTTTTGTCCCCAAGCCCTACGCCTGCAGTTCGGTTATTTTCTTCATTTTCTAATGCGGTCCAATCAATCTTTTGGTCTCCCACCTCCCATTCTTTTTCCTTCAGTTTCTCATAAATACCGGCAGGCAATAATACTTTCAATATTTTCATAATGTCAGGATAGGTATAATCACCCATGAGTAACATGTCCTTTAGTTCACGGTGAAAACCTGCTGGATCTTTGTCATGGCTGGGCACTAATTTTTTCATTTCCAATAGTTCTATTTTGGTTATGGGCGTGTACACAAACACGCGTCTAAACGTATTGTCATCATTCCTGACTGGGTGTACTTCGCGTAAGGGATTCTGTCTGTCTATGTAATACGGGTTTCTCTCCATGGAAGGAGCTGGATCATGTTCTGGACACAAAAAGGCACTATATCTATGTCTATATTCTAGAATTACTTTAATTAGATCGGTACCTAGACCTCTCCATTTATTCGTGAGTAGTTCTATCAATATATCAGGTAGGGGACCAGGATCGGAGTGTTGGCCTTTATATAATATAAGGAGATGTTGTACCATGTATATACTAGCTAAACGTTGTTCGTCTGGGGCAAGATTCAGAAACGTGTGTGCTAGCGCATCATCACTATATTTTTCAGAGCTATCAGCCCAATGTACTGCTGACCTAGCTAATTCTTGTTCATCCATAGAATCGAGCACATGGTACCCCCTTCGTTCTCGAAGTAATTTATCAGTAGCCTGGAATAAGTGTTCAGGGGTCCTTGGATTTGTAATAACTGTTTGAAAAATTCTGTTACATTCTGGATGTATCGGACGTATTGTCTTATTAAAAGATCTTCCTTTTCCTACATAGGCTATCATTTGTTTAGCTGGTAATTCGAATTGTCCTGTGTTCATTTCTGACTGTTCCTCCTCCTCTTCCTCTGATTCAGTTTTGTCTGCTTCTACTCTGTTTTCATGTATTCGTTCTACTTCTTTTCTGATCCTTCGGCACATGGCTTCTATACACTTCTGTTTATCATGTCTCCCGTCTGTTATATTCTGACCCCATTTGGTAAGTGCTTGCATTTCCTCCGAATCTACCTCAGGCCTGTCTCTATTTCTGATCAAACACTTTATAAAAAAGCGTAACAGTAATTTTTGTATGTCTACTTTCTGGTATTCCATGGCTTCAGCAATACTTTCAGGACCTTGCCCTGATTGGATAAAGCGATATATTTTGTCTAGATGTTCAACCATTCCTGGTAACGTAATTAAATAGTTTGCAGCTCGTCGCAAACGTACTGAAGACAGCAACATTCTGTCGTGTTTTCCTGGCACTGGATCATATCTACAATCGGAAAGAGGCTCGTTTAATATACTGTCTGATATTCTTTGGGGTGTGCGTCGATATGCTAAATCTCTATAAGTCAATCTAGTGTTTGGCGGTGGCGTGGAAAAACCTCCTGTCGCACCCCCTGCGGTGCCAAGTCCAAAAGGATTTGTTGGGTGCAGGGTAGAGAGTGTGGGTGCAGGAAGGACTGTGGAAACAGATGGAATGGTTAGGACTTGAGTAGGAGTTTGTTGCTGCAGAGGTGAGTGCAGCTGGTTTTGGGGTTGAGTGTCGTTAACGGGTGGTGTGCGTGGCAGCACACCATTAGCATATTCGGGGGCTGCATCGTCTAAATAGGAAGAAAGGAAAATGTCTTTTGCGGTCTTGGGATGTACTTTAATCGGGAGTAACGGAGGTGGCAGATCTTCTGGTACCTCCAAAGTGGCCTTAGGCAAACCCTCGGCCAGAAGAGGATACATACCATTCATAAGAGTGTTTCGTTGTCTGTCTACTTGTTCTGATTTTACTCGGGTACCTTCGTCAATTAATGTGTTTTCTCGGGCTTTTTCTGAATCTTCCCTACTTTTCTCTTCCTTTCTGAGCGCTTTCTCTGCGCGCCTATGCGATTCTTTACGCCATAATTCAATGGCATCCTTCTGTGACTGTCTGGCTTTCTTTTTCCATAACGCTTCTTCTATTCTCATGATGCAATCTGCATCCCATGTTCCAGCAGCGGGCCATCTCTGACTCTCTGTCAAATCCTTGGTGTAGTCCACCCATAGATCAAGATATAATACGGCATCTAGGCCATGTTTATGGTACATAAAGTACCCTGGAGTGTCCCTAGGTGGGATAGGAACAGCTTCCTCGAGTATCCCTTTTCTAGTTTTTATCTGTCTTAATTTTGAAAATAACGGCATCTTGAACCTTGTTACTTAATTCTTACTTTTACTCGGACCTGAACACAATTTATACAATAAACACAATAATGAAGATCGAACAATCACTCATACCACGACATTAAAACATATCAAAACTTTTTAGAACGAACAATAACAATTAGAATAAAACTAGTTAACTGCATAATACTAAATATACTGTATGTACTGCTAAACAGTACAGATACACTGCTAAAACAGTGCAGACCAGGTCTGTGTACCCAGACCCGTCTTGACCGGCACAAACTAATGTGCACGTCTAGATGCGTCCTCAGCAACGGTACTCACCGGGAAGCACGGAACGGAAGGCCTCGGAAGTCTGGACTGGACTAGACCAAACTGGACTGGACTCGACTCGTGACTTGGATACTTCGGAACTTCGGAATCTGGTGGGCCTCTGTATACCTCGGATCTTGCTCTCTCAGCTAGGCTCTGGTCGGGATTCTCCGCACTCCTCACCGCCTCGTCTGGGTGTTGATCGCAGCCTCAGTCGCCCCCGTTGGCCTGAGGGAGATACAGGAAATCCTGCGGGTACGCGTAATTGTCCGTCCGGCTGTGGCAGGAGACCGGGTCTGCAACGCACCTCCGGCGCGTGGGGTGTGAGAGGTGTCCCTATTCGGGCGCCAATTATGTGGTAAATTTTAATTACCTAGACTTAATTTATGCGGTAAAATACAATACGAATAACTCAGTAAAAATAAGAGGCAGAATCCGTGGTATTCGAGGGTATAATAGGGTATTTATTCCTTACAAAGGAATGATGATGGTTCGAACCAGGCAATCGAGTTCCGTCACCACGAAGGTTCAGGAAGGGATCAGCAATACATTATTGACAAGTTGTCATATTTATATTGAAGTGCATTACAGTAAAGACAGATGCAGGAGGCGTAACAGCTGATAAGAATACATACGTAATGAAAAGGCGTTACAATAGGCGTGCATAGAGGCGTATACTAAAAAACGTCATTATGATGATGACACAAGTGGGTGGATCCATAAGAGAATCCTGCAAAGTCAGCGAAAATACATGGCAGAGATGCGCGCGCAGCCGCATGACGTGTGATTGACGTGTAACTAGAGGGTGAAGGGAACTTGACATTTAGCCCTACATGAGGAGACAGAAGTCTGGGGTGTCAGGACAACCTAGTCCTAAATCATATCTAATATCTTGTGTTTAAGGAACTATATTATCTGGAAGGAAAGGTCTTCTCGGACAGATCCTATTCTATACTGACTGCTAGTGCGTGTACAAGCGTCTAAGTGTGTACATGAGATGCGAGGGGGGCATGGGCCTACCATGGTAACGAGAGTCATGAATTACTTGCACAGAGACAGTAAGGCCGGGCCCTTTGCTCTGCAGCTAGAGGGATGTTTACCTAAGCTACTTAGACAGGAATGCATTTCTTGAGGAGCGGAACAGATAACTTGAAGGCTGAATACAGTTTTGGCAGGCAACAGGCCTGGCTTAGGCACCGTTAGCCGCGCAGGAAGTAAGACAAAGTTCATGGATACAGATGCAGGTCCAGGCTGGAGCATTCAGAGGCAGAAGCAGGAAAAGGCTCGATGGCAGAATTCAGGGCCTACCTTGCCAGAGCTGGAAAACGTGAAAAGTATACCATATAAAGACGGTGGCAAGGCATACTTAGGAACGGAATATCTGGCCCATTCATGGCAGATATGAAAGAGTACATATTAACGTTGGACACAATTGTATTTGCGTCTTCATAGCTTGAAGTGGAGGGAACATACATGTACTTGTAGCATGTACATGGAGCCGTTGGGGTCTAGATAGGGGACACAATTGACCATAAAAATTCATATTTCCTCATTCCCTCCTTGTCCCCTACGGACCCTCATGAAATATCGATCTTCAGGAATCCATCAATCTGTTCATGTAATATCATTTGCTCTTCTTTCTTCTTCCGGGATCTTGAACGAAAACTTGAACGTGGAATACACGATGTGGCACACAGGCCGCAAATCGCTGGTCCACATTGTAGACACAGGCAACAACTGAATACTATGAGAAGGCCAATACCTAGGAAGGATAGGACTTTCCATCCCCAGGCTGACAATACACTCCAGAACCAACCGGACCATGTCCAGGTGCCTGCATTCTGATGTATCTGGTTTGCAATCTTGTGAAGACGAGTTATGGCTTTATATACGGATGGCGCATTTTCTGGGATGAAAACACAGCAACTTGATCCGATGACCCTACAAGCTCCGCCCCTATCTGCTAGGATGACGTCAAGGACAAGACGATTTTGGAGAACAACAATCCGCATCGCAGACTGCTCCTCTGTTAAGTTGCCTAGGGCAGAGGTAGTTTCATTCACTACTGCTTCAAGGGTTCTGGTTAATCTACGTATCAGTTTACTGTTTGAGACAACACCTATGTAAGGAAAGAGACCTTTATTGAAGTCTGTATATTGTTCCCATGCGGTTTCAGTGTAGTCAACAATCGGGATATCTCTCTGGGGTCTATGGTGTACTAGATTGGTATTTCTATGATAATCAGGAGGGGCTAGGAAAACAGGTGGCAAAAGGAATGCAATGTAACAGGTACCATCCCAGTCTGGAGGTAGACGTATATATGCGGTATGACCACATATGAAGTAGGAATGACGGGAAGCTCTAAATGTAGACTTGCCTTTATCACTGAATTCGATCACAGTAGTACATTTACTATGACCCAGGTGTACTGAACCATTCTTTCTTACACAGAATTCACCTTTGACGGGTAATACGGACATAGCAGGCAAGACTAGTGTAGCTTCAGATTCAACATTTAGAATCATGAGGTCAAGTGTAAAATTACCTAATCCAAACACTTCATTTTCTAGGTCCGTTCCTGTTCTTTTGGGAAGTCCCTCCTTGTTAGGATGACAGGCTTTAAGCAAAACTAAGTTCAGGTTTCCCCATACCCAGTTGCTCTGGTATACTACAGTGTTTGAATCTAAGGAGTTAATCAAACTAAACCATGCTCCACAGGAACCATTGTGTGTAAATGGGTACGGAAAGAGAGGCAGAACTCCTTTGTATTTCTGATAGGGAGGGAGTCGGCCACATATCCAACAATTGGTAGCATTGCTGGTCTGATGGGAATGATGTAACATACTAATAAATGTGTTGTTGCGCAGCGCAAATCTATAGGACAACTCATGTGGAGGTAGTTCACTAAAAGAATGTTCGGCAGTAACATTGTAAGCACGCTTGAAAATAGGATAGTACATGTGTAACAGTATACTTGCAGCAATAATAAAAAGACTTAGAAAAAACATAATCAACAGTGTCACTATACAGTGACTATGAAGTGATTTACAGTATACATTTTTCTTGAGCTGTTTCTGTCTATTTTTCTCTCTAATTTGGTCTAGAGGATACATGTCAAAGACTTAATTCAACCGATTCACCTTGGAGAGGACTTAAACAATCGAATTGTCTGACTTGCTAGACCTTAGTTTCAGTTTGTATTCCTGTGTTTCAGTCTGTTCAACCAGGGGGAGTTTTGAATCAGTCTCTGGAAGGGGGCAGGGCTGAGAGTTCAGTTCGGATGGTAGTCCATGAAATTTCTTGATATGACTCGAGTGTAACCAACCCTTGCGACCTTCGATCTTTACTGCTGTCCTCGTCGTTAGGAGAACCAGCTTTGGTTGTAGCCAGCGAGGCTCCAGCGGACTCCTCCTGTCGAAATTTCTGACGAAAACGAGATTTCCCGGAACCACTTCATGGGGCTTTACCTCGGTGTTGTCGGGAAAGGCTGCAGCTACCTGTGAACGGCAAGATTGTAGTGCAGACATCAAGGAAGCAAGGTAATCTGTCAGCATATTACAATCAACATCAGTTATTTTACGAGGTATGGGCGTCCCCCACATATTTGGTGGCCTACCGAAGACCACCTCGTACGGGGATAGCCCTGTGCGAGAATGTGCTACCATTCTCATGTAAAATAGTGCAACCGGTAAGGCTACTATCCAGTCGACACCTTTCTCTCTACAGATTTTAGAAAGCCGTATTTTCAGGGTCTGATTATGACGTTCCACGAGACCTGCTGCCTCGGGATGTCGGACACAGTGGCATTTCCATTGATAGCCTAACAAGAGTGAAATGTGTTTCATTAGCTCGGATGAGAACGGCTGGCCATTATCTGAGTACACGATACGGGGCAAACCATACCATGGGAAGAATTCACGAACTAATTGTTTGGCAGTAGTCGGGGCAGTGTAATCTGAAACGGGATACGCCTCTGTCCAACGGGAAAGAGCGCATACAACTACGAGGACATATTTGAATCCTCGACATCGTTCCATCTGGATATAATCCATCTGGAGGACTTCAAAAGGGTGATCGGGAGGTTGAAATCCACCCTGTTCTACAGGTACGCCTTTACCTGGATTGAACTGACAACATATCATACAGGTTCGGACTTTCTGTTTGGCTGCAGCTCGTAAGTTTTTGTTGAACCAAATGTGTTAAATACTGTCTAACATAGCTTTTTCTCCTAGATGTGCTGGACTATGTATTGTGTTAATGATAACTTGAACCATTGAGTCGGGGAGAAACCATATAGATTTTCCCTTCGTCATCCATCCCTGATCGGTTTGGATCCCTCCTAATTCAGTCCATTTCTTTATTTCCTCTGGTGTAGCATGTGTCTGTATGTCAATTACATCAAGAGCGGGATCCTTAACTGTCATGCAGTGTGTCGGCGTCGGAACTATTGTCTTTGTCAAGTCAGTTGCATGAGTCTGATTCTGTGCTGTTTGTTTAGCTGTTCGGTCTGCTAGGTCGTTACCCTGGGAAATGATATCGGTGATTTTTGTATGAGCTTTACACTTCATGATAGATATTGAAATAGGTAGATGTATTGCATCTAACAGAGCTTGAATGAGGGGACCATGTTGAATGTTGGCACCGTGAGAAGTCAAATAACCTCTCTCTCGCCAAAGGACTCCGAAATCGTGTACAACTCCGAATGCATACCGTGAATCTGTGTATATGTTAACTTTTCTATTCTTGGCTTGAATACAGGCTTGTGTCAGAGCAATAAGTTCTGCTGCTTGAGCTGATAATGTGTCGATACAATTTGTTTCAATGACTTCGGTGTCTGTCGTGACTGCATAGGCGGCCACTAACTTTCCTGTACTTGTTCTCATACATGAACCATCCACATAAAGTGTCAGGTCTGGATCTGGTAATGGGACATCTGTCAAGTCTTGTCTGGGTTTCGTCGTAATAGTAATGACTTCAATACAATCATGTGCCAGTGGGTCTGTTCCACTTAATGGCAAAAGTGTGGCAGGATTTAATGTACTACAACGTCTGATTTCTATGTGTGGCTGAAACAATGTGAGTTCGTAACCTGTCAGTCGTGCTATAGTCAAGTGTTGTGTCTGTGTCCGGTTCAAGAGAACCTCTACTGCGTGTGGTACTTGTACTGTCAATTGATGTCCTAATACTATGGAATCGCTTTGTCTAATCGCTAGAGCTGTCGCTGCAACTGATTTCAGACACGCAGGAAGAGCCTGAGCTACGGGATCTAATGTGCTAGAAAAGTAAGCACATGGCTTGTGTGATCCTGCTTGTTCCTGCGTGAGTACTGACAAGGCAGTACCTTCACGTTCTGTAACAAAGAGTGTAAAAGGCTTACTGTAACATGGTGTCGCTAAAACAGGTGCTTGGCATAAAGCTTTCTTTAAGCTTTCAAATGCTTGTGTATGTTCTGGATTCCAAGGGAGGACAGTCGATGTCGCTGCCTCCTGTGTTGTCAACTGAATGAGTGGTTTAGCTAAAAATGCATATTGGGGAATCCACTGCCTACAGTACGAAGTGAGGCCTATGAAGGCCCGTACCTCCTTTTGTGTCTTGGGTGGTGGCATGTTTACAATTAACTGGATGCGGTCAGGTGTGAGCTGTCTCCCCCATTTGGACAGCAAGTGCCCTAGGTACACAACTTGCTGGGCACAAAATTGCAGCTTTGAAGGGGACACCTTGTGCCCCTTGTCGGCTAAGAAATGTAAAACCGTCAGTGATGCTTTTTCACATTCGGGTTCGCTTCGGGCGGTGATCAGCAGATCATCGACATACTGAAGCAGTGCAGTGTTAACAGGCATGTGGATACTGTCAAGTTGTCTTTTCAGTGCTTGGCTGTAGATGCTAGGACTTTCTGTAAATCCTTGAGGTGCGCGTGCAAATTTAAAACTTCGTCCATTTAAACTGAATCCGAACAAATATTGGCTTTCCGGATCGATTGGGACGCTGAAGAAGGCGTTCTTGAGGTCAATTACAGTAAAGAACGTTGCCTCTGAATCAATAGCTGTCAGCAATGACGAGATATCTGGGACCACGGGATATTGTGGTAAAATGCATTTATTCAATTCTCGCAGATCAATAACTAATCGATATACTGGGGGTGCTTTTGGGTCGGTTCTTTTAAGAATCGGAATAATCGGAGAATTACATACATTTGAGTCGGTTTCTACAACCACTCCTTGTGCAATGAGCTCGTCAATTATTTGCAGTAAAGCCACTACAGCATCCGGAGGTAATTTGTATTGTCGCATTCGTGGTAATACCACTCCTGCTTTGAGTGTAACTCGATATGGTGTGATGTGCATACAACCTACATCAGTGGGGCCTTGTGCCCATAAGTGTGCAGGTAGATTCTGTAACCGGTGATCCATATCTCTAGATACGTAGTGACCTTTAAAGTCACGCAAGAATAGTCGTACTCCGTCCGGAGAACAGCATATTATAGCTCCTAGAGCTTTCAATGTTTTAATACCTAACAAGTTTTCTGGGCATGATTTTGTAAGCAATAGATCTGTAGTCCGTGTTAATGGACCGACTGTGAATGCAAGTGGTTGCGATACTTCGTTAATAGTGGGCTTTCCTGAAAAACCAAGGGATATATTTTGTGAGCCTGAGAGGGGTGCCCCTGGAACTTCATCGTGACTTATAGTTGTTCTGCTTGCCCCTGTATCAAGTAGAAACTTTCTGTCTTTCCCTAATACTTGACTCTGTACATAAGGACCCTCTTGATCTACAGGAACCTCAATAAGGGGTAAGCCAACTTCCCTCTCTAGGCTATTTCATGTGTATCGCTGATACTCCGGATAGTCATTTTGTGCGTACTGGTACATCTGTTGTGTCGTGTTCTGTGTTGCGGCAATAGGCTGTGGCTGTTGTTGTGGTACGGTCTGTTGTGCAGCTTGCATAGCCTGTATATTCTGAGGTACTTGTTGTTGGATCTGATCCTGTCTAGGCGGACGCGGTCTCTCCTTTGTTTTACCCGTGGAGATATTATGTTTTAGAACTGCACAATCGTTTATATAATGACCTGGCTGTTTACAATAGTTGCATGTCCCTTTAACGGGAACCGCAGAATTACTGGACTGTGTTGCACCCTTTTTATGACCGTCAGCTGGAACTGACTGAGCGACAAGCATTTTCATTTTCGTGTCTTTCATACGTCTTTGTTCGTGTTCTTGTTCTTCTCTAATTCTATTCTGGTGATACTGTAACATTTGTAACATTTGTGAAGGGGTATTAGCTTGCCAAGTGCTCTCAACTTTCAATACTCTGTTTTTAACCTGCGGCAGGGAATTCTCGACTAGTTTTGTTACAAAAAGGTGTGGATATGACTCACTATTTGCTTTCAAGCCGCTATTAATACCAAAACATTTTTCAAATCGGGAATAGAAATCACTGGTGTCTTCCTCGGGTTTCTGTTTACAAGCTGAGATTGCTCCCCAATCTTCCTTTTTCGTAGTTAACAAACGTGGCAATACTTGCACTAATAGACCGGGCAATGCTTTTGTTTTGTCCCCAAGCCCTACGCCTGCAGTTCGGTTATTTTCTTCATTTTCTAATGCGGTCCAATCAATCTTTTGGTCTCCCACCTCCCATTCTTTTTCCTTCAGTTTCTCATAAATACCGGCAGGCAATAATACTTTCAATATTTTCATAATGTCAGGATAGGTATAATCACCCATGAGTAACATGTCCTTTAGTTCACGGTGAAAACCTGCTGGATCTTTGTCATGGCTGGGCACTAATTTTTTCATTTCCAATAGTTCTATTTTGGTTATGGGCGTGTACACAAACACGCGTCTAAACGTATTGTCATCATTCCTGACTGGGTGTACTTCGCGTAAGGGATTCTGTCTGTCTATGTAATACGGGTTTCTCTCCATGGAAGGAGCTGGATCATGTTCTGGACACAAAAAGGCACTATATCTATGTCTATATTCTAGAATTACTTTAATTAGATCGGTACCTAGACCTCTCCATTTATTCGTGAGTAGTTCTATCAATATATCAGGTAGGGGACCAGGATCGGAGTGTTGGCCTTTATATAATATAAGGAGATGTTGTACCATGTATATACTAGCTAAACGTTGTTCGTCTGGGGCAAGATTCAGAAACGTGTGTGCTAGCGCATCATCACTATATTTTTCAGAGCTATCAGCCCAATGTACTGCTGACCTAGCTAATTCTTGTTCATCCATAGAATCGAGCACATGGTACCCCCTTCGTTCTCGAAGTAATTTATCAGTAGCCTGGAATAAGTGTTCAGGGGTCCTTGGATTTGTAATAACTGTTTGAAAAATTCTGTTACATTCTGGTTGTATCGGACGTATTGTCTTATTAAAAGATCTTCCTTTTCCTACATAGGCTATCATTTGTTTAGCTGGTAATTCGAATTGTCCTGTGTTCATTTCTGACTGTTCCTCCTCCTCTTCCTCTGATTCAGTTTTGTCTGCTTCTACTCTGTTTTCATGTATTCGTTCTACTTCTTTTCTGATCCTTCGGCACATGGCTTCTATACACTTCTGTTTATCATGTCTCCCGTCTGTTATATTCTGACCCCATTTGGTAAGTGCTTGCATTTCCTCCGAATCTACCTCAGGCCTGTCTCTATTTCTGATCAAACAATTTATAAAAAAGCGTAACAGTAATTTTTGTATGTCTACTTTCTGGTATTCCATGGCTTCAGCAATACTTTCAGGACCTTGCCCTGATTGGATAAAGCGATATATTTTGTCTAGATGTTCAACCATTCCTGGTAACGTAATTAAATAGTTTGCAGCTCGTCGCAAACGTACTGAAGACAGCAACATTCTGTCGTGTTTTCCTGGCACTGGATCATATCTACAATCGGAAAGAGGCTCGTTTAATATACTGTCTGATATTCTTTGGGGTGTGCGTCGATATGCTAAATCTCTATAAGTCAATCTAGTGTTTGGCGGTGGCGTGGAAAAACCTCCTGTCGCACCCCCTGCGGTGCCAAGTCCAAAAGGATTTGTTGGGTGCAGGGTAGAGAGTGTGGGTGCAGGAAGGACTGTGGAAACAGATGGAATGGTTAGGACTTGAGTAGGAGTTTGTTGCTGCAGAGGTGAGTGCAGCTGGTTTTGGGGTTGAGTGTCGTTAACGGGTGGTGTGCGTGGCAGCACACCATTAGCATATTCGGGGGCTGCATCGTCTAAATAGGAAGAAAGGAAAATGTCTTTTGCGGTCTTGGGATGTACTTTAATCGGGAGTAACGGAGGTGGCAGATCTTCTGGTACCTCCAAAGTGGCCTTAGGCAAACCCTCGGCCAGAAGAGGATACATACCATTCATAAGAGTGTTTCGTTGTCTGTCTACTTGTTCTGATTTTACTCGGGTACCTTCGTCAATTAATGTGTTTTCTCGGGCTTTTTCTGAATCTTCCCTACTTTTCTCTTCCTTTCTGAGCGCTTTCTCTGCGCGCCTATGCGATTCTTTACGCCATAATTCAATGGCATCCTTCTGTGACTGTCTGGCTTTCTTTTTCCATAACGCTTCTTCTATTCTCATGATGCAATCTGCATCCCATGTTCCAGCAGCGGGCCATCTCTGACTCTCTGTCAAATCCTTGGTGTAGTCCACCCATAGATCAAGATATAATACGGCATCTAGGCCATGTTTATGGTACATAAAGTACCCTGGAGTGTCCCTAGGTGGGATAGGAACAGCTTCCTCGAGTATCCCTTTTCTAGTTTTTATCTGTCTTAATTTTGAAAATAACGGCATCTTGAACCTTGTTACTTAATTCTTACTTTTACTCGGACCTGAACACAATTTATACAATAAACACAATAATGAAGATCGAACAATCACTCATACCACGACATTAAAACATATCAAAACTTTTTAGAACGAACAATAACAATTAGAATAAAACTAGTTAACTGCATAATACTAAATATACTGTATGTACTGCTAAACAGTACAGATACACTGCTAAAACAGTGCAGACCAGGTCTGTGTACCCAGACCCGTCTTGACCGGCACAAACTAATGTGCACGTCTAGATGCGTCCTCAGCAACGGTACTCACCGGGAAGCACGGAACGGACGGCCTCGGAAGTCTGGACTGGACTAGACCAAACTGGACTGGACTCGACTCGTGACTTGGATACTTCGGAACTTCGGAATCTGGTGGGCCTCTGTATACCTTGGATCTTGCTCTCTCAGCTAGGCTCTGGTCGGGATTCTCCGCACTCCTCACCGCCTCGTCTGGGTGTTGATCGCAGCCTCAGTCGCCCCCGTTGGCCTGAGGGAGATACAGGAAATCCTGCGGGTACGCGTAATTGTCCGTCCGGCTGTGGCAGGAGACCGGGTCTGCAACGCACCTCCGGCGCGTGGGGTGTGAGAGGTGTCCCTATTCGGGCGCCAATTATGTGGTAAATTTTAATTACCTAGACTTAATTTATGCGGTAAAATACAATACGAATAACTCAGTAAAAATAAGAGGCAGAATCCGTGGTATTCGAGGGTATAATAGGGTATTTATTCCTTACAAAGGAATGATGATGGTTCGAACCAGGCAATCGAGTTCCGTCACCACGAAGGTTCAGGAAGGGATCAGCAATACATTATTGACAAGTTGTCATATTTATATTGAAGTGCATTACAGTAAAGACAGATGCAGGAGGCGTAACAGCTGATAAGAATACATACGTAATGAAAAGGCGTTACAATAGGCGTGCATAGAGGCGTATACTAAAAAACGTCATTATGATGATGACACAAGTGGGTGGATCCATAAGAGAATCCTGCAAAGTCAGCGAAAATACATGGCAGAGATGCGCGCGCAGCCGCATGACGTGTGATTGACGTGTAACTAGAGGGTGAAGGGAACTTGACATTTAGCCCTACATGAGGAGACAGAAGTCTGGGGTGTCAGGACAACCTAGTCCTAAATCATATCTAATATCTTGTGTTTAAGGAACTATATTATCTGGAAGGAAAGGTCTTCTCGGACAGATCCTATTCTATACTGACTGCTAGTGCGTGTACAAGCGTATAAGTGTCTACATGAGATGCGAGGGGGGCATGGGCCTACCATGGTAACGAGAGTCATGAATTACTTGCACAGAGACAGTAAGGCCGGGCCCTTTGCTCTGCAGCTAGAGGGATGTTTACCTAAGCTACTTAGACAGGAATGCATTTCTTGAGGAGCGGAACAGATAACTTGAAGGCTGAATACAGTTTTGGCAGGCAACAGGCCGGGCTTAGGCACCGTTAGCCGCGCAGGAAGTAAGACAAAGTTCATGGATACAGATGCAGGTCCAGGCTGGAGCATTCAGAGGCAGAAGCAGGAAAAGGCTCGATGGCAGAATTCAGGGCCTACCTTGCCAGAGCTGGAAAACGTGAAAAGTATACCATATAAAGACGGTGGCAAGGCATACTTAGGAACGGAATATCTGGCCCATTCATGGCAGATATGAAAGAGTACATATTAACGTTGGACACAATTGTATTTGCGTCTTCATAGCTTGAAGTGGAGGGAACATACATGTACTTGTAGCATGTACATGGAGCCGTTGGGGTCTAGATAGGGGACACAATTGACCATAAAAATTCATATTTCCTCACTCTCACAGACTCTCTCACTGACTCACTCTCACTGATTCACTCTCACTGACTCACTCACTCTCACTGACTCACTCACTCTCACTGACTGACTCTCCCACTCTCTCACTGACTGACTCTCTCACTGACTGACTCTCTCTCTCACTGACTAATTCACTCTCGCTCTCACTGACTGACCCACTCTCTCTCACTGACTGACTGACTCACTCTCTGACTGACTCACTCTCACTGTCTCGCTCACTCTCACTGACTGACTCACTCACTCTTTGACTGACTCACTGTTACTGACTCACTCACTCTCACTGACTGACTCACTCACTCTCACTGACTGACTCACTCACTCTCACTGACTGACTCACTCACTCTCACTGACTGACTCACTCTCACTGACTGACTCACTCTCACTGACTGACTCACTCTCTCTCTCACTGACTGACTCACTCTCTCTCTCACTGACTGACTCACTCTCTCACTGACTGACTCACTCTCACTGACTCACTCTCACTGACTGACTCACTCTCACTGACTGACTCACTCTCACTGACTCACTCTCACTGACTCACTCTCACTGACTGACTCACTCTCACTGACTGACTCACTCTCACTCACTGACTGACTCACTCTCACTCACTGACTGACTCACTCTCACTGACTCACTCACTCTCACTGACTCACTCACTCTCACTGACTCACTCACTCACTCTCACTGACTCACTCACTCACTCTCACTGACTCACTCACTCTCACTGACTCACTCACTCTCACTGACTGACTTAGTCACTCTCACTGACTGACTCACTCTCACTGACTCACTCACTCTCACTGACAGACTCACTCACTCTCTGACTGACTCACTCTCACTGACTCACTCACTCTCACTGACTGACTGACTCACTCTCACTGACTGGCTCACTCTCTCTCTCACTGACTGACTCACTCTCACTGACTAACTCACTCTCTCACTGACTGACTCACTCTCACTGACTGACTCACTCTCACTGACTGACTCACTCTCACTGACTGACTCACTCTCTCTCTCACTGACTGACTCACTCTCTCTCACTGACTGACTCACTCTCTCACTGACTGACTCACTCTCACTGACTGACTCACTCTCACTCTCACTGACTCACTCTCACTCTCACTGACTCACTCTCACTGACTCACTGACTCACTCTCAGTGACTCACTCTCACTGACTGACTCACTCTCACTGACTGACTCACTCTCACTGACTGACTCACTCTCACTCACTGACTGACTCACTCTCACTCACTGACTGACTCACTCTCTCTCTCACTGACTGACTGACTCACTCTCACTGACACTCACCCACTCTCACGCACTGACTAACTCACTGTCACTGACTAAGTCACTCTCACTGACTGATTCTCTCTCAATGACTTGCTCGCTCACTCTCACTGACTGACTTGCTCACTGACTCACTCTCAGTGACTGATTCACTCTCACTGACTGACTCGCTCACTGACTCACTCTCACTGACTCACTGTCACTGACTCACTCTCACTGACTCACTGTCACTGACTCACTCTCACTGACTCACTCCCTCTCACTGACACTCACCCACTTTCACGCACTGACTCACTCACTCTCACTGATTAATTCACTCTCACTGACTGACTCACTCTCACTGATTGACTCACTCTCACTGACTGACTCACTCTCACTGACTGACTCACTCTCACTGACTGACTCTCTCTCTCACTGACTGACTCACTCTCTCTCTCACTGACTGACTGACTCTCACTGACTAACTCTCACTGACTGACTCACTCTCACTCACTGACTCACTCTCACTGACTTACTCTCTCACTCTCACAGACTCACTCACTCTCACTGACTGACTGACTCACTCTCACTGACTGACTCACTCACTCTCACTGACTGACTGACTCACTCTCACTGACTGACTCATTCACCCTCACGGACTCACTCGACCTCACGGACTCACTCACCCTCACGGACTCGCTCACCCTCACGGACTCGCTCACCCTCACGGACTCGCTCACCCTCACGGACTCGCTCACCCTCACGGGCTCGCTCACCCTTACAGACTTGCTCACCCTCACGGACTCACTCACTCTCACGGACTCGCACACTCACTCTCACTGACTCACTCGCTCACTGACTGACTAGCTCACTGACTGACTCGCTCACTGACTGACTCGCTCACTGACTGACTCTCACTGACTCACTCTCACTGACTCACTCACTCTCACTGACTGACTCACTCTCACTAACTGACTCACTCTCACTGACTAACTCACTCTCACTGACTGACTCAATCTCACTGACTGACTCACTCTCACTGACTCACTCTCACTGACTCACTCTCACTGACTGACTCACTCTCACTGACTGACTCACTCTAACTGACTGACTCACTCTCACTCACTCACTGACTCACTCTCACTCACTCACTGACTCACTCTCTCTCTCACTGACTGACTCACTCTCTCACTGACTGACTGACTCTCACTGACTCACTCTCACTGACTGACTCACTCTCACTGACTGACTCACTCTCACTAACTGACTCTCTCACTCCCACTGACTCACTCACTCTCACTGACTGACTCACTCACTCTCACTGACTGACTCACTCACTCTCACTCACTGACTCACTCTCACTGACTCACTCTCACAGACTCTTTCTCACAGAATCACTCTCACAGCATCACTCTCACAGAATCACTCTCACAGACTCACTCTCACTGACTCTTTCTCACTGACTCTCTCTCACTGACTGACTCACTCACTGACTGACTCTCCCACTCTCTCACTGACTGACCCACTCTCTCACTGACTGACTCTCCCACTCTCTCACTGACTGACTCACTCACTCTCTCACTGACTCACTCACTCTCACTGACTGACTCACTCTCTCACTGACTGACTGACTCTGACTGACTGACTCTCACTGACTCTCGCTAAAAGACTGACTGACTCTTGCCAAAAGACTGACTGACTCTTGCTAAGGGACTGACTCACTCTCACTGACTGAATATCTCACTGACTCACTCTTTCACTCACTGACTCACTCTCATTCATTCACTCTCACTGACTGACTCTCACTGACTGACTCTCTGACTGACTGACTCTCACACTGACTGTCCCTCTCACTGACTCACTGACTCTCACTGACTCTCACTGACTCTCACTGACTGACTCTCTCACTCTCACTGACTCTCTCACTGACTCTCTCACTGACTCTCTCACAGACTCTCTCATTGACTCACTCTCACTGATTCACTCTCACTGACTCACTCACTCTCACTGACTCACTCACTCTCACTGACTGACTCTCCCACTCTCTCACTGACTGACTCTCTCTCTCACTGACTAATTCACTCTCGCTCTCACTGACTGACCCACTCTCTCTCACTGACTGACTGACTCACTCTCTGACTGACTCACTCTCACTGTCTCGCTCACTCTCACTGACTGACTCACTCACTCTTTGACTGACTCACTCTCACTGACTCACTCACTCTCACTGACTGACTCACTCACTCTCACTGACTGACTCACTCACTCTCACTGACTGACTCACTCACTCTCACTGACTGACTCACTCTCACTGACTGACTCACTCTCACTGACTGACTCACTCTCTCTCTCACTGACTGACTCACTCTCTCTCTCACTGACTGACTCACTCTCTCACTGACTGACTCACTCTCACTGACTCACTCTCACTGACTGACTCACTCTCACTGACTGACTCACTCTCACTGACTCACTCTCACTGACTCACTCTCACTGACTGACTCACTCTCACTGACTGACTCACTCTCACTCACTGACTGACTCACTCTCACTCACTGACTGACTCTTTCTCACTGACTCACTCACTCTCACTGACTCACTCACTCTCACTGACTCACTCACTCACTCTCACTGACTCACTCACTCACTCTCACTGACTCACTCACTCACTCTCACTGACTCACTCACTCTCACTGACTAACTCACTCACTCTCACTGACTGACTCACTCTCACTGACTCACTCACTCTCTGACTGACTCACTCTCACTGACTCACTCACTCTCACTGACTGACTCACTCACTCTCACTGACTGACTCACTCTCTCTCTCACTGACTGACTCACTCTCACTGACTGAATCACTCTCTCACTGACTGACTCACTCTCACTGACTCACTCTCACTGACTGACTAACTCTCACTGACTGACTCACTCTCACTGACTGACTCACTCTCACTGACTCACTCTCACTGACTGACTCACTCTCACTGACTGACTCACTCTCACTGACTGACTCACTCTCACTGACTCACTCTCACTGATTCACTCTCTCTGACTGACTCACTCTCACTGACTGACTCACTCTCACTCACTGACTGACTCACTCTCACTTACTGACTGACTCACTCTCTCTCTCACTGACTGACTGACTCACTCTCACTGACACTCACCCACTCTCATGCACTGACTAACTCACTCTCACTGACTAATTCACTCTCACTGACTGATTCTCTCTCAATGACTCGCTCGCTCACACTCACTGACTGACTTGCTCACTGACTCACTCTCACTGACTGACTCACTCTCACTGACTGACGCGCTCACTGACTCACTCTCACTGACTCACTGTCACTGACTCACTCTCACTGACTCACTGTCACTGACTCACTCTCACTGACTAACTCACTCTCACTGACACTCACCCACTCTCACGCACTGACTCACTAACTCTCACTGACTAACTCACTCTCACTGACTGACTCACTCTCACTGATTGACTCACTCTCTCACTGACTGACTCTCACTCTCACAGACTCACTCACTCTCACTGACTGACTCACTCACTCTCACTGACTGCCTCACTCAATCTCACTGACTGACTCACTCACTCTCACTGACTGACTCACTCACCCTCATGGACTCACTCACCCTCACGGACTCACTCACCCTCACGGACTCGCTCACCCTCATGGACTCACTCACCCTCACAGACTCGCTCACCCTCATGGGCTCGCTCACCCTCACGGACTCGCTCACCCTCATGGACTCACTCACTCTCATGGACTCGCTCACTCACTCTCACTTACTCGCTCGCTCACTCTCACTGACTCACTCGCTCACTGACTGACTCGCTCACTGACTGACTCGCTCACTGACTCACTCTCACTGACTCACTCTCACTGACTCACTTACTCTCACTGACTCACTCACTCTCACTGACTCACTCACTCTCACTGACTGACTCACTCTCACTGACTGACTCACTCTCACTGACTAACTCACTCTCAATGACTGACTCAATCTCACTGGCTGACTCACTCTCACTGACTCACTCTCACTGACTCACTCTCACTGACTCACTCTCACTGACTGACTCACTCTCACTGACTGACTCACTCTCACTGACTGACTCACTCTCACTCACTCACTGACTCACTCTCACTGACTGACTGACTCACTCTCTCTCTCACTGACTGACTGACTCACTCTCACTGACACTCACCCACTCTCACGCACTGACTAACTCACTCTCACTGACTAATTCACTCTCACTGACTGACTCACTCTCACTGACTCGCTCTCTCACTCTCACTGACTGACTTGCTCACTGACTCACTCTCACTGACTGACTCACTCACCCTCATGTACTCACTCACCCTCACGGACTCACTCACCCTCACAGACTCGCTCACCCTCACGGACTCACTCACCCTCACAGACTCACTCACTCTCATGGACTCGCTCACTCACTCTCACTTACTCGCTTGCTCACTCTCACTGACTCACTCGCTCACTGACTGACTCGCTCACTGACTGACTTGCTCACTGACTGACTCGCTCACTGACTCACTCTCACTGACTCACTCTCACTGACTCACTCACTCTCACTGACTCACTCACTCTCACTGACTCACTCACTCTCACTGACTGACTCACTCTCACTGAATGACTCACTCTCACTGACTAACTCACTCTCACAGACTGACTCAATGTCACTGGCTGACTCACTCTCACTGACTCACTCTCACTGACTCACTCTCACTGACTGACTCACTCTCACTGACTGACTCACTCTCACTGACTGACTCACTCTCACTCACTCACTGACTCACTCTCACTGACTGACTGACTCACTCTCTCTCTCACTGACTGACTGACTCACTCTCACTGACACTCACCCACTCTCACGCACTGACTAACTCACTCTCACTGACTGACTCACTCTCACTGACTGACTCACTCTCACTGACTGACTCACTCTCACTCACTGACTGACTCACTCTCACTCACTGACTGACTCACTCTCTCTCTCACTGACTGACTGACTCACTCTCACTGACACTCACCCACTCTCACGCACTGACTAATTCACTCTCACTGACTAATTCACTCTCACTGACTGACTCACTCTCACTGACTCGCTCTCTCATTCTCACTGACTGACTTGCTCACTGACTCACTCTCACTGACTGACTCACTCACCCTCATTGACTCACTCACCCTCACGGACTCACTCACCCTCACGGACTCGCTCACCCTCACAGACTCACTCACCCTCACAGACTCGCTCACCCTCATGGGCTCGCTCACCCTCACAGACTCGCTCACCCTCATGGACTCACTCACTCTCATGGACTCGCTCTATCACTCTCACTTACTCGCTCGCTCACTCACACTGACTCACTCGCTTACTGACTGACTCGCTCACTGACTGACTCGCTCACTGACTCACTCTCACTGACTCACTCTCACTGACTCACTCACTCTCACTGACTCACTCACTCTCACTGACTCACTCACTCTCACTGACTGACTCACTCTCACTGACTAACTCACTCTCACTGACTGACTCACTCTCACTGACTGACTCACTCTCACTGACTCACTCTCACTGACTGACTCACTCTCACTGACTGACTCACTCTCACTGACTGACTCACTCTCACTCACTCACTGACTCACTCTCACTCACTGACTGACTCACTCTCTCTCTCACTGACTGACTGACTCACTCTCACTGACACTCACCCACTCTCACGCACTGACTAACTCACTCTCACTGACTAATTCACTCTCACTGACTGACTCACTCTCACTGACTCGCTCTCTCACTCTCACTGACTGACTTGCTCACTGACTCACTCTCACTGACTGACTCACTCTCACTGACTGACTCACTCACTGACTCACTGTCACTGAATCACTGTCACTGACTCACTCTCACTGACTCACTCTCACTGACTCACTCACTCTCACTGACACTCACCCACTCTCACGCACTGACTCACTCACTCTCACTGACTGACTCACTCACTCTCACTGACTCACTGACTCACTCTCACTGACTGACTCACTCACTCTCACTGACTGACTGACTCACTCACTCACTCTCACTGACTGACTCACTCTCACTGACTCACTCACTCTGACTGACTGCCTAACTGACTCACTCTGACTGATTGACTCACTCACTCTCACTCACTCACTCACTCACTCACTCACTCACTCACTCACTCTCACTGACTGACTCACTGACTCTCACTGACTGACTCTCTCACTCTCACTGACTCTCTCACTCTCACTGATTGACTCTCTCGCTCTCACTGACTGACTCACTCACTCTCACTGACTGACTCACTCTCACTGACTCACTCACTCTCACTGACTCACTCACTCTCACTGACTCACTCACTCTCACTCACTCACTCACTCACTCTCACTGACTCACTCACTCTCACTGACTCACTCACTCTCACTGACTGACTTAGTCACTCTCACTGACTGACTCACTCTCACTGACTCACTCACTCTCACTGACAGACTCACTCACTCTCTGACTGACTCACTCTCACTGACTCACTCACTCTCACTGACTGACTGACTCACTCTCACTGACTGACTCACTCTCTCTCTCACTGACTGACTCACTCTCACTGACTAACTCACTCTCTCACTGACTGACTCACTCTCACTGACTGACTCACTCTCACTGACTGACTCACTCTCACTGACTGACTCACTCTCTCTCTCACTGACTGACTCACTCTCTCTCTCACTGACTGACTCACTCTCTCACTGACTGACTCACTCTCACTGACTGACTCACTCTCACTCTCACTGACTCACTCTCACTCTCACTGACTCACTCTCACTGACTCACTGACTCACTCTCAGTGACTCACTCTCACTGACTGACTCACTCTCACTGACTGACTCACTCTCACTGACTGACTCACTCTCACTGACTGACTCACTCTCACTCACTGACTGACTCACTCTCACTCACTGACTGACTCACTCTCTCTCTCACTGACTGACTGACTCACTCTCACTGACACTCACCCACTCTCACGCACTGACTAACTCACTCTCACTGACTAATTCACTCTCACTGACTGACTCACTCTCACTGACTCGCTCTCTCACTCTCACTGACTGACTTGCTCACTGACTCACTCTCACTGACTGACTCACTCACCCTCATGTACTCACTCACCCTCACGGACTCACTCACCCTCACAGACTCGCTCACCCTCACGGACTCACTCACCCTCACAGACTCACTCACTCTCATGGACTCGCTCACTCACTCTCACTTACTCGCTTGCTCACTCTCACTGACTCACTCGCTCACTGACTGACTCGCTCACTGACTGACTCGCTCACTGACTGACTTGCTCACTGACTCACTCTCACTGACTCACTCTCACTGACTCACTCACTCTCACTGACTCACTCACTCTCACTGACTCACTCACTCTCACTGACTGACTCACTCTCACTGACTGACTCACTCTCACTGACTAACTCACTCTCACAGACTGACTCAATGTCACTGGCTGACTCACTCTCACTGACTCACTCTCACTGACTCACTCTCACTGACTGACTCACTCTCACTGACTGACTCACTCTCACTCACTCACTGACTCACTCTCACTGACTGACTGACTCACTCTCTCTCTCACTGACTGACTGACTCACTCTCACTGACACTCACCCACTCTCACGCACTGACTAACTCCCTCTCACTGACTGACTCACTCTCACTGACTGACTCACTCTCACTGACTGACTCACTCTCACTCACTGACTGACTCACTCTCACTCACTGACTGACTGACTCTCTCTCTCACTGACTGACTGACTCACTCTCACTGACACACACCCACTCTCATGCACTGACTAATTCACTCTCACTGACTGACTCACTCTCACTGACTCGCTCTCTCATTCTCACTGACTGACTTGCTCACTGACTCACTCTCACTGACTGACTCACTCACCCTCATGGACTCACTCACCCTCACGGACTCACTCACCCTCACGGACTTGCTCACCCTCACGGACTCACTCACCCTCACAGACTCGCTCACCCTCATGGGCTCGCTCACCCTCACAGACTCGCTCACCCTCATGGACTCACTCACTCTCATGGACTCGCTCCCTCACTCTCACTTACTCGCTCGCTCACTCTCACTGACTCACTCGCTCACTGACTGACTCGCTCACTGACTGACTCGCTCACTGACTCACTCTCACTGACTCACTCTCACTGACTCACTCACTCTCACTGACTCACTCACTCTCACTGACTCACTCACTCTCACTGACTGACTCACTCTCACTGACTGACTCACTCTCACTGACTAACTCACTCTCACTGACTCACTCTCACTGACTGACTCACTCTCACTGACTGACTCACTCTCACTGACTGACTCACTCTCACTGACTCACTCTCACTGATTCACTCTCTCTGACTGACTCACTCTCACTGACTGACTCACTCTCACTCACTGACTGACTCACTCTCACTTACTGACTGACTCACTCTCTCTCTCACTGACTGACTGACTCACTCTCACTGACACTCACCCACTCTCATGCACTGACTAACTCACTCTCACTGACTAATTCACTCTCACTGACTGATTCTCTCTCAATGACTCGCTCGCTCACACTCACTGACTGACTTGCTCACTGACTCACTCTCACTGACTGACTCACTCTCACTGACTGACGCGCTCACTGACTCACTCTCACTGACTCACTGTCACTGACTCACTCTCACTGACTCACTGTCACTGACTCACTCTCACTGACTAACTCCCTCTCACTGACACTCACCCACTCTCACGCACTGACTCACTAACTCTCACTGACTAACTCACTCTCACTGACTGACTCACTCTCACTGATTGACTCACTCTCTCACTGACTGACTCACTCTCACTCTCACAGACTCACTCACTCTCACTGACTGACTCACTCACTCTCACTGACTGCCTCACTCAATCTCACTGACTGACTCACTCACTCTCACTGACTGACTCACTCACCCTCATGGACTCACTCACCCTCACGGACTCACTCACCCTCACGGACTCGCTCACCCTCATGGACTCACTCACCCTCACAGACTCGCTCACCCTCATGGGCTCGCTCACCCTCACGGACTCGCTCACCCTCATGGACTCACTCACTCTCATGGACTCGCTCACTCACTCTCACTTACTCGCTCGCTCACTCTCACTGACTCACTCGCTCACTGACTGACTTGCTCACTGACTGACTCGCTCACTGACTCACTCTCACTGACTCACTCTCACTGACTCACTTACTCTCACTGACTCACTCACTCTCACTGACTCACTCACTCTCACTGACTGACTCACTCTCACTGACTGACTCACTCTCACTGACTAACTCACTCTCAATGACTGACTCAATCTCACTGGCTGACTCACTCTCACTGACTCACTCTCACTGACTCACTCTCACTGACTCACTCTCACTGACTGACTCACTCTCACTGACTGACTCACTCTCACTGACTGACTCACTCTCACTCACTCACTGACTCACTCTCACTGACTGACTGACTCACTCTCTCTCTCACTGACTGACTGACTCACTCTCACTGACACTCACCCACTCTCACGCACTGACTAACTCACTCTCACTGACTAATTCACTCTCACTGACTGACTCACTCTCACTCACTGACTGACTGACTCTCTCTCTCACTGACTGACTGACTCACTCTCACTGACACACACCCACTCTCACGCACTGACTAATTCACTCTCACTGACTGACTCACTCTCACTGACTCGCTCTCTCATTCTCACTGACTGACTTGCTCACTGACTCACTCTCACTGACTGACTCACTCACCCTCATGGACTCACTCACCCTCACGGACTCACTCACCCTCACGGACTCGCTCACCCTCACGGACTCACTCACCCTCACAGACTCGCTCACCCTCATGGGCTCGCTCACCCTCACAGACTCGCTCACCCTCATGGACTCACTCACTCTCATGGACTCGCTCCCTCACTCTCACTTACTCGCTCGCTCACTCTCACTGACTCACTCGCTCACTGACTGACTCGCTCACTGACTGACTCGCTCACTGACTCACTCTCACTGACTCACTCTCACTGACTCACTCACTCTCACTGACTCACTCACTCTCACTGACTCACTCACTCTCACTGACTGACTCACTCTCACTGACTGACTCACTCTCACTGACTAACTCACTCTCACTGA
Source organism: Triturus cristatus (assembly GCF_964204655.1). Taxonomy (NCBI): domain Eukaryota; kingdom Metazoa; phylum Chordata; class Amphibia; order Caudata; family Salamandridae; genus Triturus; species Triturus cristatus. The sequence continues at coordinate 217,905,268 of NC_140579.1, forward strand.
CTCACTCTCACTGACTGACTCACTCTCACTGACTGACTCACTCTCACTGACTGACTCACTCTCACTGACTCACTCTCACTGATTCACTCTCTCTGACTGACTCACTCTCACTGACTGACTCACTCTCACTCACTGACTGACTCACTCTCACTTACTGACTGACTCACTCTCTCTCTCACTGACTGACTGACTCACTCTCACTGACACTCACCCACTCTCATGCACTGACTAACTCACTCTCACTGACTAATTCACTCTCACTGACTGATTCTCTCTCAATGACTCGCTCGCTCACACTCACTGACTGACTTGCTCACTGACTCACTCTCACTGACTGACTCACTCTCACTGACTGACGCGCTCACTGACTCACTCTCACTGACTCACTGTCACTGACTCACTCTCACTGACTCACTGTCACTGACTCACTCTCACTGACTAACTCCCTCTCACTGACACTCACCCACTCTCACGCACTGACTCACTAACTCTCACTGACTAACTCACTCTCACTGACTGACTCACTCTCACTGATTGACTCACTCTCTCACTGACTGACTCACTCTCACTCTCACAGACTCACTCACTCTCACTGACTGACTCACTCACTCTCACTGACTGCCTCACTCAATCTCACTGACTGACTCACTCACTCTCACTGACTGACTCACTCACCCTCATGGACTCACTCACCCTCACGGACTCACTCACCCTCACGGACTCGCTCACCCTCATGGACTCACTCACCCTCACAGACTCGCTCACCCTCATGGGCTCGCTCACCCTCACGGACTCGCTCACCCTCATGGACTCACTCACTCTCATGGACTCGCTCACTCACTCTCACTTACTCGCTCGCTCACTCTCACTGACTCACTCGCTCACTGACTGACTTGCTCACTGACTGACTCGCTCACTGACTCACTCTCACTGACTCACTCTCACTGACTCACTTACTCTCACTGACTCACTCACTCTCACTGACTCACTCACTCTCACTGACTGACTCACTCTCACTGACTGACTCACTCTCACTGACTAACTCACTCTCAATGACTGACTCAATCTCACTGGCTGACTCACTCTCACTGACTCACTCTCACTGACTCACTCTCACTGACTCACTCTCACTGACTGACTCACTCTCACTGACTGACTCACTCTCACTGACTGACTCACTCTCACTCACTCACTGACTCACTCTCACTGACTGACTGACTCACTCTCTCTCTCACTGACTGACTGACTCACTCTCACTGACACTCACCCACTCTCACGCACTGACTAACTCACTCTCACTGACTAATTCACTCTCACTGACTGACTCACTCTCACTGACTCGCTCTCTCACTCTCACTGACTGACTTGCTCACTGACTCACTCTCACTGACTGACTCACTCACCCTCATGTACTCACTCACCCTCACGGACTCACTCACCCTCACAGACTCGCTCACCCTCACGGACTCACTCACCCTCACAGACTCACTCACTGTCATGGACTCGCTCACTCACTCTCACTTACTCGCTTGCTCACTCTCACTGACTCACTCGCTCACTGACTGACTCGCTCACTGACTGACTTGCTCACTGACTGACTCGCTCACTGACTCACTCTCACTGACTCACTCTCACTGACTCACTCACTCTCACTGACTCACTCACTCTCACTGACTCACTCACTCTCACTGACTGACTCACTCTCACTGACTGACTCACTCCCACTGACTAACTCACTCTCACAGACTGACTCAATGTCACTGGCTGACTCACTCTCACTGACTCACTCTCACTGACTCACTCTCACTGACTGACTCACTCTCACTGACTGACTCACTCTCACTGACTGACTCACTCTCACTCACTCACTGACTCACTCTCACTGACTGACTGACTCACTCTCTCACTGACTGACTGACTCACTCTCACTGACACTCACCCACTCTCACGCACTGACTAACTCACTCTCACTGACTGACTCACTCTCACTGACTGACTCACTCTCACTGACTGACTCACTCTCACTCACTGACTGACTCACTCTCACTCACTGACTGACTCACTCTCTCTCTCACTGACTGACTGACTCACTCTCACTGACACTCACCCACTCTCACGCACTGACTAATTCACTCTCACTGACTAATTCACTCTCACTGACTGACTCACTCTCACTGACTCGCTCTCTCATTCTCACTGACTGACTTGCTCACTGACTCACTCTCACTGACTGACTCACTCACCCTCATGGACTCACTCACCCTCACGGACTCACTCACCCTCACGGACTCGCTCACCCTCACAGACTCACTCACCCTCACAGACTCGCTCACCCTCATGGGCTCGCTCACCCTCACAGACTCGCTCACCCTCATGGACTCACTCACTCTCATGGACTCGCTCACTCACTCTCACTTACTCGCTCGCTCACTCGCACTGACTCACTCGCTCACTGACTGACTCGCTCACTGACTGACTCGCTCACTGACTCACTCTCACTGACTCACTCTCACTGACTCACTCACTCTCACTGACTCACTCACTCTCACTGACTCACTCACTCTCACTGACTGACTCACTCTCACTGACTAACTCACTCTCACTGACTGACTCACTCTCACTGACTGACTCACTCTCACTGACTCACTCTCACTGACTGACTCACTCTCACTGACTGACTCAATCTCACTGACTGACTCACTCTCACTCACTCACTGACTCACTCTCACTGACTGACTGACTCACTCTCTCTCTCACTGACTGACTGACTCACTCTCACTGACACTCACCCACTCTCACGCACTGACTAACTCACTCTCACTGACTAATTCACTCTCACTGACTGACTCACTCTCACTGACTCGCTCTCTCACTCTCACTGACTGACTTGCTCACTGACTCACTCTCACTGACTGACTCACTCTCACTGACTGACTCACTCACTGACTCACTGTCACTGACTCACTGTCACTGACTCACTCTCACTGACTCACTCTCACTGACTTACTCACTCTCACTGACACTCACCCACTCTCACGCACTGACTCACTCACTCTCACTGACTGACTCACTCACTCTCACTGACTCACTGACTCACTCTCACTGACTGACTCACTCACTCTCACTGACTGACTGACTCACTCACTCACTCTCACTGACTGACTCACTCTCACTGACTCACTCACTCTGACTGACTGCCTAACTGACTCACTCTGACTGATTGACTCACTCACTCTCACTCACTCACTCACTCACTCACTCACTCACTCTCACTGACTGACTCACTGACTCTCACTGACTGACTCTCTCACTCTCACTGACTCTCTCACTCTCACTGATTGACTCTCTCGCTCTCACTGACTGACTCACTCACTCTCACTGACTGACTCACTCTCACTGACTCACTCACTCTCACTGACTCACTCACTCTCACTGACTCACTCACTCTCACTCACTCACTCACTCACTCTCACTGACTCACTCACTCTCACTGACTCACTCACTCTCACTGACTGACTTAGTCACTCTCACTGACTGACTCACTCTCACTGACTCACTCACTCTCACTGACAGACTCACTCACTCTCTGACTGACTCACTCTCACTGACTGACTCACTCTCACTGACTGACTGACTCACTCTCACTGACTGACTCACTCTCTCTCTCACTGACTGACTCACTCTCACTGACTAACTCACTCTCTCACTGACTGACTCACTCTCACTGACTGACTCACTCTCACTGACTGACTCACTCTCACTGACTGACTCACTCTCTCTCTCACTGACTGACTCACTCTCTCTCTCACTGACTGACTCACTCTCTCACTGACTGACTCACTCACTGACTCACTCTCACTGACTCACTCTCACTGACTCACTCACTCTCACTGACTCACTCACTCTCACTGACTCACTCACTCTCACTGACTGACTCACTCTCACTGACTGACTCACTCTCACTGACTAACTCACTCTCACAGACTGACTCAATGTCACTGGCTGACTCACTCTCACTGACTCACTCTCACTGACTCACTCTCACTGACTGACTCACTCTCACTGACTGACTCACTCTCACTGACTGACTCACTCTCACTCACTCACTGACTCACTCTCACTGACTGACTGACTCACTCTCTCTCTCACTGACTGACTGACTCACTCTCACTGACACTCACCCACTCTCACGCACTGACTAACTCACTCTCACTGACTGACTCACTCTCACTGACTGACTCACTCTCACTGACTGACTCACTCTCACTCACTGACTGACTCACTCTCACTCACTGACTGACTCACTCTCTCTCTCACTGACTGACTGACTCACTCTCACTGACACTCACCCACTCTCACGCACTGACTAATTCACTCTCACTGACTAATTCACTCTCACTGACTGACTCACTCTCACTGACTCGCTCTCTCATTCTCACTGACTGACTTGCTCACTGACTCACTCTCACTGACTGACTCACTCACCCTCATGGACTCACTCACCCTCACGGACTCACTCACCCTCACGGACTCGCTCACCCTCACAGACTCACTCACCCTCACAGACTCGCTCACCCTCATGGGCTCGCTCACCCTCACAGACTCGCTCACCCTCATGGACTCACTCACTCTCATGGACTCGCTCACTCACTCTCACTTACTCGCTCGCTCACTCGCACTGACTCACTCGCTCACTGACTGACTCGCTCACTGACTGACTCGCTCACTGACTCACTCTCACTGACTCACTCTCACTGACTCACTCACTCTCACTGACTCACTCACTCTCACTGACTCACTCACTCTCACTGACTGACTCACTCTCACTGACTAACTCACTCTCACTGACTGACTCACTCTCACTGACTGACTCACTCTCACTGACTCACTCTCACTGACTGACTCACTCTCACTGACTGACTCAATCTCACTGACTGACTCACTCTCACTCACTCACTGACTCACTCTCACTGACTGACTGACTCACTCTCTCTCTCACTGACTGACTGACTCACTCTCACTGACACTCACCCACTCTCACGCACTGACTAACTCACTCTCACTGACTAATTCACTCTCACTGACTGACTCACTCTCACTGACTCGCTCTCTCACTCTCACTGACTGACTTGCTCACTGACTCACTCTCACTGACTGACTCACTCTCACTGACTGACTCACTCACTGACTCACTGTCACTGACTCACTGTCACTGACTCACTCTCACTGACTCACTCTCACTGACTTACTCACTCTCACTGACACTCACCCACTCTCACGCACTGACTCACTCACTCTCACTGACTGACTCACTCACTCTCACTCACTCACTGACTCACTCTCACTGACTGACTCACTCACTCTCACTGACTGACTGACTCACTCACTCACTCTCACTGACTGACTCACTCTCACTGACTCACTCACTCTGACTGACTGCCTAACTGACTCACTCTGACTGATTGACTCACTCACTCTCACTCACTCACTCACTCACTCACTCACTCACTCTCACTGACTGACTCACTGACTCTCACTGACTGACTCTCTCACTCTCACTGACTCTCTCACTCTCACTGATTGACTCTCTCGCTCTCACTGACTGACTCACTCACTCTCACTGACTGACTCACTCTCACTGACTCACTCACTCTCACTGACTCACTCACTCTCACTGACTCACTCACTCTCACTCACTCACTCACTCACTCTCACTGACTCACTCACTCTCACTGACTCACTCACTCTCACTGACTGACTTAGTCACTCTCACTGACTGACTCACTCTCACTGACTCACTCACTCTCACTGACAGACTCACTCACTCTCTGACTGACTCACTCTCACTGACTGACTCACTCTCACTGACTGACTGACTCACTCTCACTGACTGACTCACTCTCTCTCTCACTGACTGACTCACTCTCACTGACTAACTCACTCTCTCACTGACTGACTCACTCTCACTGACTGACTCACTCTCACTGACTGACTCACTCTCACTGACTGACTCACTCTCTCTCTCACTGACTGACTCACTCTCTCTCTCACTGACTGACTCACTCTCTCACTGACTGACTCACTCTCACTGACTGACTCACTCTCACTCTCACTGACTCACTCTCACTCTCACTGACTCACTCTCACTGACTCACTGACTCACTCTCAGTGACTCACTCTCACTGACTGACTCACTCTCACTGACTGACTCACTCTCACTGACTGACTCACTCTCACTCACTGACTCACTCTCACTCACTGACTGACTCACTCTCACTCACTGACTGACTCACTCTCTCTCTCACTGACTGACTGACTCACTCTCACTGACACTCACCCACTCTCACGCACTGACTAACTCACTCTCACTGACTCGCTCGCTCACTCTCACTGACTGACTTGCTCACTGACTCACTCTCACTGACTGACTCACTCTCACTGACTCGCTCGCTCACTCTCACTGACTGACTTGCTCACTGACTCACTCTCACTGACTGATTCACTCTCACTGACTGACTCGCTCACTGACTCACTCTCACTGACTCACTGTCATTGACTCACTCTCACTGACTTACTGTCACTGACTCACTCTCACTGACTCACTCCCTCTCACTGACACTCACCCACTTTCACGCACTGACTCACTCACTCTCACTGACTAATTCACTCTCACTGACTGACTCACTCTCACTGACTGACTCACTCTCACTGACTGACTCTCTCTCTCACTGACTGACTCACTCTCTCTCTCACTGACTGACTGACTCTCACTGACTAACTCTCACTGACTGACTCACTCTCACTCACTGACTCACTCTCACTGACTTACTCTCTCACTCTCACAGACTCACTCACTCTCACTGACTGACTGACTCACTCTCACTGACTGACTCACTCACTCTCACTGACTGACTGACTCACTCTCACTGACTGACTCACTCACCCTCACGGACTCACTCACCCTCACGGACTCACTCACCCTCACGGACTCGCTCACCCTCACGGACTCGCTCACCCTCACGGACTCGCTCACCCTCATGGGCTCGCTCACCCTTACGGACTTGCTCACCCTCACGGACTCACTCACTCTCACGGACTCGCTCACTCACTCTCACTGACTCACTCGCTCACTGACTGACTAGCTCACTGACTGACTCGCTCACTGACTGACTCGCTCACTGACTGACTCTCACTGACTCACTCTCACTGACTCACTCACTCTCACTGACTGACTCACTCTCACTGACTCACTCACTCTCACTGACTAACTCACTCTCACTGACTGACTCAATCTCACTGTCACTGACTCACTGTCACTGACTCACTCTCACTGACTCACTCTCACTGACTCACTCACTCTCACTGACACTCACCCACTCTCACGCACTGACTCACTCACTCTCACTGACTGACTCACTCACTCTCACTGACTCACTCACTCACTCTCACTGACTGACTCACTCACTCTGAGTGACTGACTGACTGACTCACTCACTCTCACTGACTGACTCACTCTCACTGACTCACTCACTCACTCTGACTGACTGACTGACTCACTCTGACTGACTGACTGACTCACTCTCACTCACTCACTCACTCACTCACTCTCACTGACTGACTCACTGACTCTCACTGACTGACTCTCTCACTCTCACTGACTCTCTCACTCTCACTGATTGACTCTCTCACTCTCACTGACTGACTCACTCTCACTGACTCACTCACTCTCACTGACTCACTCACTCTCACTGACTCACTCACTCTCACTCACTCACTCACTCACTCACTCTCACAGACTCACTCACTCTCACTGACTCACTCACTCTCATTGACTGACTTAGTCACTCTCACTGACTGACTCACTCTCACTGACTCACTCACTCTCACTGACAGACTCACTCACTCTCTGACTGACTCACTCTCACTGACTCACTCACTCTCACTGACTGACTGACTCACTCTCACTGACTGACTCACTCTCTCTCTCACTGACTGACTCACTCTCACTGACTAACTCACTCTCTCACTGACTGACTCACTCTCACTGACTGACTCACTCTCACTGACTGACTCACTCTCACTGACTGACTCACTCTCTCTCTCACTGACTGACTCACTCTCTCTCTCACTGACTGACTCTCACTGACTGACTCACTTTCACTGACTGACTCACTCTCACTCTCACTGACTCACTCTCACTCTCCCTGACTCACTCTCACTGACTCACTGACTCACTCTCAGTGACTCACTCTCACTGACTGACTCACTCTCACTGACTGACTCACTCTCACTGACTGACTCACTCTCACTCACTGACTGACTCACTCTCACTCACTGACTGACTCACTCTCTCTCTCACTGACTGACTGACTCACTCTCACTGACACTCACCCACTCTCACGCACTGACTAACTCACTGTCACTGACTAAGTCACTCTCACTGACTGATTCTCTCTCAATGACTTGCTCGCTCACTCTCACTGACTGACTTGCTCACTGACTCACTCTCACTGACTGATTCACTCTCACTGACTGACTCGCTCACTGACTCACTCTCACTGACTCACTGTCACTGACTCACTCTCACTGACTCACTCTCACTGACTCACTCTCACTGACTCACTCCCTCTCACTGACACTCACCCACTTTCACGCACTGACTCACTCACTCTCACTGACTAATTCACTCTCACTGACTGACTCACTCTCACTGATTGACTCACTCTCACTGACTGACTCACTCTCACTGACTGACTCACTCTCACTGACTGACTCTCTCTCTCACTGACTGACTCACTCTCTCTCTCACTGACTGACTGACTCTCACTGACTAACTCTCACTGACTGACTCACTCTCACTCACTGACTCACTCTCACTGACTTACTGTCTCACTCTCACAGACTCACTCACTCACTCTCACTGACTGACTGACTCACTCTCACTGACTGACTCACTCACTCTCACTGACTGACTGACTCACTCTCACTGACTGACTCACTCACCCTCACGGACTCACTCACCCTCACAGACTCACTCACCCTCATGGACTCGCTCACCCTCACGGACTCGCTCACCCTCACGGACTCGCTCACCCTCACGGGCTCGCTCACCCTTACGGACTTGCTCACCCTCACGGACTCACTCACTCTCACGGACTCGCTCACTCACTCTCACTGACTCACTCGCTCACTGACTGACTAGCTCACTGACTGACTCGCTCACTGACTGACTCGCTCACTGACTGACTCTCACTGACTCACTCTCACTGACTCACTCACTCTCACTGACTCACTCACTCTCACTGACTGACTCACTCTCACTGACTAACTCACTCTCACTGACTGACTCAATCTCACTGACTGACTCACTCTCACTGACTCACTCTCACTGACTCACTCTCACTGACTGACTCACTCTAACTGACTGACTCACTCTCACTCACTCACTGACTCACTCTCACTCACTCACTGACTCACTCTCTCTCTCACTGACTGACTGACTCACTCTCACTGACACTCACCCACTCTCACGCACTGACTAACTCACTCTCACTGACTAATTCACAATCACTGACTGACTCACTCTCTCTCTCACTGACTGACTCACTCTCTCACTGACTGACTGACTCTCACTGACTCACTCTCACTGACTGACTCACTCTCACTGACTGACTCACTCTCACTAACTGACTCTCTCACTCCCACTGACTCACTCACTCTCACTGACTGACTCACTCACTCTCACTGACTGACTCACTCACTCTCACTCACTGACTCACTCTCACTGACTCACTCTTACTGACTCACTCTCACTGACTGACTCTCACTGACTCACTCTCACAGACTCTTTCTCACAGAATCACTCTCACAGCATCACTCTCACAGAATCACTTTCACAGACTCACTCTCACTGACTCTTTCTCACTGACTCTCTCTCACTGACTGACTCACTCACTGACTGACTCTCCCACTCTCTCACTGACTGACCCACTCTCTCACTGACTGACTCTCCCACTCTCTCACTGACTGACTCACTCACTCTCTCACTGACTCACTCACTCTCACTGACTGACTCACTCTCTCACTGACTGACTGACTCTGACTGACTGACTCTCACTGACTCTCGCTAAAAGACTGACTGACTCTTGCCAAAAGACTGACTGACTCTTGCTAAGGGACTGACTCACTCTCACTGACTGACTATCTCACTGACTCACTCTTTCACTCACTGACTCACTCTCATTCATTCACTCTCACTGACTGACTCTCACTGACTGACTCTCTGACTGACTGACTCTCACACTGACTGTCCCTCTCACTGACTCACTGACTCTCACTGACTCTCACTGACTGACTCTCTCACTCTCACTGACTCTCTCACTGACTCTCTCACTGACTCTCTCACAGACTCTCTCACTGGTTCACTCTCACTGATTCACTCTCACTGACTCACTCACTCTCACTGACTCACTCACTCTCACTGACTGACTCTCCCACTCTCTCACTGACTGACTCTCTCACTGACTGACTCTCTCTCTCACTGACTAATTCACTCTCACTCTCACTGACTGACCCACTCTCTCTCACTGACTGACTGACTCACTCTCTGACTGACTCACTCTCACTGTCTCGCTCACTCTCACTGACTGACTCACTCACTCTTTGACTGACTCACTCTCACTGACTCACTCACTCTCACTGACTGACTCACTCACTCTCACTGACTGACTCACTCACTCTCACTGACTGACTCACTCACTCTCACTGACTGACTCACTCTCACTGACTGACTCACTCTCACTGACTGACTCACTCTCTCTCTCACTGACTGACTCACTCTCTCTCTCACTGACTGACTCACTCTCTCACTGACTGACTCACTCTCACTGACTGACTCTCACTGACTGACTCACTCTCACTGACTGACTCACTCTCACTGACTCACTCTCACTGACTCACTCTCACTGACTGACTCACTCTCACTCACTGACTGACTCACTCTCACTCACTGACTGACTCACTCTCACTCACTGACTCACTCACTCTCACTGACTCACTCACTCTCACTGACTCACTCACTCACTCTCACTGACTCACTCACTCTCACTGACTCACTCACTCACTCTCACTGACTCACTCACTCTCACTGACTAACTCACTCACTCTCACTGACTGAATCACTCTCACTGACTCACTCACTCTCTGACTGACTCACTCTCACTGACTCACTCACTCTTACTGACTGACTCACTCACTCTCACTGACTGACTCACTCTCTCTCTCACTGACTGACTCACTCTCACTGACTGACTCACTCTCTCACTGACTGACTCACTCTCACTGACTCACTCTCACTGACTGACTAACTCTCACTGACTGACTCACTCTCACTGACTGACTCAGTCTCACTGACTCACTCTCACTGACTGACTCACTCTCACTGACTGACTCACTCTCACTGACTCACTCTCACTGATTCACTCTCTCTGACTGACTCACTCTCACTGACTGACTCACTCTCACTCACTGACTGACTCACTCTCACTTACTGACTGACTCACTCTCTCTCTCACTGACTGACTGACTCACTCTCACTGACACTCACCCACTCTCATGCACTGAGTAACTCACTCTCACTGACTAATTCACTCTCACTGACTGATTCACTCTCAATGACTCGCTCGCTCACACTCACTGACTGACTTGCTCACTGACTCACTCTCACTGACTGACTCACTCTCTCACTGACTGATGCACTCACTGACTCACTCTCACTGACTCACTGTCACTGACTCACTGTCACTGACTCACTCTCACTGACTCACTCTCACTGACTCACTCTCACTGACTCACTCCCTCTCACTGACACTCACCCACTCTCACGCACTGACTCACTAACTCTCACTGACTAACTCACTCTCACTGACTGACTCACTCTCACTGATTGACTCACTCTCTCACTGACTGACTCACTCTCACTCTCACAGACTCACTCACTCTCACTGACTGACTCACTCACTCTCACTGACTGCCTCACTCAATCTCACTGACTGACTCACTCACTCTCACTGACTGACTCACTCACCCTCATGGACTCACTCACCCTCACGGACTCACTCACCCTCACGGACTCGCTCACCCTCATGGACTCACTCACCCTCACAGACTCGCTCACCCTCATGGGCTCGCTCACCCTCATGGACTCGCTCACCCTCATGGACTCACTCACTCTCATGGACTCGCTCACTCACTCTCACTTACTCGCTCGCTCACTCTCACTGACTCACTCGCTCACTGACTGACTCGCTCACTGACTGACTTGCTCACTGACTGACTCGCTCACTGACTCACTCTCACTGACTCACTCTCACTAACTCACTTACTCTCACTGACTCACTCACTCTCACTGACTCACTCACTCTCACTGACTGACTCACTCTCACTGACTGACTCACTCTCACTGACTAACTCACTCTCAATGACTGACTCAATCTCACTGGCTGACTCACTCTCACTGACTCACTCTCACTGACTCACTCTCACTGACTCACTCTCACTGACTGACTTACTCTCACTGACTGACTCACTCTCACTGACTGACTCACTCTCACTCACTCACTGACTCACTCTCACTGACTGACTGACTCACTCTCTCACTGACTGACTGACTCACTCTCACTGACACTCACCCACTCTCACGCACTGACTAACTCACTCTCACTGACTAATTCACTCTCACTGACTGACTCACTCTCACTGACTCGCTCTCTCACTCTCACTGACTGACTTGCTCACTGACTCACTCTCACTGACTGACTCACTCACCCTCATGGACTCACTCACCCTCACGGACTCATTCACCCTCACTGACTCGCTCACCCTCATGGACTCACTCACCCTCACAGACTCACTCACTCTCATGGACTCGCTCACTCACTCTCACTTACTCGCTCGCTCACTCTCACTGACTCACTCGCTCACTGACTGACTTGCTCACTGACTCACTCTCACTGACTCACTCTCACTGACTCACTCACTCTCACTGACTCACTCACTCTCACTGACTCACTCACTCTCACTGACTGACTCACTCTCACTGACTGACTCACTCTCACTGACTAACTCACTCTCACAGACTGACTCAATGTCACTGGCTGACTCACTCTCACTGACTCACTCTCACTGACTCACTCTCACTGACTGACTCACTCTCACTGACTGACTCACTCTCACTCACTCACTGACTCACTCTCACTCACTGACTGACTCACTCTCTCTCTCACTGACTGACTGACTCACTCTCACTGACACTCACCCACTCTCACGCACTGACTAATTCACTCTCACTGACTAATTCACTCTCACTGACTGACTCACTCTCACTGACTCGCTCTCTCATTCTCACTGACTGACTTGCTCACTGACTCACTCTCACTGACTGACTCACTCACCCTCATGGACTCACTCACCCTCACGGACTCACTCACCCTCACGGACTCGCTCACCGTCACGGACTCACTCACCCTCACAGACTCGCTCACCCTCATGGGCTCGCTCACCCTCACAGACTTGCTCACCCTCATGGACTCACTCACTCTCATGGACTCGCTCACTCACTCTCACTTACTCACTCGCCCACTCTCACTGACTCACTCGCTCACTGACTGACTCGCTCACTGACTGACTCGCTCACTGACTCACTCTCACTGACTCACTCTCACTGACTCACTCACTCTCACTGACTCACTCACTCTCACTGACTCACTCACTCTCACTGACTCAGTCACTCTCACTGACTGACTCACTCTCACTGACTAACTCACTCTCACTGACTGACTCAATCTCACTGGCTGACTCACTCTCACTGACTCACTCTCACTGACTCACTCTCACTGACTGACTCACTCTCACTGACTGACTCACTCTCACTGACTGACTCACTCTCACTCACTCACTGACTCACTCTCACTGACTGACTGACTCACTCTCTCTCTCACTGACTGACTGACTCACTCTCACTGATACTCACCCACTCTCACGCACTGACTAACTCACTCTCACTGACTAATTCACTCTCACTGACTGACTCACTCTCACTGACTCGCTCTCTCACTCTCACTGACTGACTTGCTCACTGACTCACTCTCACTGACTGACTCACTCTCACTGACTGACTCACTCACTGACTCACTGTCACTGACTCACTTTCACTGACTCACTCTCACTGACTCACTCACTCTCACTGACACTCACCCACTCTCACGCACTGACTCACTCACTCTCACTGACTGACTCACTCACTCTCACTGACTCACTCACTCACTCTCACTGACTGACTCACTCACTCTCACTGACTGACTCACTCACTCACTCACTCTCACTGACTGACTCACTCTCACTGACTCACTCACTCACTCTGACTGACTGACTGACTCACTGGCTGACTCACTGGCTGACTCACTCACTCTCACTGACTGACTCACTCACTCTCACTGACTGACTCACTGACTCTCACTGACTGACTCTCTCACTCTCACTGACTCTCTCACTCTCACTGATTGACTCTCTCACTCTCACTGACTGACTCACTCACTCTCACTGACTGACTCACTCTCACTGACTCACTCACTCTCACTGACTCACTCACTCTCACTGACTCACTCACTCTCACTCACTCACTCACTCACTCACTCTCACTGACTCACTCACTCTCACTGACTCACTCACTCTCACTGACTGACTTAGTCACTCTCACTGACTGACTCACTCTCACTGACTCACTCACTCTCACTGACAGACTCACTCACTCTCTGACTGACTCACTCTCACTGACTGACTCACTCTCACTGACTGACTGACTCACTCTCACTGACTGACTCACTCTCTCTCTCACTGACTGACTCACTCTCACTGACTAACTCACTCTCTCACTGACTGACTCACTCTCACTGACTGACTCACTCTCACTGACTGACTCACTCTCACTGACTGACTCACTCTCTCTCTCACTGACTGACTCACTCTCTCTCTCACTGACTGACTCACTCTCTCACTGACTGACTCACTCTCACTGACTGACTCACTCTCACTCTCACTGACTCACTCTCACTCTCACTGACTCACTCTCACTGACTCACTGACTCACTCTCAGTGACTCACTCTCACTGACTGACTCACTCTCACTGACTGACTCACTCTCACTGACTGACTCACTCTCACTCACTGACTGACTCACTCTCACTCACTGACTGACTCACTCTCTCTCTCACTGACTGACTGACTCACTCTCACTGACACTCACCCACTCTCACGCACTGACTAACTCACTGTCACTGACTAAGTCACTGTCACTGACTGATTCTCTCTCAATGACTTGCTCGCTCACTCTCACTGACTCACTTGCTCACTGACTCACTCTCACTGACTGATTCACTCTCACTGACTGATTTGCTCACTGACTCACTCTCACTGACTCACTGTCACTGACTCACTCTCACTGACTCACTATCACTGACTCACTCTCACTGACTCACTCCCTCTCACTGACACTCACCCACTTTCACGCACTGACTCACTCACTCTCACTGACTAATTCACTCTCACTGACTGACTCACTCTCACTGATTGACTCACTCTCACTGACTGACTCACTCTCACTGACTGACTCACTCTCACTGACTGACTCTCTCTCTCACTGACTGACTCACTCTCTCTCTCACTGACTGACTGACTCACTCTCACTGACTCACTCACTCTCACTGACTGACTCACTCACTCTCACTGACTGACTCGCTCACTCTCACTGACTGACTCACTCTCTCTCTCACTGACTCACTCACTCTCACTGACTGACTCACGCTCACTGACTGACTCACTCTCACTGACTGACTCACTCACTCTCACTGACTGACTCACTCACTCTCACTGACTGACTCGCTCACTCCCACTGACTGACTCACTCTCTCTCTCACTGACTCACTCACTCTCACTGACAGACTCACTCTCACTGACTGACTCACTCTCACTGACTGACTCACTCTCACTGACTGACTCATTCACTCTCACTGACTGACTCACTCTCACTGACTGACTCTCTCTCTCTCACTGACTGACTCACTCACACTCACTGACTGACTCACTCACTCTCACTGACTCACTCACTCTCACTGACTCACTGACTGACTCACTCTCACTGACTGACTCACTCTCACTGACTCACTCTCACTGACTGACTGACTCACTCTCACTCACTCACTCACTCTCACTGACTGACTCACTCACTCTCACTCTCACTGACTCACTCTCACTGACTCACTTTAATTGACTCACTCTCACTGACTCACTCACTCTCACTGACTCACTCACTCACTGACTCACTCTCACTGACTCACTCTCACTGACTGACTGACTCACTCTCACTGACTGACTGACTCACTCTCACTGACTCACTCACTCTCAATGACTCACTCACTCTCACTGACTGACTCACTCACTCTCACTGACTCACTCACTCACTCTCACTGACTCATTCACTCTCACTGACTCACTGACTGTCACTGACTCACTGACTGACTCACTCTCACTGACTGACTCACTCTCACTGACTCACTCTCACTGACTGACTCACTCACTCTCACTGACTCACTCACTCTCACTGACTGACTCACTCACTCTCACTCTCACTGACTCACTCTCACTGACTCACTTTAATTGACTCACTCTCACTGACTCACCCACTCACTCACTCACTCTCACTGACTCACTCTCACTGACTGACTGACTCACTCTCACTGACTGACTGACTCACTCTCACTGACTCGCTCGCTCACTCTCACTGACTGACTCTCACTGACTGACTCACTCTCACTGACACTCACCCACTCTCACACACTGACTGACTCACTCTCACTGACTGACTCCCTCTCACTGACTCACTCTCACTGACTCACTCTCACTGACTGACTCACTCTCACTGACTGACTCACTCTCACTGACTGGCTCACTCTCACTGACTGAGTCACTGACTGACCCACTGGCTGACTCACTGGCTGACTCACTCACTCTCACTGACTGACTCACTCACTCTTACTGACTGACTCACTCACTCTCACTGACTGACTCACTTACTCTCACTGACTTACTGACTCACTCTCACTGACTGACTCACTCACTCTCACTGACTGACTCACTCACTCTCACTAACTGACTCACTCCCTCTCACTGACTGAGACTCACTCTCACTGACTGACACTAACTCTCACTGACTGACACTCACTCTCACTGACTGACACTCACTCTCACTGACTGACTCACGTACTCTCACTGACTGACTCAGTCTCCCTGACTGACTCACTCACTCTCACTGACTCACTCACTCTCAATGACTGACTGACTCACTCTCACTGACTGACTCGCTCACTCTCACTGACTGACTCACTCTCACTGACTCACTCTCTCTCTCACTGACTCACTCTCACTGACTGACTCACTCTCACTGACTGACTCACTCTCACTGATTGACTCACTCTCACTGACTGACTCACTCACTCTCACTCACTGACTCACTCACTCTCACTGACTGACTCACTCTCACTGACTGACTCTCTCTCTCTCTCACTGACTGACTCACTCACACTCACTGACTGACTCACTCACTCTCACTGACTGACTCACTCACTCTCACTGACTCACTCACTCTCACTGACTCACTCACTCTCAATGATTTACTCACTCTCACTGACTCACTCACTCACTCTCACTGACTCACTCATTCTCACTGACTCACTCACTCTAACTGACTCACTGACTCTCACTGACTCACTGACTCTCACTCACTGACTGACTCACTCTCACTGACTGACTCACTCTCACTGACTGGCTCACTCTCACTGACTGAGTCACTGCATGACTCACTGGCTGACTCACTGGCTGTCTCACTCACTCTCACTGACTGACTCACTCACTCTCACTGACTGACTCACTTACTCTCACTGACTGACTCACTCACTCTCACTGACTGAGATTTACTCTCACTGACTGACACTCACTCTCACTGACTGACTCACGCACTCTCACTGACTGACTCAGTCTCCCTGACTCACTCACTCACTCTCACTGACTCACTCACTCTCACTGACTGACTGACTCACTCTCACTGACTGACTCGCTCACTCTCACTGACTGACTCACTCACTCTCACTGACTGACTCACTTACTCTCACTGACTGACTCACTCACTCTCACTGACTGAGACTCACTCTCACTGACTGACACTCACTCTCACTGACCGACACTCACTCTCACTGACTGACACTCACTCTCACTGACTGACTCACGCACTCTCACTGACTGACTCAGTCTCACTGACTCACTCTCTCTCTCACTGACTCACTCACACTCACTGACTCACTCACTCTCACTGACTGACTCACTCTTACTGACTGACTCACTCACTCTCACCGACTGACTCACTCAATCTCACTGACTGACTCGCTCACTCCCACTGACTGACTCACTCTCTCTCTCTCACTGACTCACTCACTCTCACTGACAGACTCACTCTCACTGACTGACTTACTCTCACTGACTGACTCACTCACTCTCACTGACTGACTCATTCACTCTCACTGACTGACTCACTCTCACTGACTGACTCTCTCTCTCACTGACTGACTCACTCACACTCACTGACTGACTCACTCACTCTCACTGACTCACTCACTTTCACTGACTCACTGACTGTCACTGACTCACTGACTGACTCACTCTCACTGACTGACTCACTCTCACTGACTCACTCTCACTGACTGACTGACTCACTCTCACTGACTCACTCACTCTCATTGACTGACTCACTCACTCTCACTCTCACTGACTCACTCTCACTGACTCACTTTAATTGACTCACTCTCACTGACTCACTCACTCTCACTGACTCACTCACTCACTGACTCACTCTCACTGACTCAGTCTCACTGACTGACTGACTCACTCTCACTGACTGACTGACTCACTCTCACTGACTCACTCACTCTCAATGACTCACTCACTCTCACTGACTGACTCACTCACTCTCACTGACTCACTCACTCACTCTCACTGACTCACTCACTCTCACTGACTCACTGACTGTCACTGACTCACTGACTGACTCACTCTCACTGACTGACTCACTCTCACTGACTCACTCTCACTGACTGACTCACTCACTCTCACTGACTCACTCACTCTCACTGACTGACTCACTCACTCTCACTCTCACTGACTCACTCTTACTGACTCACTTTAATTGACTCTCTCTCACTGACTCACTCACTCTCACTGACTCACTCACTCACTGACTCACTCTCACTGACTCACTCTCACTGACTGACTGACTCACTCTCACTGACTGACTGACTCACTCTCACTGACTCGCTCGCTCACTCTCACTGACTGACTCTCACTGACTGACTCACTCTCACTGACACTCACCCACTCTCACACACTGACTGACTCACTCTCACTGACAGACTCACTCTCACTGACTCACTCTCACTGACTCACTCTCACTGACTGACTCACTCTCACTGACTGACTCACTCTCACTGACTGGCTCACTCTCACTGACTGAGTCACTGACTGACTCACTGGCTGACTCACTGGCTGACTCACTCACTCTCACTGACTGACTCACTCACTCTCACTGACTCACTCACTCACTCTCACTGACTCACTCACTCTCACTGACTGACTCACTCACTCTCACTGACTGACTCGCTCACTCTCACTGACTGACTCACTCTCTCTGACTCACTCTCTCTCTCACTGACTCACTCACTCTCACTGACTAACTCACTCTCACTGACTGGCCCACTCTCACTGACTGAGTCACTGACTGACTCACTGGCTGACTCACTGGCTGACTCACTCACTCTCACTGACTGACTCACTCACTCTCATTGACTGACTCACTCACTCTCACTGACTGACTCACTCACTCTCACTGACTGACTCACTTACTCTCACTGACTGACTCACTCACTCTCACTGACTCACTCACTCTCACTGACTGACTGACTCACTCTCACTGACTGACTCGCTCACTCTCACTGACTGACTCACTCTCTCTCTCACTGACTCACTCACTCTCACTGACTGACTCACTCTCACTGACTGACTCACTCTCACTGACTGACTCACTCACTCTCACTGACTGACTCACTCACTCTCACTGACTGACTCGCTCACTCCCACTGACTGACTCACTCTCTCTCTCACTGACTCACTCACTCTCACTGACAGACTCACTCTCACTGACTGACTCACTCTCACTGACTGACTCACTCTCTCTCACTGACTGACTCATTCACTCTCACTGACTGACTCACTCTCACTGACTGACTCTCTCTCACTGACTGACTCACTCACACTCACTGACTGACTCACTCACTCTCACTGACTCACTCACTCTCACTGACTCACTGACTGTCACTGACTCACTGACTGACTCACTCTCACTGACTGACTCACTCTCACTGACTCACTCTCACTGACTGACTCACTCACTCTCACTCTCACTGACTGACTGACTCACTCTCACTGACTCGCTCGCTCACTCTCACTGACTGACTCTCACTGACTGACTCACTCTCACTCACCCACTCTCACACACTGACTGACTCACTCTCACTGACTGACTCCCTCTCACTGACTCCCTCTCACTGACTCACTCTCACTGACTGACTCACTCTCACTGACTGACTCACTCTCACTGACTGGCTCACTCTCACTGACTGAGTCACTGACTGACCCACTGGCTGACTCACTGGCTGACTCACTCACTCTCACTGACTGACACACTCACTCTTACTGACTGACTCACTCACTCTCACTGACTGACTCACTTACTCTCACTGACTGACTGACTCACTCTCACTGACTGACTCACTCACTCTCACTGACTGACTGACTCACTCTCACTGACTGACTCACTCACTCTCACTAACTGACTCACTCACTCTCACTGACTGACTCACTCACTCTCACTGACTGAGACTCACTCTCACTGACTGACACTAACTCTCACTGACTGACACTCACTCTCACTGACTGACACTCACTCTCACTAACTGACTCACTCACTCTCACTGACTGAGACTCACTCTCACTGACTGACACTAACTCTCACTGACTGACACTCACTCTCACTGACTGACACTCACTCTCACTGACTGACTCACGTACTCTCACTGACTGACTCAGTCTCCCTGACTGACTCACTCACTCTCACTGACTCACTCACTCTCAATGACTGACTCACTCACTCTCACTGACTGACTCGCTCACTCTCACTGACTGACTCACTCTCACTGACTCACTCTCTCTCTCACTGACTCACTCTCACTGACTGACTCACTCTCACTGACTGACTCACTCTCACTGATTGACTCACTCTCACTGACTGACTCACTCACTCTCACTCACTGACTCACTCACTCTCACTGACTGACTCA
Organism: Triturus cristatus; assembly: GCF_964204655.1. Taxonomy (NCBI): domain Eukaryota; kingdom Metazoa; phylum Chordata; class Amphibia; order Caudata; family Salamandridae; genus Triturus; species Triturus cristatus. The sequence continues at coordinate 217,926,762 of NC_140579.1, forward strand.
CTCTCACTGACTGACTCTCTCTCTCTCTCACTGACTGACTCACTCACACTCACTGACTGACTTACTCACTCTCACTGACTGACTCACTCACTCTCACTGACTCACTCACTCTCACTGACTCACTCACTCTCAATGATTTACTCACTCTCACTGACTCACTCACTCACTCTCACTGACTCACTCATTCTCACTGACTCACTCACTCTAACTGACTCACTGACTCTCACTGACTCACTGACTCTCACTCACTGACTGACTCACTCTCACTGACTGACTCACTCTCACTGACTGGCTCACTCTCACTGACTGAGTCACTGCATGACTCACTGGCTGACTCACTGGCTGACTCACTCACTCTCACTGACTGACTCACTCACTCTCACTGACTGACTCACTTACTCTCACTGACTGACTCACTCACTCTCACTGACTGAGACTCACTCTCACTGACTGACACTCACTCTCACTGACTGACACTCACTCTCACTGACTGACACTCACTCTCACTGACTGACTCACGCACTCTCACTGACTGACTCAGTCTCCCTGACTCACTCACTCACTCTCACTGACTCACTCACTCTCACTGACTGACTGACTCACTCTCACTGACTGACTCGCTCACTCTCACTGACTGACTCACTCACTCTCACTGACTGACTCACTTACTCTCACTGACTGACTCACTCACTCTCACTGACTGAGACTCACTCTCACTGACTGACACTCACTCTCACTGACCGACACTCACTCTCACTGACTGACACTCACTCTCACTGACTGACTCACGCACTCTCACTGACTGACTCAGTCTCACTGACTCACTCTCTCTCTCACTGACTCACTCACACTCACTGACTCACTCACTCTCACTGACTGACTCACTCTCACTGACTGACTCACTCACTCTCACCGACTGACTCACTCAATCTCACTGACTGACTCGCTCACTCCCACTGACTGACTCACTCTCTCTCTCTCACTGACTCACTCACTCTCACTGACAGACTCACTCTCACTGACTGACTCAATCTCACTGACTGACTCACTCACTCTCACTGACTGACTCATTCACTCTCACTGACTGACTCACTCTCACTGACTGACTCACTCACTGACTCACTGTCACTGACTCACTCTCACTGACTCACTCTCACTGACTCACTCTCACTGACTCACTCACTCTCACTGACACTCACCCACTCTCACGCACTGACTCACTCACTCTCACTGACTGACTCACTCACTCTCACTGACTGACTCACTCACTCTCACTCACTCTCACTGACTCACTCTTACTGACTCACTTTCACTGACTCACTCTCACAGACTCACTCTCACTGACTCTTTCTCACTGACTCTCTCTCACTGACTGACTCACTCTCACTGACTGACTCATTCACTCTCACTGACTGACTCACTCTCACTGACTGACTCTCTCTCTCTCACTGACTGACTCACTCACACTCACTGACTGACTCACTCACTCTCACTGACTCACTCACTCTCACTGACTCACTGACTGACTCACTCTCACTGACTGACTCACTCTCACTGACTCACTCTCACTGACTGACTGACTCACTCTCACTCACTCACTCACTCTCACTGACTGACTCACTCACTCTCACTCTCACTGACTCACTCTCACTGACTCACTTTAATTGACTCACTCTCACTGACTCAATCACTCTCACTGACTCACTCACTCACTGACTCACTCTCACTGACTCACTCTCACTGACTGACTGACTCACTCTCACTGACTGACTGACTCACTCTCACTGACTCACTCACTCTCAATGACTCACTCACTCTCACTGACTGACTCACTCACTCTCACTGACTCACTCACTCACTCTCACTGACTCATTCACTCTCACTGACTCACTGACTGTCACTGACTCACTGACTGACTCACTCTCACTGACTGACTCACTCTCACTGACTCACTCTCACTGACTGACTCACTCACTCTCACTGACTCACTCACTCTCACTGACTGACTCACTCACTCTCACTCTCACTGACTCACTCTCACTGACTCACTTTAATTGACTCACTCTCACTGACTCACCCACTCACTCACTCACTCTCACTGACTCACTCTCACTGACTGACTGACTCACTCTCACTGACTGACTGACTCACTCTCACTGACTCGCTCGCTCACTCTCACTGACTGACTCTCACTGACTGACTCACTCTCACTGACACTCACCCACTCTCACACACTGACTGACTCACTCTCACTGACTGACTCCCTCTCACTGACTCACTCTCACTGACTCACTCTCACTGACTGACTCACTCTCACTGACTGACTCACTCTCACTGACTGGCTCACTCTCACTGACTGAGTCACTGACTGACCCACTGGCTGACTCACTGGCTGACTCACTTACTCTCACTGACTGACTCACTCACTCTTACTGACTGACTCACTCACTCTCACTGACTGACTCACTTACTCTCACTGACTGACTGACTCACTCTCACTGACTGACTCATTCACTCTCACTGACTGACTCACTCTCACTGACTCACTCTCACTGACTCACTCTCACTGACTGACTCACTCTCACTGACTGACTCACTCTCACTGACTGGCTCACTCTCACTGACTGAGTCACTGACTGACCCACTGGCTGACTCACTGGCTGACTCACTTACTCTCACTGACTGACTCACTCACTCTTACTGACTGACTCACTCACTCTCACTGACTGACTCACTTACTCTCACTGACTGACTGACTCACTCTCACTGACTGACTCATTCACTCTCACTGACTGACTCACTCTCACTGACTGACTCACTCACTGACTCACTGTCACTGACTCACTCTCACTGACTCACTCTCACTGACTCACTCTCACTGACTCACTCACTCTCACTGACACTCACCCACTCTCACGCACTGACTCACTCACTCTCACTGACTGACTCACTCACTCTCACTGACTGACTCACTCACTCTCACTCACTCTCACTGACTCACTCTTACTGACTCACTTTCACTGACTCACTCTCACAGACTCACTCTCACTGACTCTTTCTCACTGACTCTCTCTCACTGACTGACTCACTCTCACTGACTGACTCATTCACTCTCACTGACTGACTCATTCACTCTCACTGACTGACTCTCTCTCTCTCACTGACTGACTCACTCACACTCACTGACTGACTCACTCACTCTCACTGACTCACTCACTCTCACTGACTCACTGACTGACTCACTCTCACTGACTGACTCACTCTCACTGACTCACTCTCACTGACTGACTGACTCACTCTCACTCACTCACTCACTCTCACTGACTGACTCACTCACTCTCACTCTCACTGACTCACTCTCACTGACTCACTTTAATTGACTCACTCTCACTGACTCAATCACTCTCACTGACTCACTCACTCACTGACTCACTCTCACTGACTCACTCTCACTGACTGACTGACTCACTCTCACTGACTGACTGACTCACTCTCACTGACTCACTCACTCTCAATGACTCACTCACTCTCACTGACTGACTCACTCACTCTCACTGACTCACTCACTCACTCTCACTGACTCATTCACTCTCACTGACTCACTGACTGTCACTGACTCACTGACTGACTCACTCTCACTGACTGACTCACTCTCACTGACTCACTCTCACTGACTGACTGACTCACTCTCACTGACTCACTCACTCTCACTGACTGACTCACTCACTCTCACTCTCACTGACTCACTCTCACTGACTCACTTTAATTGACTCACTCTCACTGACTCACCCACTCACTCACTCACTCTCACTGACTCACTCTCACTGACTGACTGACTCACTCTCACTGACTGACTGACTCACTCTCACTGACTCGCTCGCTCACTCTCACTGACTGACTCTCACTGACTGACTCACTCTCACTGACACTCACCCACTCTCACACACTGACTGACTCACTCTCACTGACTGACTCCCTCTCACTGACTCACTCTCACTGACTCACTCTCACTGACTGACTCACTCTCACTGACTGACTCACTCTCACTGACTGGCTCACTCTCACTGACTGAGTCACTGACTGACCCACTGGCTGACTCACTGGCTGACTCACTTACTCTCACTGACTGACTCACTCACTCTTACTGACTGACTCACTCACTCTCACTGACTGACTCACTTACTCTCACTGACTGACTGACTCACTCTCACTGACTGACTCACTCACTCTCACTGACTGACTCACTCACTCTCACTAACTGACTCACTCCCTCTCACTGACTGAGACTCACTCTCACTGACTGACACTAACTCTCACTGACTGACACTCACTCTCACTGACTGACACTCACTCTCACTGACTGACTCACGTACTCTCACTGACTGACTCAGTCTCCCTGACTGACTCACTCACTCTCACTGACTCACTCACTCTCAATGACTGACTCACTCACTCTCACTGACTGACTCGCTCACTCTCACTGACTGACTCACTCTCACTGACTCACTCTCTCTCTCACTGACTCACTCTCACTGACTGACTCACTCTCACTGACTGACTCACTCTCACTGATTGACTCACTCTCACTGACTGACTCACTCACTCTCACTCACTGACTCACTCACTCTCACTGACTGACTCACTCTCACTGACTGACTCTCTCTCTCTCTCACTGACTGACTCACTCACACTCACTGACTGACTCACTCACTCTCACTGACTCACTCACTCACTCTCACTGACTCACTCACTCTCACTGACTCACTCACTCTCAATGATTTACTCACTCTCACTGACTCACTCACTCACTCTCACTGACTCACTCATTCTCACTGACTCACTCACTCTAACTGACTCACTGACTCTCACTGACTCACTGACTCTCACTCACTGACTGACTCACTCTCACTGACTGACTCACTCTCACTGACTGGCTCACTCTCACTGACTGAGTCACTGCATGACTCACTGGCTGACTCACTGGCTGACTCACTCACTCTCACTGACTGACTCACTCACTCTCACTGACTGACTCACTTACTCTCACTGACTGACTCACTCACTCTCACTGACTGAGACTCACTCTCACTGACTGACACTCACTCTCACTGACTGACACTCACTCTCACTGACTGACACTCACTCTCACTGACTGACTCACGCACTCTCACTGACTGACTCAGTCTCCCTGACTCACTCACTCACTCTCACTGACTCACTCACTCTCACTGACTGACTGACTCACTCTCACTGACTGACTCGCTCACTCTCACTGACTGACTCACTCACTCTCACTGACTGACTCACTTACTCTCACTGACTGACTCACTCACTCTCACTGACTGAGACTCACTCTCACTGACTGACACTCACTCTCACTGACCGACACTCACTCTCACTGACTGACACTCACTCTCACTGACTGACTCACGCACTCTCACTGACTGACTCAGTCTCACTGACTCACTCTCTCTCTCACTGACTCACTCACACTCACTGACTCACTCACTCTCACTGACTGACTCACTCTCACTGACTGACTCACTCACTCTCACCGACTGACTCACTCAATCTCACTGACTGACTCGCTCACTCCCACTGACTGACTCACTCTCTCTCTCTCACTGACTCACTCACTCTCACTGACAGACTCACTCTCACTGACTGACTCACTCTCACTGACTGACTCACTCACTCTCACTGACTGACTCATTCACTCTCACTGACTGACTCACTCTCACTGACTGACTCTCTCTCTCTCACTGACTGACTCACTCACACTCACTGACTGACTCACTCACTCTCACTGACTCACTCACTTTCACTGACTCACTGACTGTCACTGACTCACTGACTGACTCACTCTCACTGACTGACTCACTCTCACTGACTCACTCTCACTGACTGACTGACTCACTCTCACTGACTCACTCACTCTCATTGACTGACTCACTCACTCTCACTCTCACTGACTCACTCTCACTGACTCACTTTAATTGACTCACTCTCACTGACTCACTCACTCTCACTGACTCACTCACTCACTGACTCACTCTCACTGACTCACTCTCACTGACTGACTGACTCACTCTCACTGACTGACTGACTCACTCTCACTGACTCACTCACTCTCAATGACTCACTCACTCTCACTGACTGACTCACTCACTCTCACTGACTCACTGACTGTCACTGACTCACTGACTGACTCACTCTCACTGACTGACTCACTCTCACTGACTCACTCTTACTGACTGACTCACTCACTCTCACTGACTCACTCACTCTCACTGACTGACTCACTCACTCTCACTCTCACTGACTCACTCTTACTGACTCACTTTAATTGACTCACTCTCACTGACTCACTCACTCTCACTGACTCACTCACTCACTGACTCACTCTCACTGACTCACTCTCACTGACTGACTGACTCACTCTCACTGACTGACTGACTCACTCTCACTGACTCGCTCGCTCACTCTCACTGACTGACTCTCACTGACTGACTCACTCTCACTGACACTCACCCACTCTCACACACTGACTGACTCACTCTCACTGACAGACTCACTCTCACTGACTCACTCTCACTGACTCACTCTCACTGACTGACTCACTCTCACTGACTGACTCACTCTCACTGACTGGCTCACTCTCACTGACTGAGTCACTGACTGACTCACTGGCTGACTCACTGGCTGACTCACTCACTCTCACTGACTGACTCACTCACTCTCACTGACTCACTCACTCACTCTCACTGACTCACTCACTCTCACTGACTGACTCACTCACTCTCACTGACTGACTCGCTCACTCTCACTGACTGACTCACTCTCTCTGACTCACTCTCTCTCTCACTGACTCACTCACTCTCACTAACTAACTCACTCTCACTGACTGGCCCACTCTCACTGACTGAGTCACTGACTGACTCACTGGCTGACTCACTGGCTGACTCACTCACTCTCACTGACTGACTCACTCACTCTCATTGACTGACTCACTCACTCTCACTGACTGACTCACTCACTCTCACTGACTGACTCACTTACTCTCACTGACTGACTCACTCACTCTCACTGACTCACTCACTCTCACTGACTGACTGACTCACTCTCACTGACTGACTCGCTCACTCTCACTGACTGACTCACTCTCTCTCTCACTGACTCACTCACTCTCACTGACTGACTCACTCTCACTGACTGACTCACTCTCACTGACTGACTCACTCACTCTCACTGACTGACTCACTCACTCTCACTGACTGACTCGCTCACTCCCACTGACTGACTCACTCTCTCTCTCACTGACTCACTCACTCTCACTGACAGACTCACTCTCACTGACTGACTCACTCTCACTGACTGACTCACTCTCTCTCACTGACTGACTCATTCACTCTCACTGACTGACTCACTCTCACTGACTGACTCTCTCTCACTGACTGACTCACTCACACTCACTGACTGACTCACTCACTCTCACTGACTCACTCACTCTCACTGACTCACTGACTGTCACTGACTCACTGACTGACTCACTCTCACTGACTGACTCACTCTCACTGACTCACTCTCACTGACTGACTCACTCACTCTCACTCTCACTGACTCACTCTCACTGACTCACTTTAATTGACTCACTCTCACTGACTCACTCACTCTCACTGACTCACTCACTCACTGACTCACTCTCACTGACTCACTCTCACTGACTGACTGACTCACTCTCACTGACTGACTGACTCACTCTCACTGACTCGCTCGCTCACTCTCACTGACTGACTCTCACTGACTGACTCACTCTCACTCACCCACTCTCACACACTGACTGACTCACTCTCACTGACTGACTCCCTCTCACTGACTCACTCTCACTGACTCACTCTCACTGACTGACTCACTCTCACTGACTGACTCACTCTCACTGACTGGCTCACTCTCACTGACTGAGTCACTGACTGACCCACTGGCTGACTCACTGGCTGACTCACTCACTCTCACTGACTGACACACTCACTCTTACTGACTGACTCACTCACTCTCACTGACTGACTCACTTACTCTCACTGACTGACTGACTCACTCTCACTGACTGACTCACTCACTCTCACTGACTGACTGACTCACTCTCACTGACTGACTCACTCACTCTCACTAACTGACTCACTCACTCTCACTGACTGACTCACTCACTCTCACTGACTGAGACTCACTCTCACTGACTGACACTAACTCTCACTGACTGACACTCACTCTCACTGACTGACACTCACTCTCACTAACTGACTCACTCACTCTCACTGACTGAGACTCACTCTCACTGACTGACACTAACTCTCACTGACTGACACTCACTCTCACTGACTGACACTCACTCTCACTGACTGACTCACGTACTCTCACTGACTGACTCAGTCTCCCTGACTGACTCACTCACTCTCACTGACTCACTCACTCTCAATGACTGACTCACTCACTCTCACTGACTGACTCGCTCACTCTCACTGACTGACTCACTCTCACTGACTCACTCTCTCTCTCACTGACTCACTCTCACTGACTGACTCACTCTCACTGACTGACTCACTCTCACTGATTGACTCACTCTCACTGACTGACTCACTCACTCTCACTCACTGACTCACTCACTCTCACTGACTGACTCACTCTCACTGACTGACTCTCTCTCTCTCACTGACTGACTCACTCACACTCACTGACTGACTTACTCACTCTCACTGACTGACTCACTCACTCTCACTGACTCACTCACTCTCACTGACTCACTCACTCTCAATGATTTTCTCACTCTCACTGACTCACTCACTCACTCTAACTGACTCACTCATTCTCACTGACTCACTCACTCTAACTGACTCACTGACTCTCACTGACTCACTGACTCTCACTCACTGACTGACTCACTCTCACTGACTGGCTCACTCTCACTGACTGAGTCACTGCATGACTCACTGGCTGACTCACTGGCTGACTCACTCACTCTCACTGACTGACTCACTCACTCTCACTGACTGACTCACTTACTCTCACTGACTGACTCACTCACTCTCACTGACTGAGACTCACTCTCACTGACTGACACTCACTCTCACTGACTGACACTCACTCTCACTGACTGACACTCACTCTCACTGACTGACTCACGCACTCTCACTGACTGACTCAGTCTCCCTGACTCACTCACTCACTCTCACTGACTCACTCACTCTCACTGACTGACTGACTCACTCTCACTGACTGACTCGCTCACTCTCACTGACTGACTCACTCACTCTCACTGACTGACTCACTTACTCTCACTGACTGACTCACTCACTCTCACTGACTGAGACTCACTCTCACTGACTGACACTCACTCTCACTGACCGACACTCACTCTCACTGACTGACACTCACTCTCACTGACTGACTCACGCACTCTCACTGACTGACTCAGTCTCACTGACTCACTCTCTCTCTCACTGACTCACTCACACTCACTGACTCACTCACTCTCACTGACTGACTCACTCTCACTGACTGACTCACTCACTCTCACCGACTGACTCACTCAATCTCACTGACTGACTCGCTCACTCCCACTGACTGACTCACTCTCTCTCTCTCACTGACTCACTCACTCTCACTGACAGACTCACTCTCACTGACTGACTCACTCTCACTGACTGACTCACTCACTCTCACTGACTGACTCATTCACTCTCACTGACTGACTCACTCTCACTGACTGACTCACTCACTGACTCACTGTCACTGACTCACTCTCACTGACTCACTCTCACTGACTCACTCTCACTGACTCACTCACTCTCACTGACACTCACCCACTCTCACGCACTGACTCACTCACTCTCACTGACTGACTCACTCACTCTCACTGACACACTCACTCTCACTGACTGACTCACTCTCTCTCTCACTGACTGACTCACTCTCTCTCTCACTGACTGACTCACTCTCTCACTGACTGACTCACTCTCACTGACTGACTCACTCTCACTCTCACTGACTCACTCTCACTCTCACTGACTCACTCTCACTGACTCACTGACTCACTCTCAGTGACTCACTCTCACTGACTGACTCACTCTCACTGACTGACTCACTCTCACTGACTGACTCACTCTCACTGACTGACTCACTCTCACTCACTGACTGACTCACTCTCACTCACTGACTGACTCACTCTCTCTCTCACTGACTGACTGACTCACTCTCACTGACACTCACCCACTCTCACGCACTGACTAACTCACTCTCACTGACTGACTCACTCTCACTGACTCGCTCGCTCACTCTCACTGACTGACTTGCTCACTGACTCACTCTCACTGACTGATTCACTCTCACTGACTGACTCGCTCACTGACTCACTCTCACTGACTCACTGTCACTGACTCACTCTCACTGACTTACTGTCACTGACTCACTCTCACTGACTCACTCCCTCTCACTGACACTCACCCACTTTCACGCACTGACTCACTCACTCTCACTGACTAATTCACTCTCACTGACTGACTCACTCTCACTGACTGACTCACTCTCACTGACTGACTCTCTCTCTCACTGACTGACTCACTCTCTCTCTCACTGACTGACTGACTCTCACTGACTAACTCTCACTGACTGACTCACTCTCACTCACTGACTCACTCTCACTGACTTACTCTCTCACTCTCACAGACTCACTCACTCTCACTGACTGACTGACTCACTCTCACTGACTGACTCACTCACTCTCACTGACTGACTGACTCACTCTCACTGACTGACTCACTCACCCTCACGGACTCACTCACCCTCACGGACTCACTCACCCTCACGGACTCGCTCACCCTCACGGACTCGCTCACCCTCACGGACTCACTCACTCTCACGGACTCGCTCACTCACTCTCACTGACTCACTCGCTCACTGACTGACTAGCTCACTGACTGACTCGCTCACTGACTGACTCGCTCACTGACTGACTCTCACTGACTCACTCTCACTGACTCACTCACTCTCACTGACTGACTCACTCTCACTGACTCACTCACTCTCACTGACTAACTCACTCTCACTGACTGACTCAATCTCACTGTCACTGACTCACTGTCACTGACTCACTCTCACTGACTCACTCACTCTCACTGACACTCACCCACTCTCACGCACTGACTCACTCACTCTCACTGACTGACTCACTCACTCTCACTGACTCACTCACTCACTCTCACTGACTGACTCACTCACTCTGAGTGACTGACTGACTGACTCACTCACTCTCACTGACTGACTCACTCTCACTGACTCACTCACTCACTCTGACTGACTGACTGACTCACTCTGACTGACTGACTGACTCACTCTCACTCACTCACTCACTCACTCACTCTCACTGACTGACTCACTGACTCTCACTGACTGACTCTCTCACTCTCACTGACTCTCTCACTCTCACTGATTGACTCTCTCACTCTCACTGACTGACTCACTCTCACTGACTCACTCACTCTCACTGACTCACTCACTCTCACTGACTCACTCACTCTCACTCACTCACTCACTCACTCACTCTCACTGACTCACTCACTCTCACTGACTCACTCACTCTCATTGACTGACTTAGTCACTCTCACTGACTGACTCACTCTCACTGACTCACTCACTCTCACTGACAGACTCACTCACTCTCTGACTGACTCACTCTCACTGACTCACTCACTCTCACTGACTGACTGACTCACTCTCACTGACTGACTCACTCTCTCTCTCACTGACTGACTCACTCTCACTGACTAACTCACTCTCTCACTGACTGACTCACTCTCACTGACTGACTCACTCTCACTGACTGACTCACTCTCACTGACTGACTCACTCTCTCTCTCACTGACTGACTCACTCTCTCTCTCACTGACTGACTCTCACTGACTGACTCACTCTCACTGACTGACTCACTCTCACTCTCACTGACTCACTCTCACTCTCCCTGACTCACTCTCACTGACTCACTGACTCACTCTCAGTGACTCACTCTCACTGACTGACTCACTCTCACTGACTGACTCACTCTCACTGACTGACTCACTCTCACTGACTGACTCACTCTCACTCACTGACTGACTCACTCTCACTCACTGACTGACTCACTCTCTCTCTCACTGACTGACTGACTCACTCTCACTGACACTCACCCACTCTCACGCACTGACTAACTCACTGTCACTGACTAAGTCACTCTCACTGACTGATTCTCTCTCAATGACTTGCTCGCTCACTCTCACTGACTGACTTGCTCACTGACTCACTCTCACTGACTGATTCACTCTCACTGACTGACTCGCTCACTGACTCACTCTCACTGACTCACTGTCACTGACTCACCCTCACTGACTCACTCTCACTGACTCACTCTCACTGACTCACTCCCTCTCACTGACACTCACCCACTTTCACGCACTGACTCACTCACTCTCACTGACTAATTCACTCTCACTGACTGACTCACTCTCACTGATTGACTCACTCTCACTGACTGACTCACTCACTCTCACTGACTGACTCACTCTCACTGACTGACTCTCTCTCTCACTGACTGACTCACTCTCTCTCTCACTGACTGACTGACTCTCACTGACTAACTCTCACTGACTGACTCACTCTCACTCACTGACTCACTCTCACTGACTTACTGTCTCACTCTCACAGACTCACTCACTCTCACTGACTGACTGACTCACTCTCACTGACTGACTCACTCACTCTCACTGACTGACTGACTCACTCTCACTGACTGACTCACTCACCCTCACGGACTCACTCACCCTCACAGACTCACTCACCCTCATGGACTCGCTCACCCTCACGGACTCGCTCACCCTCACGGACTCGCTCACCCTCACGGGCTCGCTCACCCTTACGGACTTGCTCACCCTCACGGACTCACTCACTCTCACGGACTCGCTCACTCACTCTCACTGACTCACTCGCTCACTGACTGACTAGCTCACTGACTGACTCGCTCACTGACTGACTCGCTCACTGACTGACTCTCACTGACTCACTCTCACTGACTCACTCACTCTCACTGACTCACTCACTCTCACTGACTGACTCACTCTCACTGACTAACTCACTCTCACTGACTGACTCAATCTCACTGACTGACTCACTCTCACTGACTCACTCTCACTGACTCACTCTCACTGACTGACTCACTCTAACTGACTGACTCACTCTCACTCACTCACTGACTCACTCTCACTCACTCACTGACTCACTCTCTCTCTCACTGACTGACTGACTCACTCTCACTGACACTCACCCACTCTCACGCACTGACTAACTCACTCTCACTGACTAATTCACAATCACTGACTGACTCACTCTCTCTCTCACTGACTGACTCACTCTCTCACTGACTGACTGACTCTCACTGACTCACTCTCACTGACTGACTCACTCTCACTGACTAACTCACTCTCACTAACTGACTCTCTCACTCCCACTGACTCACTCACTCTCACTGACTGACTCACTCACTCTCACTGACTGACTCACTCACTCTCACTCACTGACTCACTCTCACTGACTCACTCTTACTGACTCACTCTCACTGACTGACTCTCACTGACTCACTCTCACAGACTCTTTCTCACAGAATCACTCTCACAGCATCACTCTCACAGAATCACTTTCACAGACTCACTCTCACTGACTCTTTCTCACTGACTCTCTCTCACTGACTGACTCACTCACTGACTGACTCTCCCACTCTCTCACTGACTGACCCACTCTCTCACTGACTGACTCTCCCACTCTCTCACTGACTGACTCACTCACTCTCTCACTGACTCACTCACTCTCACTGACTGACTCACTCTCTCACTGACTGACTGACTCTGACTGACTGACTCTCACTGACTCTCGCTAAAAGACTGACTGACTCTTGCCAAAAGACTGACTGACTCTTGCTAAGGGACTGACTCACTCTCACTGACTGACTATCTCACTGACTCACTCTTTCACTCACTGACTCACTCTCATTCATTCACTCTCACTGACTGACTCTCACTGACTGACTCTCTGACTGACTGACTCTCACACTGACTGTCCCTCTCACTGACTCACTGACTCTCACTGACTCTCACTGACTGACTCTCTCACTCTCACTGACTCTCTCACTGACTCTCTCACTGACTCTCTCACAGACTCTCTCACTGATTCACTCTCACTGATTCACTCTCACTGACTCACTCACTCTCACTGACTCACTCACTCTCACTGACTGACTCTCCCACTCTCTCACTGACTGACTCTCTCACTGACTGACTCTCTCTCTCACTGACTAATTCACTCTCACTCTCACTGACTGACCCACTCTCTCTCACTGACTGACTGACTCACTCTCTGACTGACTCACTCTCACTGTCTCGCTCACTCTCACTGACTGACTCACTCACTCTTTGACTGACTCACTCTCACTGACTCACTCACTCTCACTGACTGACTCACTCACTCTCACTGACTGACTCACTCACTCTCACTGACTGACTCACTCACTCTCACTGACTGACTCACTCTCACTGACTGACTCACTCTCACTGACTGACTCACTCTCTCTCTCACTGACTGACTCACTCTCTCTCTCACTGACTGACTCACTCTCTCACTGACTGACTCACTCTCACTGACTGACTCTCACTGACTGACTCACTCTCACTGACTGACTCACTCTCACTGACTCACTCTCACTGACTCACTCTCACTGACTGACTCACTCTCACTCACTGACTGACTCACTCTCACTCACTGACTGACTCACTCTCACTCACTGACTCACTCACTCTCACTGACTCACTCACTCTCACTGACTCACTCACTCACTCTCACTGACTCACTCACTCTCACTGACTCACTCACTCACTCTCACTGACTCACTCACTCTCACTGACTAACTCACTCACTCTCACTGACTGAATCACTCTCACTGACTCACTCACTCTCTGACTGACTCACTCTCACTGACTCACTCACTCTTACTGACTGACTCACTCACTCTCACTGACTGACTCACTCTCTCTCTCACTGACTGACTCACTCTCACTGACTGACTCACTCTCTCACTGACTGACTCACTCTCACTGACTCACTCTCACTGACTGACTAACTCTCACTGACTGACTCACTCTCACTGACTGACTCAGTCTCACTGACTCACTCTCACTGACTGACTCACTCTCACTGACTGACTCACTCTCACTGACTCACTCTCACTGATTCACTCTCTCTGACTGACTCACTCTCACTGACTGACTCACTCTCACTCACTGACTGACTCACTCTCACTTACTGACTGACTCACTCTCTCTCTCACTGACTGACTGACTCACTCTCACTGACACTCACCCACTCTCATGCACTGAGTAACTCACTCTCACTGACTAATTCACTCTCACTGACTGATTCACTCTCAATGACTCGCTCGCTCACACTCACTGACTGACTTGCTCACTGACTCACTCTCACTGACTGACTCACTCTCTCACTGACTGATGCACTCACTGACTCACTCTCACTGACTCACTGTCACTGACTCACTGTCACTGACTCACTCTCACTGACTCACTCTCACTGACTCACTCTCACTGACTCACTCCCTCTCACTGACACTCACCCACTCTCACGCACTGACTCACTAACTCTCACTGACTAACTCACTCTCACTGACTGACTCACTCTCACTGATTGACTCACTCTCTCACTGACTGACTCACTCTCACTCTCACAGACTCACTCACTCTCACTGACTGACTCACTCACTCTCACTGACTGCCTCACTCAATCTCACTGACTGACTCACTCACTCTCACTGACTGACTCACTCACCCTCATGGACTCACTCACCCTCATGGACTCACTCACCCTCATGGACTCGCTCACCCTCATGGACTCACTCACCCTCACAGACTCGCTCACCCTCATGGGCTCGCTCACCCTCATGGACTCGCTCACCCTCATGGACTCACTCACTCTCATGGACTCGCTCACTCACTCTCACTTACTCACTCGCTCACTCTCACTGACTCACTCGCTCACTGACTGACTCGCTCACTGACTGACTTGCTCACTGACTGACTCGCTCACTGACTCACTCTCACTGACTCACTCTCACTAACTCACTTACTCTCACTGACTCACTCACTCTCACTGACTCACTCACTCTCACTGACTGACTCACTCTCACTGACTGACTCACTCTCACTGACTAACTCACTCTCAATGACTGACTCAATCTCACTGGCTGACTCACTCTCACTGACTCACTCTCACTGACTCACTCTCACTGACTCACTCTCACTGACTGACTTACTCTCACTGACTGACTCACTCTCACTGACTGACTCACTCTCACTCACTCACTGACTCACTCTCACTGACTGACTGACTCACTCTCTCACTGACTGACTGACTCACTCTCACTGACACTCACCCACTCTCACGCACTGACTAACTCACTCTCACTGACTAATTCACTCTCACTGACTGACTCACTCTCACTGACTCGCTCTCTCACTCTCACTGACTGACTTGCTCACTGACTCACTCTCACTGACTGACTCACTCACCCTCATGGACTCACTCACCCTCACGGACTCATTCACCCTCACTGACTCGCTCACCCTCATGGACTCACTCACCCTCACAGACTCACTCACTCTCATGGACTCGCTCACTCACTCTCACTTACTCGCTCGCTCACTCTCACTGACTCACTCGCTCACTGACTGACTCGCTCACTGACTCACTCTCACTGACTCACTCTCACTGACTCACTCACTCTCACTGACTCACTCACTCTCACTGACTCACTCACTCTCACTGACTGACTCACTCTCACTGACTGACTCACTCTCACTGACTAACTCACTCTCACAGACTGACTCAATGTCACTGGCTGACTCACTCTCACTGACTCACTCTCACTGACTCACTCTCACTGACTGACTCACTCTCACTGACTGACTCACTCTCACTCACTCACTGACTCACTCTCACTCACTGACTGACTCACTCTCTCTCTCACTGACTGACTGACTCACTCTCACTGACACTCACCCACTCTCACGCACTGACTAATTCACTCTCACTGACTAATTCACTCTCACTGACTGACTCACTCTCACTGACTCGCTCTCTCATTCTCACTGACTGACTTGCTCACTGACTCACTCTCACTGACTGACTCACTCACCCTCATGGACTCACTCACCCTCACGGACTCACTCACCCTCACGGACTCGCTCACCGTCACGGACTCACTCACCCTCACAGACTCGCTCACCCTCATGGGCTCGCTCACCCTCACAGACTTGCTCACCCTGATGGACTCACTCACTCTCATGGACTCGCTCACTCACTCTCACTTACTCACTCGCCCACTTTCACTGACTCACTCGCTCACTGACTGACTCGCTCACTGACTGACTCGCTCACTGACTCACTCTCACTGACTCACTCTCACTGACTCACTCACTCTCACTGACTCACTCACTCTCACTGACTCACTCACTCTCACTGACTCAGTCACTCTCACTGACTGACTCACTCTCACTGACTAACTCACTCTCACTGACTGACTCAATCTCACTGGCTGACTCACTCTCACTGACTCACTCTCACTGACTCACTCTCACTGACTGACTCACTCTCACTGACTGACTCACTCTCACTGACTGACTCACTCTCACTCACTCACTGACTCACTCTCACTGACTGACTGACTCACTCTCTCTCTCACTGACTGACTGACTCACTCTCACTGACACTCACCCACTCTCACGCACTGACTAACTCACTCTCACTGACTAATTCACTCTCACTGACTGACTCACTCTCACTGACTCGCTCTCTCACTCTCACTGACTGACTTGCTCACTGACTCACTCTCACTGACTGACTCACTCTCACTGACTGACTCACTCACTGACTCACTGTCACTGACTCACTTTCACTGACTCACTCTCACTGACTCACTCACTCTCACTGACACTCACCCACTCTCATGCACTGACTCACTCACTCTCACTGACTGACTCACTCACTCTCACTGACTCACTCACTCACTCTCACTGACTGACTCACTCACTCTGAGTGACTGACTCACTCACTCACTCACTCTCACTGACTGACTCACTCTCACTGACTCACTCACTCACTCTGACTGACTGACTGACTGACTGACTGACTCACTCTGACTGACTGACTGACTCACTCTCACTCACTCACTCACTCACTCTCACTGACTGACTCACTGACTCTCACTGACTGACTCTCTCACTCTCACTGACTCTCTCACTCTCACTGATTGACTCTCTCACTCTCACTGACTGACTCACTCACTCTCACTGACTGACTCACTCTCACTGACTCACTCACTCTCACTGACTCACTCACTCTCACTGACTCACTCACTCTCACTCACTCACTCACTCACTCACTCACTCACTCACTCACTCACTCTCACTGACTCACTCACTCTCACTGACTCACTCACTCTCACTGACTGACTTAGTCACTCTCACTGACTGACTCACTCTCACTGACTCACTCACTCTCACTGACAGACTCACTCACTCTCTGACTGACTCACTCTCACTGACTGACTCACTCTCACTGACTGACTGACTCACTCTCACTGACTGACTCACTCTCTCTCTCACTGACTGACTCACTCTCACTGACTAACTCACTCTCTCACTGACTGACTCACTCTCACTGACTGACTCACTCTCACTGACTGACTCACTCTCACTGACTGACTCACTCTCTCTCTCACTGACTGACTCACTCTCTCTCTCACTGACTGACTCACTCTCTCACTGACTGACTCACTCTCACTGACTGACTCACTCTCACTCTCACTGACTCACTCTCACTCTCACTGACTCACTCTCACTGACTCACTGACTCACTCTCAGTGACTCACTCTCACTGACTGACTCACTCTCACTGACTGACTCACTCTCACTGACTGACTCACTCTCACTCACTGACTGACTCACTCTCACTCACTGACTGACTCACTCTCTCTCTCACTGACTGACTGACTCACTCTCACTGACACTCACCCACTCTCACGCACTGACTAACTCACTGTCACTGACTAAGTCACTGTCACTGACTGATTCTCTCTCAATGACTTGCTCGCTCACTCTCACTGACTCACTTGCTCACTGACTCACTCTCACTGACTGATTCACTCTCACTGACTGATTTGCTCACTGACTCACTCTCACTGACTCACTGTCACTGACTCACTCTCACTGACTCACTATCACTGACTCACTCTCACTGACTGAGACTCACTCTCACTGACTGACACTCACTCTCACTGAATGACACTCACTCTCACTGACTGACACTCACTCTCACTGACTGACTCACGCACTCTCACTGACTGACTCAGTCTCCCTGACTCACTCACTCACTCTCACTGACTCACTCACTCTCACTGACTGACTGACTCACTCTCACTGACTGACTCGCTCACTCTCACTGACTGACTCACTCACTCTCACTGACTGACTCACTTACTCTCACTGACTGACTCACTCACTCTCACTGACTGAGACTCACTCTCACTGACTGACACTCACTCTCACTGACCGACACTCACTCTCACTGACTGACACTCACTCTCACTGACTGACTCACGCACTCTCACTGACTGACTCAGTCTCACTGACTCACTCTCTCTCTCACTGACTCACTCACACTCACTGACTCACTCACTCTCACTGACTGACTCACTCTCACTGACTGACTCACTCACTCTCACCGACTGACTCACTCAATCTCACTGACTGACTCGCTCACTCCCACTGACTGACTCACTCTCTCTCTCTCACTGACTCACTCACTCTCACTGACAGACTCACTCTCACTGACTGACTCACTCTCACTGACTGACTCACTCACTCTCACTGACTGACTCATTCACTCTCACTGACTGACTCACTCTCACTGACTGACTCACTCACTGACTCACTGTCACTGACTCACTCTCACTGACTCACTCTCACTGACTCACTCTCACTGACTCACTCACTCTCACTGACACTCACCCACTCTCACGCACTGACTCACTCACTCTCACTGACTGACTCACTCACTCTCACTGACACACTCACTCTCACTGACTGACTCACTCTCTCTCTCACTGACTGACTCACTCTCTCTCTCACTGACTGACTCACTCTCTCACTGACTGACTCACTCTCACTGACTGACTCACTCTCACTCTCACTGACTCACTCTCACTCTCACTGACTCACTCTCACTGACTCACTGACTCACTCTCAGTGACTCACTCTCACTGACTGACTCACTCTCACTGACTGACTCACTCTCACTGACTGACTCACTCTCACTGACTGACTCACTCTCACTCACTGACTGACTCACTCTCACTCACTGACTGACTCACTCTCTCTCTCACTGACTGACTGACTCACTCTCACTGACACTCACCCACTCTCACGCACTGACTAACTCACTCTCACTGACTGACTCACTCTCACTGACTCGCTCGCTCACTCTCACTGACTGACTTGCTCACTGACTCACTCTCACTGACTGATTCACTCTCACTGACTGACTCGCTCACTGACTCACTCTCACTGACTCACTGTCACTGACTCACTCTCACTGACTTACTGTCACTGACTCACTCTCACTGACTCACTCCCTCTCACTGACACTCACCCACTTTCACGCACTGACTCACTCACTCTCACTGACTAATTCACTCTCACTGACTGACTCACTCTCACTGACTGACTCACTCTCACTGACTGACTCTCTCTCTCACTGACTGACTCACTCTCTCTCTCACTGACTGACTGACTCTCACTGACTAACTCTCACTGACTGACTCACTCTCACTCACTGACTCACTCTCACTGACTTACTCTCTCACTCTCACAGACTCACTCACTCTCACTGACTGACTGACTCACTCTCACTGACTGACTCACTCACTCTCACTGACTGACTGACTCACTCTCACTGACTGACTCACTCACCCTCACGGACTCACTCACCCTCACGGACTCACTCACCCTCACGGACTCGCTCACCCTCATGGACTCGCTCACCCTCACGGACTCGCTCACCCTCACGGACTCGCTCACCCTCATGGGCTCGCTCACCCTTACGGACTTGCTCACCCTCACGGACTCACTCACTCTCACGGACTCGCTCACTCACTCTCACTGACTCACTCGCTCACTGACTGACTAGCTCACTGACTGACTCGCTCACTGACTGACTCGCTCACTGACTGACTCTCACTGACTCACTCTCACTGACTCACTCACTCTCACTGACTGACTCACTCTCACTGACTCACTCACTCTCACTGACTAACTCACTCTCACTGACTGACTCAATCTCACTGTCACTGACTCACTGTCACTGACTCACTCTCACTGACTCACTCACTCTCACTGACACTCACCCACTCTCACGCACTGACTCACTCACTCTCACTGACTGACTCACTCACTCTCACTGACTCACTCACTCACTCTCACTGACTGACTCACTCACTCTGAGTGACTGACTGACTGACTCACTCACTCTCACTGACTGACTCACTCTCACTGACTCACTCACTCACTCTGACTGACTGACTGACTCACTCTGACTGACTGACTGACTCACTCTCACTCACTCACTCACTCACTCACTCTCACTGACTGACTCACTGACTCTCACTGACTGACTCTCTCACTCTCACTGACTCTCTCACTCTCACTGATTGACTCTCTCACTCTCACTGACTGACTCACTCTCACTGACTCACTCACTCTCACTGACTCACTCACTCTCACTGACTCACTCACTCTCACTCACTCACTCACTCACTCACTCTCACTGACTCACTCACTCTCACTGACTCACTCACTCTCATTGACTGACTTAGTCACTCTCACTGACTGACTCACTCTCACTGACTCACTCACTCTCACTGACAGACTCACTCACTCTCTGACTGACTCACTCTCACTGACTCACTCACTCTCACTGACTGACTGACTCACTCTCACTGACTGACTCACTCTCTCTCTCACTGACTGACTCACTCTCACTGACTAACTCACTCTCTCACTGACTGACTCACTCTCACTGACTGACTCACTCTCACTGACTGACTCACTCTCACTGACTGACTCACTCTCTCTCTCACTGACTGACTCACTCTCTCTCTCACTGACTGACTCTCACTGACTGACTCACTCTCACTGACTGACTCACTCTCACTCTCACTGACTCACTCTCACTCTCCCTGACTCACTCTCACTGACTCACTGACTCACTCTCAGTGACTCACTCTCACTGACTGACTCACTCTCACTGACTGACTCACTCTCACTGACTGACTCACTCTCACTGACTGACTCACTCTCACTCACTGACTGACTCACTCTCACTCACTGACTGACTCACTCTCTCTCTCACTGACTGACTGACTCACTCTCACTGACACTCACCCACTCTCACGCACTGACTAACTCACTGTCACTGACTAAGTCACTCTCACTGACTGATTCTCTCTCAATGACTTGCTCGCTCACTCTCACTGACTGACTTGCTCACTGACTCACTCTCACTGACTGATTCACTCTCACTGACTGACTCGCTCACTGACTCACTCTCACTGACTCACTGTCACTGACTCACTCTCACTGACTCACTCTCACTGACTCACTCTCACTGACTCACTCCCTCTCACTGACACTCACCCACTTTCACGCACTGACTCACTCACTCTCACTGACTAATTCACTCTCACTGACTGACTCACTCTCACTGATTGACTCACTCTCACTGACTGACTCACTCTCACTGACTGACTCACTCTCACTGACTGACTCTCTCTCTCACTGACTGACTCACTCTCTCTCTCACTGACTGACTGACTCTCACTGACTAACTCTCACTGACTGACTCACTCTCACTCACTGACTCACTCTCACTGACTTACTGTCTCACTCTCACAGACTGACTCACTCTCACTGACTGACTGACTCACTCTCACTGACTGACTCACTCACTCTCACTGACTGACTGACTCACTCTCACTGACTGACTCACTCACCCTCACGGACTCACTCACCCTCACAGACTCACTCACCCTCATGGACTCGCTCACCCTCACGGACTCGCTCACCCTCACGGACTCGCTCACCCTCACGGGCTCGCTCACCCTTACGGACTTGCTCACCCTCACGGACTCACTCACTCTCACGGACTCGCTCACTCACTCTCACTGACTCACTCGCTCACTGACTGACTAGCTCACTGACTGACTCGCTCACTGACTGACTCGCTCACTGACTGACTCTCACTGACTCACTCTCACTGACTCACTCACTCTCACTGACTCACTCACTCTCACTGACTGACTCACTCTCACTGACTAACTCACTCTCACTGACTGACTCAATCTCACTGACTGACTCACTCTCACTGACTCACTCTCACTGACTCACTCTCACTGACTGACTCACTCTAACTGACTGACTCACTCTCACTCACTCACTGACTCACTCTCACTCACTCACTGACTCACTCACTCTCACTGACTCACTCACTCTCATTGACTGACTTAGTCACTCTCACTGACTGACTCACTCTCACTGACTCACTCACTCTCACTGACAGACTCACTCACTCTCTGACTGACTCACTCTCACTGACTCACTCACTCTCACTGACTGACTGACTCACTCTCACTGACTGACTCACTCTCTCTCTCACTGACTGACTCACTCTCACTGACTAACTCACTCTCTCACTGACTGACTCACTCTCACTGACTGACTCACTCTCACTGACTGACTCACTCTCACTGACTGACTCACTCTCTCTCTCACTGACTGACTCACTCTCTCTCTCACTGACTGACTCTCACTGACTGACTCACTCTCACTGACTGACTCACTCTCACTCTCACTGACTCACTCTCACTCTCCCTGACTCACTCTCACTGACTCACTGACTCACTCTCAGTGACTCACTCTCACTGACTGACTCACTCTCACTGACTGACTCACTCTCACTGACTGACTCACTCTCACTGACTGACTCACTCTCACTCACTGACTGACTCACTCTCACTCACTGACTGACTCACTCTCTCTCTCACTGACTGACTGACTCACTCTCACTGACACTCGCCCACTCTCACGCACTGACTAACTCACTGTCACTGACTAAGTCACTCTCACTGACTGATTCTCTCTCAATGACTTGCTCGCTCACTCTCACTGACTGACTTGCTCACTGACTCACTCTCACTGACTGATTCACTCTCACTGACTGACTCGCTCACTGACTCACTCTCACTGACTCACTGTCACTGACTCACTCTCACTGACTCACTCTCACTGACTCACTCTCACTGACTCACTCCCTCTCACTGACACTCACCCACTTTCACGCACTGACTCACTCACTCTCACTGACTAATTCACTCTCACTGACTGACTCACTCTCACTGATTGACTCACTCTCACTGACTGACTCACTCTCACTGACTGACTCACTCTCACTGACTGACTCTCTCTCTCACTGACTGACTCACTCTCTCTCTCACTGACTGACTGACTCTCACTGACTAACTCTCACTGACTGACTCACTCTCACTCACTGACTCACTCTCACTGACTTACTGTCTCACTCTCACAGACTCACTCACTCTCACTGACTGACTGACTCACTCTCACTGACTGACTCACTCACTCTCACTGACTGACTGACTCACTCTCACTGACTGACTCACTCACCCTCACGGACTCACTCACCCTCACAGACTCACTCACCCTCATGGACTCGCTCACCCTCACGGACTCGCTCACCCTCACGGACTCGCTCACCCTCACGGGCTCGCTCACCCTTACGGACTTGCTCACCCTCACGGACTCACTCACTCTCACGGACTCGCTCACTCACTCTCACTGACTCACTCGCTCACTGACTGACTAGCTCACTGACTGACTCGCTCACTGACTGACTCGCTCACTGACTGACTCTCACTGACTCACTCTCACTGACTCACTCACTCTCACTGACTCACTCACTCTCACTGACTGACTCACTCTCACTGACTAACTCACTCTCACTGACTGACTCAATCTCACTGACTGACTCACTCTCACTGACTCACTCTCACTGACTCACTCTCACTGACTGACTCACTCTAACTGACTGACTCACTCTCACTCACTCACTGACTCACTCTCACTCACTCACTGACTCACTCTCTCTCTCACTGACTGACTGACTCACTCTCACTGACACTCACCCACTCTCACGCACTGACTAACTCACTCTCACTGACTAATTCACAATCACTGACTGACTCACTCTCTCTCTCACTGACTGACTCACTCTCTCACTGACTGACTGACTCTCACTGACTCACTCTCACTGACTGACTCACTCTCACTGACTGACTCACTCTCACTAACTGACTCTCTCACTCCCACTGACTCACTCACTCTCACTGACTGACTCACTCACTCTCACTGACTGACTCACTCACTCTCACTCACTGACTCACTCTCACTGACTCACTCTTACTGACTCACTCTCACTGACTGACTCTCACTGACTCACTCTCACAGACTCTTTCTCACAGAATCACTCTCACAGCATCACTCTCACAGAATCACTTTCACAGACTCACTCTCACTGACTCTTTCTCACTGACTCTCTCTCACTGACTGACTCACTCACTGACTGACTCTCCCACTCTCTCACTGACTGACCCACTCTCTCACTGACTGACTCTCCCACTCTCTCACTGACTGACTCACTCACTCTCTCACTGACTCACTCACTCTCACTGACTGACTCACTCTCTCACTGACTGACTGACTCTGACTGACTGACTCTCACTGACTCTCGCTAAAAGACTGACTGACTCTTGCCAAAAGACTGACTGACTCTTGCTAAGGGACTGACTCACTCTCACTGACTGACTATCTCACTGACTCACTCTTTCACTCACTGACTCACTCTCATTCATTCACTCTCACTGACTGACTCTCACTGACTGACTCTCTGACTGACTGACTCTCACACTGACTGTCCCTCTCACTGACTCACTGACTCTCACTGACTCTCACTGACTGACTCTCTCACTCTCACTGACTCTCTCACTGACTCTCTCACAGACTCTCTCACTGATTCACTCTCACTGATTCACTCTCACTGACTCACTCACTCTCACTGACTCACTCACTCTCACTGACTGACTCTCCCACTCTCTCACTGACTGACTCTCTCACTGACTGACTCTCTCTCTCACTGACTAATTCACTCTCACTCTCACTGACTGACCCACTCTCTCTCACTGACTGACTGACTCACTCTCTGACTGACTCACTCTCACTGTCTCGCTCACTCTCACTGACTGACTCACTCACTCTTTGACTGACTCACTCTCACTGACTCACTCACTCTCACTGACTGACTCACTCACTCTCACTGACTGACTCACTCACTCTCACTGACTGACTCACTCATTCTCACTGACTGACTCACTCTCACTGACTGACTCACTCTCACTGACTGACTCACTCTCTCTCTCACTGACTGACTCACTCTCTCTCTCACTGACTGACTCACTCTCTCACTGACTGACTCACTCTCACTGACTGACTCTCACTGACTGACTCACTCTCACTGACTGACTCACTCTCACTGACTCACTCTCACTGACTCACTCTCACTGACTGACTCACTCTCACTCACTGACTGACTCACTCTCACTCACTGACTGACTCACTCTCACTCACTGACTCACTCACTCTCACTGACTCACTCACTCTCACTGACTCACTCACTCACTCTCACTGACTCACTCACTCTCACTGACTCACTCACTCACTCTCACTGACTCACTCACTCTCACTGACTAACTCACTCACTCTCACTGACTGAATCACTCTCACTGACTCACTCACTCTCTGACTGACTCACTCTCACTGACTCACTCACTCTTACTGACTGACTCACTCACTCTCACTGACTGACTCACTCTCTCTCTCACTGACTGACTCACTCTCACTGACTGACTCACTCTCTCACTGACTGACTCACTCTCACTGACTCACTCTCACTGACTGACTAACTCTCACTGACTGACTCACTCTCACTGACTGACTCAGTCTCACTGACTCACTCTCACTGACTGACTCACTCTCACTGACTGACTCACTCTCACTGACTCACTCTCACTGATTCACTCTCTCTGACTGACTCACTCTCACTGACTGACTCACTCTCACTCACTGACTGACTCACTCTCACTTACTGACTGACTCACTCTCTCTCTCACTGACTGACTGACTCACTCTCACTGACACTCACCCACTCTCATGCACTGAGTAACTCACTCTCACTGACTAATTCACTCTCACTGACTGATTCACTCTCAATGACTCGCTCGCTCACACTCACTGACTGACTTGCTCACTGACTCACTCTCACTGACTGACTCACTCTCTCACTGACTGATGCACTCACTGACTCACTCTCACTGACTCACTGTCACTGACTCACTGTCACTGACTCACTCTCACTGACTCACTCTCACTGACTCACTCTCACTGACTCACTCCCTCTCACTGACACTCACCCACTCTCACGCACTGACTCACTAACTCTCACTGACTAACTCACTCTCACTGACTGACTCACTCTCACTGATTGACTCACTCTCTCACTGACTGACTCACTCTCACTCTCACAGACTCACTCACTCTCACTGACTGACTCACTCACTCTCACTGACTGCCTCACTCAATCTCACTGACTGACTCACTCACTCTCACTGACTGACTCACTCACCCTCATGGACTCACTCACCCTCACGGACTCACTCACCCTCATGGACTCGCTCACCCTCATGGACTCACTCACCCTCACAGACTCGCTCACCCTCATGGGCTCGCTCACCCTCATGGACTCGCTCACCCTCATGGACTCACTCACTCTCATGGACTCGCTCACTCACTCTCACTTACTCGCTCGCTCACTCTCACTGACTCACTCGCTCACTGACTGACTCGCTCACTGACTGACTTGCTCACTGACTGACTCGCTCACTGACTCACTCTCACTGACTCACTCTCACTAACTCACTTACTCTCACTGACTCACTCACTCTCACTGACTCACTCACTCTCACTGACTGACTCACTCTCACTGACTGACTCACTCTCACTGACTAACTCACTCTCAATGACTGACTCAATCTCACTGGCTGACTCACTCTCACTGACTCACTCTCACTGACTCACTCTCACTGACTCACTCTCACTGACTGACTTACTCTCACTGACTGACTCACTCTCACTGACTGACTCACTCTCACTCACTCACTGACTCACTCTCACTGACTGACTGACTCACTCTCTCACTGACTGACTGACTCACTCTCACTGACACTCACCCATTCTCACGCACTGACTAACTCACTCTCACTGACTAATTCACTCTCACTGACTGACTCACTCTCACTGACTCGCTCTCTCACTCTCACTGACTGACTTGCTCACTGACTCACTCTCACTGACTGACTCACTCACCCTCATGGACTCACTCACCCTCACGGACTCATTCACCCTCACTGACTCGCTCACCCTCATGGACTCACTCACCCTCACAGACTCACTCACTCTCATGGACTCGCTCACTCACTCTCACTTACTCGCTCGCTCACTCTCACTGACTCACTCGCTCACTGACTGACTCGCTCACTGACTCACTCTCACTGACTCACTCTCACTGACTCACTCACTCTCACTGACTCACTCACTCTCACTGACTCACTCACTCTCACTGACTGACTCACTCTCACTGACTGACTCACTCTCACTGACTGACTCACTCTCACTGACTAACTCACTCTCAATGACTGACTCAATCTCACTGGCTGACTCACTCTCACTGACTCACTCTCACTGACTCACTCTCACTGACTCACTCTCACTGACTGACTTACTCTCACTGACTGACTCACTCTCACTGACTGACTCACTCTCACTCACTCACTGACTCACTCTCACTGACTGACTGACTCACTCTCTCACTGACTGACTGACTCACTCTCACTGACACTCACCCACTCTCACGCACTGACTAACTCACTCTCACTGACTAATTCACTCTCACTGACTGACTCACTCTCACTGACTCGCTCTCTCACTCTCACTGACTGACTTGCTCACTGACTCACTCTCACTGACTGACTCACTCTCACTGACTGACTCACTCACTGACTCACTGTCACTGACTCACTTTCACTGACTCACTCTCACTGACTCACTCACTCTCACTGACACTCACCCACTCTCACGCACTGACTCACTCACTCTCACTGACTGACTCACTCACTCTCACTGACTCACTCACTCACTCTCACTGACTGACTCACTCACTCTGAGTGACTGACTCACTCACTCACTCACTCTCACTGACTGACTCACTCTCACTGACTCACTCACTCACTCTGACTGACTGACTGACTGACTGACTGACTCACTCTGACTGACTGACTGACTCACTCTCACTCACTCACTCACTCACTCTCACTGACTGACTCACTGACTCTCACTGACTGACTCTCTCACTCTCACTGACTCTCTCACTCTCACTGATTGACTCTCTCACTCTCACTGACTGACTCACTCACTCTCACTGACTGACTCACTCTCACTGACTCACTCACTCTCACTGACTCACTCACTCTCACTGACTCACTCACTCTCACTCACTCACTCACTCACTCACTCACTCACTCACTCACTCACTCTCACTGACTCACTCACTCTCACTGACTCACTCACTCTCACTGACTGACTTAGTCACTCTCACTGACTGACTCACTCTCACTGACTCACTCACTCTCACTGACAGACTCACTCACTCTCTGACTGACTCACTCTCACTGACTGACTCACTCTCACTGACTGACTGACTCACTCTCACTGACTGACTCACTCTCTCTCTCACTGACTGACTCACTCTCACTGACTAACTCACTCTCTCACTGACTGACTCACTCTCACTGACTGACTCACTCTCACTGACTGACTCACTCTCACTGACTGACTCACTCTCTCTCTCACTGACTGACTCACTCTCTCTCTCACTGACTGACTCACTCTCTCACTGACTGACTCACTCTCACTGACTGACTCACTCTCACTCTCACTGACTCACTCTCACTCTCACTGACTCACTCTCACTGACTCACTGACTCACTCTCAGTGACTCACTCTCACTGACTGACTCACTCTCACTGACTGACTCACTCTCACTCACTGACTGACTCACTCTCACTCACTGACTGACTCACTCTCTCTCTCACTGACTGACTGACTCACTCTCACTGACACTCACCCACTCTCACGCACTGACTAACTCACTGTCACTGACTAAGTCACTGTCACTGACTGATTCTCTCTCAATGACTTGCTCGCTCACTCTCACTGACTCACTTGCTCACTGACTCACTCTCACTGACTGATTCACTCTCACTGACTGATTTGCTCACTGACTCACTCTCACTGACTCACTGTCACTGACTCACTCTCACTGACTCACTATCACTGACTCACTCTCACTGACTCACTCCCTCTCACTGACACTCACCCACTTTCACGCACTGACTCACTCACTCTCACTGACTAATTCACTCTCACTGACTGACTCACTCTCACTGATTGACTCACTCTCACTGACTGACTCACTCTCACTGACTGACTCACTCTCACTGACTGACTCTCTCTCTCACTGACTGACTCACTCTCTCTCTCACTGACTGACTGACTCACTCTCACTGACTCACTCACTCTCACTGACTGACTCACTCACTCTCACTGACTGACTCGCTCACTCTCACTGACTGACTCACTCTCTCTCTCACTGACTCACTCACTCTCACTGACTGACTCACGCTCACTGACTGACTCACTCTCACTGACTGACTCACTCACTCTCACTGACTGACTCACTCACTCTCACTGACTGACTCGCTCACTCCCACTGACTGACTCACTCTCTCTCTCACTGACTCACTCACTCTCACTGACAGACTCACTCTCACTGACTGACTCACTCTCACTGACTGACTCACTCTCACTGACTGACTCATTCACTCTCACTGACTGACTCACTCTCACTGACTGACTCTCTCTCTCTCACTGACTGACTCACTCACACTCACTGACTGACTCACTCACTCTCACTGACTCACTCACTCTCACTGACTCACTGACTGACTCACTCTCACTGACTGACTCACTCTCACTGACTCACTCTCACTGACTGACTGACTCACTCTCACTCACTCACTCACTCTCACTGACTGACTCACTCACTCTCACTCTCACTGACTCACTCTCACTGACTCACTTTAATTGACTCACTCTCACTGACTCACTCACTCTCACTGACTCACTCACTCACTGACTCACTCTCACTGACTCACTCTCACTGACTGACTGACTCACTCTCACTGACTGACTGACTCACTCTCACTGACTCACTCACTCTCAATGACTCACTCACTCTCACTGACTGACTCACTCACTCTCACTGACTCACTCACTCACTCTCACTGACTCATTCACTCTCACTGACTCACTGACTGTCACTGACTCACTGACTGACTCACTCTCACTGACTGACTCACTCTCACTGACTCACTCTCACTGACTGACTCACTCACTCTCACTGACTCACTCACTCTCACTGACTGACTCACTCACTCTCACTCTCACTGACTCACTCTCACTGACTCACTTTAATTGACTCACTCTCACTGACTCACCCACTCACTCACTCACACTCACTGACTCACTCTCACTGACTGACTGACTCACTCTCACTGAATGACTGACTCACTCTCACTGACTCACTCTCACTGACTCACTCTCACTGACTGACTCACTCTCACTGACTGACTCACTCTTACTGACTGACTCACTCTCACTCACTCACTGACTCACTCTCACTGACTGACTGACTCACTCTCTCTCTCTCACTGACTGACTCTCTCTCTCACTGACTGACTCACTCTCTCTCTCACTGACTGACTGACTCTCACTGACTAACTCTCACTGACTGACTCACTCTCACTGACTGACTCACTCTCACTGACTGGCTCACTCTCACTGACTGAGTCACTGACTGACCCACTGGCTGACTCACTGGCTGACTCACTCACTCTCACTGACTGACTCACTCACTCTTACTGACTGACTCACTCACTCTCACTGACTGACTCACTTACTCTCACTGACTGACTGACTCACTCTCACTGACTGACTCACTCACTCTCACTGACTGACTCACTCACTCTCACTGACTGACTCACTCACTCTCACTGACTGAGACTCACTCTCACTGACTGACACTAACTCTCACTGACTGACACTCACTCTCACTGACTGACACTCACTCTCACTGACTGACTCACATACTCTCACTGACTGACTCAGTCTCCCTGACTGACTCACTCACTCTCACTGACTCACTCACTCTCAATGACTGACTCACTCACTCTCACTGACTGACTCGCTCACTCTCACTGACGGACTCACTCTCACTGACTCACTCTCTCTCTCACTGACTCACTCACTCTCACTGACTAACTCACTCTCACTGACTGACTTACTCTCACTGATTGACTCACTCTCACTGACTGACTCACTCACTCTCACTCACTGACTCACTCACTCTCACTGACTGACTCACTCTCACTGACTGACTCTCTCTCTCTCTCACTGACTGACTCACTCACACTCACTGACTGACTCACTCACTCTCACTGACTGACTCACTCACTCTCACTGACTCACTCACTCTCACTGACTCACTCACTCTCAATGATTTACTCACTCTCACTGACTCACTCACTCACTCTCACTGACTCACTCACTCTCACTGACTCACTCACTCTCACTGACTCACTCACTCTAACTGACTCACTGACTCTCACTGACTCACTGACTCTCACTCACTGACTGACTCACTCTCACTGACTGACTCACTCTCACTGACTGGCTCACTCTCACTGACTGAGTCACTGCATGACTCACTGGCTGACTCACTGGCTGACTCACTCACTCTCACTGACTGACTCACTCACTCTCACTGACTGACTCACTTACTCTCACTGACTGACTCACTCACTCTCACTGACTGAGACTCACTCTCACTGACTGACACTCACTCTCACTGACTGACACTCACTCTCACTGACTGACTCACGCACTCTCACTTTAATTGACTCACTCTCACTGACTCACTCACTCTCACTGACTCACTCACTCACTGACTCACTCTCACTGACTCACTCTCACTGACTGACTGACTCACTCTCACTGACTGACTGACTCACTCTCACTGACTCACTCACTCTCAATGACTCACTCACTCTCACTGACTGACTCACTCACTCTCACTGACTCACTCACTCACTCTCACTGACTCACTCACTCTCACTGACTGACTCACTCTCACTGACTGACACTCACTCTCACTGACTGACACTCACTCTCACTGACTCACTCTCACTGACTCACTTTAATTGACTCACTCTCACTGACTCACTCACTCTCACTGACTCACTCACTCACTGACTCACTCTCACTGACTCACTCTCACTGACTGACTGACTCACTCTCACTGACTGACTGACTCACTCTCACTGACTCACTCACTCTCAATGACTCACTCACTCTCACTGACTGACTCACTCACTCTCACTGACTCACTCACTCACTCTCACTGACTCACTCACTCTCACTGACTCACTGACTGTCACTGACTCACTGACTGACTCACTCTCACTGACTGACTCACTCTCACTGACTCACTGACTGACTCACTCACTCTCACTGACTCACTCACTCTCACTGACTGACTCACTCACTCTCACTCTCACTGACTCACTCTCACTGACTCACTTTAATTGACTCACTCTCACTGACTCACTCACTCTCACCGACTCACTCACTCACTGACTCACTCTCACTGACTCACTCTCACTGACTGACTGACTCACTCTCACTGACTAACTGACTCACTCTCACTGACTCGCTCGCTCACTCTCACGGACTCACTCTCACTGACTAACTCACTCTCACTGACACTCACCCACTCTCACACACTGACTGACTCACTCTCACTGACTGACTCCCTCTCACTGACTCACTCTCACTGACTCACTCTCACTGACTGACTCACTCTCACTGACTGACTCACTCTCACTGACTGACTCACTCTCACTGACTGAGTCACTGACTGACCCACTGGCTGACTCACTGGCTGACTCACTCACTCTCACTGACTGACTC
The DNA here is from genome assembly GCF_964204655.1 of Triturus cristatus. Classification (NCBI taxonomy): domain Eukaryota; kingdom Metazoa; phylum Chordata; class Amphibia; order Caudata; family Salamandridae; genus Triturus; species Triturus cristatus. The sequence continues at coordinate 217,961,225 of NC_140579.1, forward strand.
ACTCACTCTTACTGACTGACTCACTCACTCTCACTGACTGACTCACTTACTCTCACTGACTGACTGACTCACTCTCACTGACTGACTCACTCACTCTCACTGACTGACTCACTCACTCTCACTGACTGAGACTCACTCTCACTGATTGACACTAACTCTCACTGACTGACACTCACTCTCACTGACTGACACTCACTCTCACTGACTGACTCACGTACTCTCACTGACTGACTCAGTCTCCCTGACTGACTCACTCACTCTCACTGACTCACTCACTCTCAATGACTGACTCACTCACTCTCACTGACTGACACTCACTCTCACTGACTGACTCACACACTCTCACTGACTGACTCAGTCTCTCTGACTGACTCACTCACTCTCACTGACTCACTCACTCTCACTGACTGACTGACTCACTCTCACTGACTGACTCGCTCACTCTCACTGACTGACTCAATCTCACTGACTCACTCTCTCTCACACTGACTCACTCACTCTCACTGACTCACTCACTCTCACTGACTGACTCACTCTCACTGACTGACTCACTCACTCTCACTGACTGACTCACTCCCTCTCACTGACTAACTCACTCTCACTCTCACTGACTGACCCACTCACACTCACTGACTGACTCACTCACTCTCACTCACTGACTCACTCTCACTGACTCACTCACTCTCAATGACTCACTCACTCTCACTGACTCACTCACTCTCACTGACTGACTCACTCTCACTGACTGACTCACTCACTCTCACTGACTGACTCACTCCCTCTCACTGACTAACTCACTCTCACTCTCACTGACTGACTCACTCTCACTGACTGACTCACTCACTCGCACTGACTGACTCACTTACTCTCACTGACTGACTCACTCTCACTGACTGACTCACTCACTCTCACTGACTGACTCACTCACTCTCACTGACTGACTCACTCACTCTCACTGACTGGCTCACTCTCACTGACTGAGTCACTGACTGACTCACTGGCTGACTCACTGGCTGACTCACTCACTCTCACTGACTGACTCACTCACTCTCACTGACTGACTCACTCACTCTCACTGACTCACTCACTCACTCTCACTGACTCACTCACTCTCACTGACTGACTCACTCACTCTCACTGACTGACTCGCTCACTCTCACTGACTGACTCACTCTCTCTGACTCACTCTCTCACTGACTCACTCACTCTCACTGACTAACTCACTCTCTCTGACTGGCCCACTCTCACTGACTGAGTCACTGACTGACTCACTGGCTGACTCACTGGCTGACTCACTCACTCTCACTGACTGACTCACTCACTCTCATTGACTGACTCACTCACTCTCACTGACTGACTCACTCACTCTCACTGACTGACTCACTTACTCTCACTGACTCACTCACTCACTCTCACTGACTCACTCACTCTCACTGACTGACTCACTCACTCTCACTGACTGACTCGCTCACTCTCACTGACTGACTCACTCTCTCTGACTCACTCTCTCTCTCACTGACTCACTCACTCTCACTGACTGACTCGCTCTCACTGACTGACTCACTCTCACTGATTGACTCACTCTCACTGACTGACTCACTCACTCTCACTGACTGACTCACTCACTCTCACTGACTGACTCACTCTCACTGACTGACTCTCTCTCTCTCTCACTGACTGACTCACTCACACTCACTGACTCACTCTCTCTGACTTACTCTCTCTCTCACTGACTCACTCACTCTCACTGACTAACTCACTCTCACTGACTGGCCCACTCTCACTGACTGACTCACTGGCTGACTCACTGGCTGACTCACTCACTCTCACTGACTGACTCACTCACTCTCATTGACTGACTCACTCATCCTCACTGACTGACTCACATACTCTCACTGACTGACTCACTTACTCTCACTGACTGACTCACTCACTCTCACTGACTCACTCACTCTCACTGACTGACTCACTCACTCTCACTGACTGACTCACTCACTCTCACTGACTGACTCACTCTCTCTCTCACTGACTCACTCACTCTCACTGACTGACTCACGCTCACTGACTGACTCACTCTCACTGACTGACTCACTCACTCTCACTGACTGACTCACTCACTCTCACTGACTGACTCGCTCACTCCCACTGACTGACTCACTCTCTCTCTCACTGACTCACTCACTCTCACTGACAGACTCACTCTCACTGACTGACTCACTCTCACTGACTGACTCACTCACTCTCACTGACTGACTCATTCACTCTCACTGACTGACTCACTCTCACTGACTGACTCTCTCTCTCTCTCACTGACTGACTCACTCACACTCACTGACTGACTCACTCACTCTCACTGACTCACTCACTCTCACTGACTCACTCACTCTCACTGACTCACTGACTGACTCATTCTCACTGACTCACTCACTCTCACTGACTGACTCACTCACTCTCACAGACTCACTCACTCTCACTGACTCACTCACTCTCAATGATTTACTCACTCTCACTGACTCACTCACTCACTCTCACTGACTCACTCACTCTCACTGACTCACTCACTCTCACTGACTCACTCACTCTAACTGACTCACTGACTCTCACTGACTCACTGACTCTCACTGACTGACTGACTCACTCTCACTGACTCACTCACTATCACTGACTGGCTCACTCTTACTGACTGAGTCACTGCATGACTCACTTGCTGACTCACTGGCTGACTCACTCACTCTCACTGACTGACTCACTCACTCTCACTGACTGACTCACTTACTCTCACTGACTGACTCACTCACTCTCACTGACTGAGACTCACTCTCACTGACTGACACTCACTCTCACTGACTGACACTCACTCTCACTGACTGACACTCACTCTCACTGACTGACTCACGCACTCTCACTGACTGACTCACTCTCACTGACTGACTGACTCACTCTCACTGACTGACTCGCTCACTCTCACTGACTGACTCACTCTCACTGACTCACTCTCTCTCTCACTGACTCACTCACTCTCACTGACTGACTCACTCTCTCTGACTGACTCACTCTGACTGACTGAGTCACTGCATGACTCACTGGCTGACTCACTGGCTGACTCACTCACTCTCACTGACTGACTCACTCACTCTCACTGACTGACTCACTTACTCTCACTGACTGACTCACTCACTCTCACTGACTGATCTCACTCTCACTGACTGACACTCACTCTCACTGACTGACACTCACTCTCACTGACTGACTCACGCACTCTCACTTTAATTGACTCACTCTCACTGACTCACTGACTCTCACTGACTCACTCACTCACTGACTCACTCTCACTGACTCACTCTCACTGACTGACTGACTCACTCTCATTGACTGACTGACTCACTCTCACTGACTCACTCACTCTCAATGACTCACTCACTCTCACTGACTGACTCACTCACTCTCACTGACTCACTCACTCACTCTCACTGACTCACTCACTCTCACTGACTGACTCACTCTCACTGACTGACACTCACTCTCACTGACTGACACTCACTCTCACTGACTCACTCTCACTGACTCACTTTAATTGACTCACTCTCACTGACTCACTCACTCTCACTGACTCACTCACTCACTGACTCACTCTCACTGACTCACTCTCACTGACTGACTGACTCACTCTCACTGACTGACTGACTCACTCTCACTGACTCACTCACTCTCAATGACTCACTCACTCTCACTGACTGACTCACTCACTCTCACTGACTCACTCACTCACTCTCACTGACTCACTCACTCTCACTGACTCACTGACTGTCACTGACTCACTGACTGACTCACTCTCACTGACTGACTCACTCTCACTGACTCACTCTCACTGACTGACTCACTCACTCTCACTGACTCACTCACTCTCACTGACTGACTCACTCACTCTCACTCTCACTGACTCACTCTCACTGACTCACTTTAATTGACTCACTCTCACTGACTCACTCACTCTCACCGACTCACTCACTCACTGACTCACTCTCACTGACTCACTCTCACTGACTGACTGACTCACTCTCACTGACTAACTGACTCACTCTCACTGACTCGCTCGCTCACTCTCACTGACTCACTCTCACTGACTAACTCACTCTCACTGACACTCACCCACTCTCACACACTGACTGACTCACTCTCACTGACTGACTCCCTCTCACTGACTCACTCTCACTGACTCACTCTCACTGACTGACTCACTCTCACTGACTGACTCACTCTCACTGACTGACTCACTCTCACTGACTGAGTCACTGACTGACCCACTGGCTGACTCACTGGCTGACTCACTCACTCTCACTGACTGACTCACTCACTCTTACTGACTGACTCACTCACTCTCACTGACTGACTCACTTACTCTCACTGACTGACTGACTCACTCTCACTGACTGACTCACTCACTCTCACTGACTGACTCACTCACTCTCACTGACTGACTCACTCACTCTCACTGACTGAGACTCACTCTCACTGACTGACACTAACTCTCACTGACTGACACTCACTCTCACTGACTGACACTCACTCTCACTGACTGACTCACGTACTCTCACTGACTGACTCAGTCTCCCTGACTGACTCACTCACTCTCACTGACTCACTCACTCTCAATGACTGACTCACTCACTCTCACTGACTGACTCGCTCACTCTCACTGACGGACTCACTCTCACTGACTCACTCTCTCTCTCACTGACTCACTCACTCTCACTGACTAACTCACTCTCACTGACTGACTTACTCTCACTGATTGACTCACTCTCACTGACTGACTCACTCACTCTCACTCACTGACTCACTCACTCTCACTGACTGACTCACTCTCACTGACTGAATCACTCACACTCACTGACTGACTCACTCACTCTCACTGACTGACTCACTCACTCTCACTGACTCACTCACTCTCACTGACTCACTCACTCTCAATGATTTACTCACTCTCACTGACTCACTCACTCTCACTGACTCACTCACTCACTCTCACTGACTCACTCACTCTCACTGACTCACTCACTCTAACTGACTCACTGACTCTCACTGACTCAGTGACTCTCACTCACTGACTGACTCACTCTCACTGACTGACTCACTCTCACTGACTGGCTCACTCTCACTGACTGGCTCACTCTCACTGACTGAGTCACTGCATGACTCACTGGCTGACTCACTGGCTGACTCACTCACTCTCACTGACTGACTCACTCACTCTCACTGACTGACTCACTTACTCTCACTGACTGACTCACTCACTCTCACTGACTGAGACTCACTCTCACTGACTGACACTCACTCTCACTGACTGACACTCACTCTCACTGACTGACTCACGCACTCTCACTGACTGACTCAGTCTTCCTGACTCACTCACTCACTCTCAATGACTCACTCACTCTCACTGACTGACTGACTCACTCTCACTGACTGACTCGCTCACTCTCACTGACTGACTCACTCTCACTGACTCACTCTCTCTCTCACTGACTCACTCACTCTCACTGACTGACTCACTCTCACTGACTGACTCACTCTCACTGATTGACTCACTCTCACTGACTGACTCACTCACTCTCACTGACTGACTCACTCACTCTCACTGACTGACTCACTCTCACTGACTGACTCTCTCTCTCACTGACTGAATCACTCACACTCAATGACTGACTCACTCACTCTCACTGACTGACTCACTCACTCTCACTGACTCACTCACTCTCACTGACTCACTCACTCTCAATGATTTACTCACTCTCACTGACTCACTCACTCTCACTGACTCACTCACTCACTCTCACTGACTCACTCACTCTCACTGACTCACTCACTCTAACTGACTCACTGACTCTCACTGACTCAGTGACTCTCACTCACTGACTGACTCACTCTCACTGACTGACTCACTCTCACTGACTGGCTCACTCTCACTGACTGAGTCACTGCATGACTCACTGGCTGGCTCACTGGCTGACTCACTCACTCTCACTGACTGACTCACTCACTCTCACTGACTGACTCACTCACTCTCACTGACTGACTCACTTACTCTCACTGACTGACTCACTCTCACTGACTGACTCACTCACTCTCACTGACTGACACTCACTCTCACTGACTGACTCACACACTCTCACTGACTGACTCAGTCTCTCTGACTGACTCACTCACTATCACTGACTCACTCACTCTCACTGACTGACTGACTCACTCTCACTGACTGACTCGCTCACTCTCACTGACTGACTCAATCTCACTGACTCACTCTCTCTCACACTGACTCACTCACTCTCACTGACTCACTCACTCTCACTGACTGACTCACTCTCACTGACTGACTCACTCACTCTCACTGACTGACTCACTCCCTCTCACTGACTAACTCACTCTCACTGACTGACTCTCTCTCTCTCTCACTGACTGACTCACTCACACTCACTGACTGACTCACTCACTCTCACTGACTGACTCACTCACTCTCACTGATTCACTCACTCTCACTGACTCACTCACTCTCAATGACTCACTCACTCTCACTGACTCACTCACTCACTCTCACTGACTCACTCACTCACTCTCACTGACTCACTCAGTCTCACTGACTCACTCACTCTAACTGACTCACTGACTCTCACTGACTCACTGACTCTCACTCACTGACTCACTCTTACTGACTGACTCACTCTCACTGACTGGCTCACTCTCACTGACTGAGTCACTGCATGACTCACTGGCTGACTCACTGGCTGACTCACTCACTCTCACTGACTGACTCACTCACTCTCACTGACTCACTCACTCACTCGCACTGACTGACTCACTTACTCTCACTGACTGACTCACTCTCACTGACTGACTCACTCACTCTCACTGACTGACTCACTCACTCTCACTCACTGACTCACTCACTCTCACTGACTCACTCACTCTCACTGACTCACTCACTCACTCTCACTGACTCACTCACTCTCACTGACTCACTCACTCACTCTCACTGACTCACTCACTCTCACTGACTAACTCACTCACTCTCACTGACTGAATCACTCTCACTGACTCACTCACTCTCTGACTGACTCACTCTCACTGACTCACTCACTCTTACTGACTGACTCACTCACTCTCACTGACTGACTCACTCTCTCTCTCACTGACTGACTCACTCTCACTGACTGACTCACTCTCTCACTGACTGACTCACTCTCACTGACTCACTCTCACTGACTGACTAACTCTCACTGACTGACTCACTCTCACTGACTGACTCAGTCTCACTGACTCACTCTCACTGACTGACTCACTCTCACTGACTGACTCACTCTCACTGACTCACTCTCACTGATTCACTCTCTCTGACTGACTCACTCTCACTGACTGACTCACTCTCACTCACTGACTGACTCACTCTCACTTACTGACTGACTCACTCTCTCTCTCACTGACTGACTGACTCACTCTCACTGACACTCACCCACTCTCATGCACTGAGTAACTCACTCTCACTGACTAATTCACTCTCACTGACTGATTCACTCTCAATGACTCGCTCGCTCACACTCACTGACTGACTTGCTCACTGACTCACTCTCACTGACTGACTCACTCTCTCACTGACTGATGCACTCACTGACTCACTCTCACTGACTCACTGTCACTGACTCACTGTCACTGACTCACTCTCACTGACTCACTCTCACTGACTCACTCTCACTGACTCACTCCCTCTCACTGACACTCACCCACTCTCACGCACTGACTCACTAACTCTCACTGACTAACTCACTCTCACTGACTGACTCACTCTCACTGATTGACTCACTCTCTCACTGACTGACTCACTCTCACTCTCACAGACTCACTCACTCTCACTGACTGACTCACTCACTCTCACTGACTGCCTCACTCAATCTCACTGACTGACTCACTCACTCTCACTGACTGACTCACTCACCCTCATGGACTCACTCACCCTCACGGACTCACTCACCCTCATGGACTCGCTCACCCTCATGGACTCACTCACCCTCACAGACTCGCTCACCCTCATGGGCTCGCTCACCCTCATGGACTCGCTCACCCTCATGGACTCACTCACTCTCATGGACTCGCTCACTCACTCTCACTTACTCGCTCGCTCACTCTCACTGACTCACTCGCTCACTGACTGACTCGCTCACTGACTGACTTGCTCACTGACTGACTCGCTCACTGACTCACTCTCACTGACTCACTCTCACTAACTCACTTACTCTCACTGACTCACTCACTCTCACTGACTCACTCACTCTCACTGACTGACTCACTCTCACTGACTGACTCACTCTCACTGACTAACTCACTCTCAATGACTGACTCAATCTCACTGGCTGACTCACTCTCACTGACTCACTCTCACTGACTCACTCTCACTGACTCACTCTCACTGACTGACTTACTCTCACTGACTGACTCACTCTCACTGACTGACTCACTCTCACTCACTCACTGACTCACTCTCACTGACTGACTGACTCACTCTCTCACTGACTGACTGACTCACTCTCACTGACACTCACCCACTCTCACGCACTGACTAACTCACTCTCACTGACTAATTCACTCTCACTGACTGACTCACTCTCACTGACTCGCTCTCTCACTCTCACTGACTGACTTGCTCACTGACTCACTCTCACTGACTGACTCACTCACCCTCATGGACTCACTCACCCTCACGGACTCATTCACCCTCACTGACTCGCTCACCCTCATGGACTCACTCACCCTCACAGACTCACTCACTCTCATGGACTCGCTCACTCACTCTCACTTACTCGCTCGCTCACTCTCACTGACTCACTCGCTCACTGACTGACTCGCTCACTGACTCACTCTCACTGACTCACTCTCACTGACTCACTCACTCTCACTGACTCACTCACTCTCACTGACTCACTCACTCTCACTGACTGACTCACTCTCACTGACTGACTCACTCTCACTGACTAACTCACTCTCACAGACTGACTCAATGTCACTGGCTGACTCACTCTCACTGACTCACTCTCACTGACTCACTCTCACTGACTGACTCACTCTCACTGACTGACTCACTCTCACTCACTCACTGACTCACTCTCACTCACTGACTGACTCACTCTCTCTCTCACTGACTGACTGACTCACTCTCACTGACACTCACCCACTCTCACGCACTGACTAATTCACTCTCACTGACTAATTCACTCTCACTGACTGACTCACTCTCACTGACTCGCTCTCTCATTCTCACTGACTGACTTGCTCACTGACTCACTCTCACTGACTGACTCACTCACCCTCATGGACTCACTCACCCTCACGGACTCACTCACCCTCACGGACTCGCTCACCGTCACGGACTCACTCACCCTCACAGACTCGCTCACCCTCATGGGCTCGCTCACCCTCACAGACTTGCTCACCCTCATGGACTCACTCACTCTCATGGACTCGCTCACTCACTCTCACTTACTCACTCGCCCACTCTCACTGACTCACTCGCTCACTGACTGACTCGCTCACTGACTGACTCGCTCACTGACTCACTCTCACTGACTCACTCTCACTGACTCACTCACTCTCACTGACTCACTCACTCTCACTGACTCACTCACTCTCACTGACTCAGTCACTCTCACTGACTGACTCACTCTCACTGACTAACTCACTCTCACTGACTGACTCAATCTCACTGGCTGACTCACTCTCACTGACTCACTCTCACTGACTCACTCTCACTGACTGGCTCACTCTCACTGACTGACTCACTCTCACTGACTGACTCACTCTCACTCACTCACTGACTCACTCTCACTGACTGACTGACTCACTCTCTCTCTCACTGACTGACTGACTCACTCTCACTGACACTCACCCACTCTCACGCACTGACTAACTCACTCTCACTGACTAATTCACTCTCACTGACTGACTCACTCTCACTGACTCGCTCTCTCACTCTCACTGACTGACTTGCTCACTGACTCACTCTCACTGACTGACTCACTCTCACTGACTGACTCACTCACTGACTCACTGTCACTGACTCACTTTCACTGACTCACTCTCACTGACTCACTCACTCTCACTGACACTCACCCACTCTCACGCACTGACTCACTCACTCTCACTGACTGACTCACTCACTCTCACTGACTCACTCACTCACTCTCACTGACTGACTCACTCACTCTGAGTGACTGACTCACTCACTCACTCACTCTCACTGACTGACTCACTCTCACTGACTCACTCACTCACTCTGACTGACTGACTGACTGACTGACTGACTCACTCTGACTGACTGACTGACTCACTCTCACTCACTCACTCACTCACTCTCACTGACTGACTCACTGACTCTCACTGACTGACTCTCTCACTCTCACTGACTCTCTCACTCTCACTGATTGACTCTCTCACTCTCACTGACTGACTCACTCACTCTCACTGACTGACTCACTCTCACTGACTCACTCACTCTCACTGACTCACTCACTCTCACTGACTCACTCACTCTCACTCACTCACTCACTCACTCACTCACTCACTCACTCACTCACTCACTCTCACTGACTCACTCACTCTCACTGACTCACTCACTCTCACTGACTGTCTTAGTCACTCTCACTGACTGACTCACTCTCACTGACTCACTCACTCTCACTGACAGACTCACTCACTCTCTGACTGACTCACTCTCACTGACTGACTCACTCTCACTGACTGACTGACTCACTCTCACTGACTGACTCACTCTCTCTCTCACTGACTGACTCACTCTCACTGACTAACTCACTCTCTCACTGACTGACTCACTCTCACTGACTGACTCACTCTCACTGACTGACTCACTCTCACTGACTGACTCACTCTCTCTCTCACTGACTGACTCACTCTCTCTCTCACTGACTGACTCACTCTCTCACTGACTGACTCACTCTCACTGACTGACTCACTCTCACTCTCACTGACTCACTCTCACTCTCACTGACTCACTCTCACTGACTCACTGACTCACTCTCAGTGACTCACTCTCACTGACTGACTCACTCTCACTGACTGACTCACTCTCACTCACTGACTGACTCACTCTCACTCACTGACTGACTCACTCTCTCTCTCACTGACTGACTGACTCACTCTCACTGACACTCACCCACTCTCACGCACTGACTAACTCACTGTCACTGACTAAGTCACTGTCACTGACTGATTCTCTCTCAATGACTTGCTCGCTCACTCTCACTGACTCACTTGCTCACTGACTCACTCTCACTGACTGATTCACTCTCACTGACTGATTTGCTCACTGACTCACTCTCACTGACTCACTGTCACTGACTCACTCTCACTGACTCACTATCACTGACTCACTCTCACTGACTCACTCCCTCTCACTGACACTCACCCACTTTCACGCACTGACTCACTCACTCTCACTGACTAATTCACTCTCACTGACTGACTCACTCTCACTGATTGACTCACTCTCACTGACTGACTCACTCTCACTGACTGACTCACTCTCACTGACTGACTCTCTCTCTCACTGACTGACTCACTCTCTCTCTCACTGACTGACTGACTCACTCTCACTGACTCACTCACTCTCACTGACTGACTCACTCACTCTCACTGACTGACTCGCTCACTCTCACTGACTGACTCACTCTCTCTCTCACTGACTCACTCACTCTCACTGACTGACTCACGCTCACTGACTGACTCACTCTCACTGACTGACTCACTCACTCTCACTGACTGACTCACTCACTCTCACTGACTGACTCGCTCACTCCCACTGACTGACTCACTCTCTCTCTCACTGACTCACTCACTCTCACTGACAGACTCACTCTCACTGACTGACTCACTCTCACTGACTGACTCACTCTCACTGACTGACTCATTCACTCTCACTGACTGACTCACTCTCACTGACTGACTCTCTCTCTCTCACTGACTGACTCACTCACACTCACTGACTGACTCACTCACTCTCACTGACTCACTCACTCTCACTGACTCACTGACTGACTCACTCTCACTGACTGACTCACTCTCACTGACTCATTCTCACTGACTGACTGACTCACTCTCACTCACTCACTCACTCTCACTGACTGACTCACTCACTCTCACTCTCACTGACTCACTCTCACTGACTCACTTTAATTGACTCACTCTCACTGACTCACTCACTCTCACTGACTCACTCACTCACTGACTCACTCTCACTGACTCACTCTCACTGACTGACTGACTCACTCTCACTGACTGACTGACTCACTCTCACTGACTCACTCACTCTCAATGACTCACTCACTCTCACTGACTGACTCACTCACTCTCACTGACTCACTCACTCACTCTCACTGACTCATTCACTCTCACTGACTCACTGACTGTCACTGACTCACTGACTGACTCACTCTCACTGACTGACTCACTCTCACTGACTCACTCTCACTGACTGACTCACTCACTCTCACTGACTCACTCACTCTCACTGACTGACTCACTCACTCTCACTCTCACTGACTCACTCTCACTGACTCACTTTAATTGACTCACTCTCACTGACTCACCCACTCACTCACTCACTCTCACTGACTCACTCTCACTGACTGACTGACTCACTCTCACTGAATGACTGACTCACTCTCACTGACTCACTCTCACTGACTCACTCTCACTGACTGACTCACTCTCACTGACTGACTCACTCTTACTGACTGACTCACTCTCACTCACTCACTGACTCACTCTCACTGACTGACTGACTCACTCTCTCTCTCTCACTGACTGACTCTCTCTCTCACTGACTGACTCACTCTCTCTCTCACTGACTGACTGACTCTCACTGACTAACTCTCACTGACTGACTCACTCTCACTGACTGACTCACTCTCACTGACTGGCTCACTCTCACTGACTGAGTCACTGACTGACCCACTGGCTGACTCACTGGCTGACTCACTCACTCTCACTGACTGACTCACTCACTCTTACTGACTGACTCACTCACTCTCACTGACTGACTCACTTACTCTCACTGACTGACTGACTCACTCTCACTGACTGACTCACTCACTCTCACTGACTGACTCACTCACTCTCACTGACTGACTCACTCACTCTCACTGACTGAGACTCACTCTCACTGACTGACACTAACTCTCACTGACTGACACTCACTCTCACTGACTGACACTCACTCTCACTGACTGACTCACATACTCTCACTGACTGACTCAGTCTCCCTGACTGACTCACTCACTCTCACTGACTCACTCACTCTCAATGACTGACTCACTCACTCTCACTGACTGACTCGCTCACTCTCACTGACGGACTCACTCTCACTGACTCACTCTCTCTCTCACTGACTCACTCACTCTCACTGACTAACTCACTCTCACTGACTGACTTACTCTCACTGATTGACTCACTCTCACTGACTGACTCACTCACTCTCACTCACTGACTCACTCACTCTCACTGACTGACTCACTCTCACTGACTGACTCTCTCTCTCTCTCACTGACTGACTCACTCACACTCACTGACTGACTCACTCACTCTCACTGACTGACTCACTCACTCTCACTGACTCACTCACTCTCACTGACTCACTCACTCTCAATGATTTACTCACTCTCACTGACTCACTCACTCACTCTCACTGACTCACTCACTCTCACTGACTCACTCACTCTCACTGACTCACTCACTCTAACTGACTCACTGACTCTCACTGACTCACTGACTCTCACTCACTGACTGACTCACTCTCACTGACTGACTCACTCTCACTGACTGGCTCACTCTCACTGACTGAGTCACTGCATGACTCACTGGCTGACTCACTGGCTGACTCACTCACTCTCACTGACTGACTCACTCACTCTCACTGACTGACTCACTTACTCTCACTGACTGACTCACTCACTCTCACTGACTGAGACTCACTCTCACTGACTGACACTCACTCTCACTGACTGACACTCACTCTCACTGACTGACTCACGCACTCTCACTTTAATTGACTCACTCTCACTGACTCACTCACTCTCACTGACTCACTCACTCACTGACTCACTCTCACTGACTCACTCTCACTGACTGACTGACTCACTCTCACTGACTGACTGACTCACTCTCACTGACTCACTCACTCTCAATGACTCACTCACTCTCACTGACTGACTCACTCACTCTCACTGACTCACTCACTCACTCTCACTGACTCACTCACTCTCACTGACTGACTCACTCTCACTGACTGACACTCACTCTCACTGACTGACACTCACTCTCACTGACTCACTCTCACTGACTCACTTTAATTGACTCACTCTCACTGACTCACTCACTCTCACTGACTCACTCACTCACTGACTCACTCTCACTGACTCACTCTCACTGACTGACTGACTCACTCTCACTGACTGACTGACTCACTCTCACTGACTCACTCACTCTCAATGACTCACTCACTCTCACTGACTGACTCACTCACTCTCACTGACTCACTCACTCACTCTCACTGACTCACTCACTCTCACTGACTCACTGACTGTCACTGACTCACTGACTGACTCACTCTCACTGACTGACTCACTCTCACTGACTCACTGACTGACTCACTCACTCTCACTGACTCACTCACTCTCACTGACTGACTCACTCACTCTCACTCTCACTGACTCACTCTCACTGACTCACTTTAATTGACTCACTCTCACTGACTCACTCACTCTCACCGACTCACTCACTCACTGACTCACTCTCACTGACTCACTCTCACTGACTGACTGACTCACTCTCACTGACTAACTGACTCACTCTCACTGACTCGCTCGCTCACTCTCACGGACTCACTCTCACTGACTAACTCACTCTCACTGACACTCACCCACTCTCACACACTGACTGACTCACTCTCACTGACTGACTCCCTCTCACTGACTCACTCTCACTGACTCACTCTCACTGACTGACTCACTCTCACTGACTGACTCACTCTCACTGACTGACTCACTCTCACTGACTGAGTCACTGACTGACCCACTGGCTGACTCACTGGCTGACTCACTCACTCTCACTGACTGACTCACTCACTCTTACTGACTGACTCACTCACTCTCACTGACTGACTCACTTACTCTCACTGACTGACTGACTCACTCTCACTGACTGACTCACTCACTCTCACTGACTGACTCACTCACTCTCACTGACTGACTCACTCACTCTCACTGACTGAGACTCACTCTCACTGATTGACACTAACTCTCACTGACTGACACTCACTCTCACTGACTGACACTCACTCTCACTGACTGACTCACGTACTCTCACTGACTGACTCAGTCTCCCTGACTGACTCACTCACTCTCACTGACTCACTCACTCTCAATGACTGACTCACTCACTCTCACTGACTGACTCGCTCACTCTCACTGACGGACTCACTCTCACTGACTCACTCTCTTTCTCACTGACTCACTCACTCTCACTGACTAACTCACTCTCACTGACTGATTTACTCTCACTGATTGACTCACTCTCACTGACTGACTCACTCACTCTCACTCACTGACTCACTCACTCTCACTGACTGACTCACTCTCACTGACTGACTCTCTCTCTCTCTCACTGACTGACTCACTCACACTCACTGACTGACTCACTCACTCTCACTGACTGACTCACTCACTCTCACTGACTCACTCACTCTCACTGACTCACTCACTCTCAATGATTTACTCACTCTCACTGACTCACTCACTCACTCTCACTGATTCACTCACTCTCACTGACTCACTCACTCTCACTGACTCACTCACTCTAACTGACTCACTGACTCTCACTGACTCACTGACTCTCACTCACTGACTGACTCACTCTCACTGACTGACTCACTCTCACTGACTGACTCACTCACTCTCACTGACTGACACTCACTCTCACTGACTGACTCACACACTCTCACTGACTGACTCAGTCTCTCTGACTGACTCACTCACTCTCACTGACTCACTCACTCTCACTGACTGACTGACTCACTCTCACTGACTGACTCGCTCACTCTCACTGACTGACTCAATCTCACTGACTCACTCTCTCTCACACTGACTCACTCACTCTCACTGACTCACTCACTCTCACTGACTGACTCACTCTCACTGACTGACTCACTCACTCTCACTGACTGACTCACTCCCTCTCACTGACTAACTCACTCTCACTCTCACTGACTGACTCACTCACACTCACTGACTGACTCACTCACTCTCACTCACTGACTCACTCTCACTGACTCACTCACTCTCAATGACTCACTCACTCTCACTGACTCACTCACTCTCACTGACTGACTCACTCTCACTGACTGACTCACTCACTCTCACTGACTGACTCACTCCCTCTCACTGACTAACTCACTCTCACTCTCACTGACTGACTCACTCTCACTGACTGACTCACTCACTCGCACTGACTGACTCACTTACTCTCACTGACTGACTCACTCTCACTGACTGACTCACTCACTCTCACTGACTGACTCACTCACTCTCACTGACTGACTCACTCACTCTCACTGACTGGCTCACTCTCACTGACTGAGTCACTGACTGACTCACTGGCTGACTCACTGGCTGACTCACTCACTCTCACTGACTGACTCACTCACTCTCACTGACTGACTCACTCACTCTCACTGACTCACTCACTCACTCTCACTGACTCACTCACTCTCACTGACTGACTCACTCACTCTCACTGACTGACTCGCTCACTCTCACTGACTGACTCACTCTCTCTGACTCACTCTCTCACTGACTCACTCACTCTCACTGACTAACTCACTCTCTCTGACTGGCCCACTCTCACTGACTGAGTCACTGACTGACTCACTGGCTGACTCACTGGCTGACTCACTCACTCTCACTGACTGACTCACTCACTCTCATTGACTGACTCACTCACTCTCACTGACTGACTCACTCACTCTCACTGACTGACTCACTTACTCTCACTGACTCACTCACTCACTCTCACTGACTCACTCACTCTCACTGACTGACTCACTCACTCTCACTGACTGACTCGCTCACTCTCACTGACTGACTCACTCTCTCTGACTCACTCTCTCTCTCACTGACTCACTCACTCTCACTGACTGACTCGCTCTCACTGACTGACTCACTCTCACTGATTGACTCACTCTCACTGACTGACTCACTCACTCTCACTGACTGACTCACTCACTCTCACTGACTGACTCACTCTCACTGACTGACTCTCTCTCTCTCTCACTGACTGACTCACTCACACTCACTGACTCACTCTCTCTGACTTACTCTCTCTCTCACTGACTCACTCACTCTCACTGACTAACTCACTCTCACTGACTGGCCCACTCTCACTGACTGACTCACTGGCTGACTCACTGGCTGACTCACTCACTCTCACTGACTGACTCACTCACTCTCATTGACTGACTCACTCATCCTCACTGACTGACTCACATACTCTCACTGACTGACTCACTTACTCTCACTGACTGACTCACTCACTCTCACTGACTCACTCACTCTCACTGACTGACTCACTCACTCTCACTGACTGACTCACTCACTCTCACTGACTGACTCACTCTCTCTCTCACTGACTCACTCACTCTCACTGACTGACTCACGCTCACTGACTGACTCACTCTCACTGACTGACTCACTCACTCTCACTGACTGACTCACTCACTCTCACTGACTGACTCGCTCACTCCCACTGACTGACTCACTCTCTCTCTCACTGACTCACTCACTCTCACTGACAGACTCACTCTCACTGACTGACTCACTCTCACTGACTGACTCACTCACTCTCACTGACTGACTCATTCACTCTCACTGACTGACTCACTCTCACTGACTGACTCTCTCTCTCTCTCACTGACTGACTCACTCACACTCACTGACTGACTCACTCACTCTCACTGACTCACTCACTCTCACTGACTCACTCACTCTCACTGACTCACTGACTGACTCACTCTCACTGACTCACTCACTCTCACTGACTGACTCACTCACTCTCACAGACTCACTCACTCTCACTGACTCACTCACTCTCAATGATTTACTCACTCTCACTGACTCACTCACTCACTCTCACTGACTCACTCACTCTAACTGACTCACTGACTCTCACTGACTCACTGACTCTCACTCACTGACTGACTCACTCTCACTGACTGACTCACTCTCACTGACTGGCTCACTCTGACTGACTGAGTCACTGCATGACTCACTGGCTGACTCACTGGCTGACTCACTCACTCTCACTGACTGACTCACTCACTCTCACTGACTGACTCACTTACTCTCACTGACTGACTCACTCACTCTCACTGACTGAGACTCACTCTCACTGACTGACACTCACTCTCACTGACTGACACTCACTCTCACTGACTGACTCACGCACTCTCACTTTAATTGACTCACTCTCACTGACTCACTGACTCTCACTGACTCACTCACTCACTGACTCACTCTCACTGACTCACTCTCACTGACTGACTGACTCACTCTCATTGACTGACTGACTCACTCTCACTGACTCACTCACTCTCAATGACTCACTCACTCTCACTGACTGACTCACTCACTCTCACTGACTCACTCACTCACTCTCACTGACTCACTCACTCTCACTGACTGACTCACTCTCACTGACTGACACTCACTCTCACTGACTGACACTCACTCTCACTGACTCACTCTCACTGACTCACTTTAATTGACTCACTCTCACTGACTCACTCACTCTCACTGACTCACTCACTCACTGATTCACTCTCACTGACTCACTCTCACTGACTGACTGACTCACTCTCACTGACTGACTGACTCACTCTCACTGACTCACTCACTCTCAATGACTCACTCACTCTCACTGACTGACTCACTCACTCTCACTGACTCACTCACTCACTCTCACTGACTCACTCACTCTCACTGACTCACTGACTGTCACTGACTCACTGACTGACTCACTCTCACTGACTGACTCACTCTCACTGACTCACTCTCACTGACTGACTCACTCACTCTCACTGACTCACTCACTCTCACTGACTGACTCACTCACTCTCACTCTCACTGACTCACTCTCACTGACTCACTTTAATTGACTCACTCTCACTGACTCACTCACTCTCACCGACTCACTCACTCACTGACTCACTCTCACTGACTCACTCTCACTGACTGACTGACTCACTCTCACTGACTAACTGACTCACTCTCACTGACTCGCTCGCTCACTCTCACTGACTCACTCTCACTGACTAACTCACTCTCACTGACACTCACCCACTCTCACACACTGACTGACTCACTCTCACTGACTGACTCCCTCTCACTGACTCACTCTCACTGACTCACTCTCACTGACTGACTCACTCTCACTGACTGACTCACTCTCACTGACTGACTCACTCTCACTGACTGAGTCACTGACTGACCCACTGGCTGACTCACTGGCTGACTCACTCACTCTCACTGACTGACTCACTCACTCTTACTGACTGACTCACTCACTCTCACTGACTGACTCACTTACTCTCACTGACTGACTGACTCACTCTCACTGACTGACTCACTCACTCTCACTGACTGACTCACTCACTCTCACTGACTGACTCACTCACTCTCACTGACTGAGACTCACTCTCACTGACTGACACTAACTCTCACTGACTGACACTCACTCTCACTGACTGACACTCACTCTCACTGACTGACTCACGTACTCTCACTGACTGACTCAGTTTCCCTGACTGACTCACTCACTCTCACTGACTCACTCACTCTCAATGACTGACTCACTCACTCTCACTGACTGACTCGCTCACTCTCACTGACGGACTCACTCTCACTGACTCACTCTCTCTCTCACTGACTCACTCACTCTCACTGACTAACTCACTCTCACTGACTGACTTACTCTCACTGATTGACTCACTCTCACTGACTGACTCACTCACTCTCACTCACTGACTCACTCACTCTCACTGACTGACTCACTCTCACTGACTGAATCACTCACACTCACTGACTGACTCACTCACTCTCACTGACTGACTCACTCACTCTCACTGACTCACTCACTCTCACTGACTCACTCACTCTCAATGATTTACTCACTCTCACTGACTCACTCACTCTCACTGACTCACTCACTCACTCTCACTGACTCACTCACTCTCACTGACTCACTCACTCTAACTGACTCACTGACTCTCACTGACTCAGTGACTCTCACTCACTGACTGACTCACTCTCACTGACTGACTCACTCTCACTGACTGGCTCACTCTCACTGACTGGCTCACTCTCACTGACTGAGTCACTGCATGACTCACTGGCTGACTCACTGGCTGACTCACTCACTCTCACTGACTGACTCACTCACTCTCACTGACTGACTCACTTACTCTCACTGACTGACTCACTCACTCTCACTGACTGAGACTCACTCTCACTGACTGACACTCACTCTCACTGACTGACACTCACTCTCACTGACTGACTCACGCACTCTCACTGACTGACTCAGTCTTCCTGACTCACTCACTCACTCTCAATGACTCACTCACTCTCACTGACTGACTGACTCACTCTCACTGACTGACTCGCTCACTCTCACTGACTGACTCACTCTCACTGACTCACTCTCTCTCTCACTGACTCACTCACTCTCACTGACTGACTCACTCTCACTGACTGACTCACTCTCACTGATTGACTCACTCTCACTGACTGACTCACTCACTCTCACTGACTGACTCACTCACTCTCACTGACTGACTCACTCTCACTGACTGACTCTCTCTCTCACTGACTGAATCACTCACACTCAATGACTGACTCACTCACTCTCACTGACTGACTCACTCACTCTCACTGACTCACTCACTCTCACTGACTCACTCACTCTCAATGATTTACTCACTCTCACTGACTCACTCACTCTCACTGACTCACTCACTCACTCTCACTGACTCACTCACTCTCACTGACTCACTCACTCTAACTGACTCACTGACTCTCACTGACTCAGTGACTCTCACTCACTGACTGACTCACTCTCACTGACTGACTCACTCTCACTGACTGGCTCACTCTCACTGACTGAGTCACTGCATGACTCACTGGCTGGCTCACTGGCTGACTCACTCACTCTCACTGACTGACTCACTCACTCTCACTGACTGACTCACTCACTCTCACTGACTGACTCACTTACTCTCACTGACTGACTCACTCTCACTGACTGACTCACTCACTCTCACTGACTGACACTCACTCTCACTGACTGACTCACACACTCTCACTGACTGACTCAGTCTCTCTGACTGACTCACTCACTATCACTGACTCACTCACTCTCACTGACTGACTGACTCACTCTCACTGACTGACTCGCTCACTCTCACTGACTGACTCAATCTCACTGACTCACTCTCTCTCACACTGACTCACTCACTCTCACTGACTCACTCACTCTCACTGACTGACTCACTCTCACTGACTGACTCACTCACTCTCACTGACTGACTCACTCCCTCTCACTGACTAACTCACTCTCACTGACTGACTCTCTCTCTCTCTCACTGACTGACTCACTCACACTCACTGACTGACTCACTCACTCTCACTGACTGACTCACTCACTCTCACTGATTCACTCACTCTCACTGACTCACTCACTCTCAATGACTCACTCACTCTCACTGACTCACTCACTCACTCTCACTGACTCACTCACTCACTCTCACTGACTCACTCAGTCTCACTGACTCACTCACTCTAACTGACTCACTGACTCTCACTGACTCACTGACTCTCACTCACTGACTCACTCTTACTGACTGACTCACTCTCACTGACTGGCTCACTCTCACTGACTGAGTCACTGCATGACTCACTGGCTGACTCACTGGCTGACTCACTCACTCTCACTGACTGACTCACTCACTCTCACTGACTCACTCACTCACTCGCACTGACTGACTCACTTACTCTCACTGACTGACTCACTCTCACTGACTGACTCACTCACTCTCACTGACTGACTCACTCACTCTCACTGACTGACTCACTCACTCTCACTGACTGGCTCACTCTCACTGACTGAGTCACTGACTGACTCACTGGCTGACTCACTGGCTGACTCACTCACTCTCACTGACTGACTCACTCACTCTCACTGACTGACTCACTCACTCTCACTGACTCACTCACTCACTCTCACTGACTCACTCACTCTCACTGACTGACTCACTCACTCTCACTGACTGACTCGCTCACTCTCACTGACTGACTCACTCTCTCTGACTCACTCTCTCTTTCACTGACTCACTCACTCTCACTGACTAACTCACTCTCACTGACTGGCCCACTCTCACTGACTGAGTCACTGACTGACTCACTGGCTGACTCACTGGCTGACTCACTCACTCTCACTGACTGACTCACTCACTCTCATTGACTGACTCACTCACTCTCACTGACTGACTCACTCACTCTCACTGACTGACTCACTTACTCTCACTGACTCACTCACTCACTCTCACTGACTCACTCACTCTCACTGACTGACTCACTCACTCTCACTGACTGACTCGCTCACTCTCACTGACTGACTCACTCTCTCTGACTCTCTCTCTCACTGACTCACTCACTCTCACTGACTGACTCGCTCTCACTGACTGACTCACTCTCACTGATTGACTCACTCTCACTGACTGACTCACTCACTCTCACTGACTGACTCACTCACTCTCACTGACTGACTCACTCTCACTGACTGACTCTCTCTCTCTCTCACTGACTGACTCACTCACACTCACTGACTCACTCTCTCTGACTTACTCTCTCTCTCACTGACTCACTCACTCTCACTGACTAACTCACTCTCACTGACTGGCCCACTCTCACTGACTGAGTCACTGACTGACTCACTGGCTGACTCACGGGCTGACTCACTCACTCTCACTGACTGACTCACTCACTCTCATTGACTGACTCACTCATCCTCACTGACTGACTCACATACTCTCACTGACTGACTCACTTACTCTCACTGACTGACTCACTCACTCTCACTGACTCACTCACTCTCACTGACTGACTCACTCACTCTCACTGACTGACTCACTCACTCTCACTGACTGACTCACTCTCTCTCTCACTGACTCACTCACTCTCACTGACTGACTCACGCTCACTGACTGACTCACTCTCACTGACTGACTCACTCACTCTCACTGACTGACTCACTCACTCTCACTGACTGACTCGCTCACTCCCACTGACTGACTCACTCTCTCTCTCACTGACTCACTCACTCTCACTGACAGACTCACTCTCACTGACTGACTCACTCTCACTGACTGACTCACTCACTCTCACTGACTGACTCATTCACTCTCACTGACTGACTCACTCTCACTGACTGACTCTCTCTCTTCCACTGACTGACTCACTCACACTCACTGACTGACTCACTCACTCTCACTGACTCACTCACTCTCACTGACTCACTCACTCTCACTGACTCACTGACTGACTAACTCTCACTGACTGACTCACTCTCACTGACTCACTCTCACTGACTGACTGACTCACTCTCACTCTCACTGACTCACTCTCACTGACTCACTTTAATTGACTCACTCTCACTGACTCACTCACTCTCACTGACTCACTCACTCACTGACTCACTCTCACTGACTCACTCTCACTGACTGACTGACTCACTCTCACTGACTGACTGACTCACTCTCACTGACTCACTCACTCTCAATGACTCACTCACTCTCACTGACTGACTGACTCACTCTCACTGGCTGACTCACTCACTCTCACTGACTGACTCACTCACTCTTACTGACTGACTCACTCACTCTCACTGACTGACTCACTCACTCTCACTGACTGACTCACTCACTCTCACTGACTGACTCACTCACTCTCACTGACTGAGACTCACTCTCACTGACTGACACTAACTCTCACTGACTGACACTCACTCTCACTGACTGACACTCACTCTCACTGACTGACTCACGTACTCTCACTGACTGACTCAGTCTCCCTGACTGACTCACTCACTCTCACTGACTCACTCACTCTCAATGACTGACTCACTCACTCTCACTGACTGACTCGCTCACTCTCACTGACGGACTCACTCTCACTGACTCACTCTCTCTCTCACTGACTCACTCACTCTCACTGACTAACTCACTCTCACTGACTGACTTACTCTCACTGATTGACTCACTCTCACTGACTGACTCACTCACTCTCACTCACTGACTCACTCACTCTCACTGACTGACTCACTCTCACTGACTGAATCACTCACACTCACTGACTGACTCACTCACTCTCACTGACTGACTCACTCACTCTCACTGACTCACTCACTCTCACTGACTCACTCACTCTCAATGATTTACTCACTCTCACTGACTCACTCACTCTCACTGACTCACTCACTCACTCTCACTGACTCACTCACTCTCACTGACTCACTCACTCTAACTGACTCACTGACTCTCACTGACTCAGTGACTCTCACTCACTGACTGACTCACTCTCACTGACTGACTCACTCTCACTGACTGGCTCACTCTCACTGACTGGCTCACTCTCACTGACTGAGTCACTGCATGACTCACTGGCTGACTCACTGGCTGACTCACTCACTCTCACTGACTGACTCACTCACTCTCACTGACTGACTCACTTACTCTCACTGACTGACTCACTCACTCTCACTGACTGAGACTCACTCTCACTGACTGACACTCACTCTCACTGACTGACACTCACTCTCACTGACTGACTCACGCACTCTCACTGACTGACTCAGTCTTCCTGACTCACTCACTCACTCTCACTGACTCACTCACTCTCACTGACTGACTGACTCACTCTCACTGACTGACTCGCTCACTCTCACTGACTGACTCACTCTCACTGACTCACTCTCTCTCTCACTGACTCACTCACTCTCACTGACTGACTCACTCTCACTGACTGACTCACTCTCACTGATTGACTCACTCTCACTGACTGACTCACTCACTCTCACTGACTGACTCACTCACTCTCACTGACTGACTCACTCTCACTGACTGACTCTCTCTCTCTCTCACTGACTGAATCACTCACACTCACTGACTGACTCACTCACTCTCACTGACTGACTCACTCACTCTCACTGACTCACTCACTCTCACTGACTCACTCACTCTCAATGATTTACTCACTCTCACTGACTCACTCACTCTCACTGACTCACTCACTCACTCTCACTGACTCACTCACTCTCACTGACTCACTCACTCTAACTGACTCACTGACTCTCACTGACTCAGTGACTCTCACTCACTGACTGACTCACTCTCACTGACTGACTCACTCTCACTGACTGGCTCACTCTCACTGACTGAGTCACTGCATGACTCACTGGCTGGCTCACTGGCTGACTCACTCACTCTCACTGACTGACTCACTCACTCTCACTGACTGACTCACTCACTCTCACTGACTGACTCACTTACTCTCACTGACTGACTCACTCTCACTGACTGACTCACTCACTCTCACTGACTGACACTCACTCTCACTGACTGACTCACACACTCTCACTGACTGACTCAGTCTCTCTGACTGACTCACTCACTCTCACTGACTCACTCACTCTCACTGACTGACTGACTCACTCTTACTGACTGACTCGCTCACTCTCACTGACTGACTCAATCTCACTGACTCACTCTCTCTCACACTGACTCACTCACTCTCACTGACTCACTCACTCTCACTGACTCACTCACTCTCACTGACTGACTCACTCACTCTCACTGACTGACTCACTCCCTCTCACTGACTAACTCACTCTCACTGACTGACTCTCTCTCTCTCTCACTGACTGACTCACTCACACTCACTGACTGACTCACTCACTCTCACTGACTGACTCACTCACTCTCACTGATTCACTCACTCTCACTGACTCACTCACTCTCAATGACTCACTCACTCTCACTGACTCACTCACTCACTCTCACTGACTCACTCACTCACTCTCACTGACTCACTCAGTCTCACTGACTCACTCACTCTAACTGACTCACTGACTCTCACTGACTCACTGACTCTCACTCACTGACTCACTCTTACTGACTGACTCACTCTCACTGACTGGCTCACTCTCACTGACTGAGTCACTGCATGACTCACTGGCTGACTCACTGGCTGACTCACTCACTCTCACTGACTGACTCACTCACTCTCACTGACTGACTCACTCACTCGCACTGACTGACTCACTTACTCTCACTGACTGACTCACTCTCACTGACTGACTCACTCACTCTCACTGACTGACTCACTCACTCTCACTGACTGACTCACTCACTCTCACTGACTGGCTCACTCTCACTGACTGAGTCACTGACTGACTCACTGGCTGACTCACTGGCTGACTCACTCACTCTCACTGACTGACTCACTCACTCTCACTGACTGACTCACTCACTCTCACTGACTCACTCATTCACTCTCACTGACTCACTCACTCTCACTGACTGACTCACTCACTCTCACTGAC
This sequence comes from Triturus cristatus, assembly GCF_964204655.1. Taxonomy (NCBI): domain Eukaryota; kingdom Metazoa; phylum Chordata; class Amphibia; order Caudata; family Salamandridae; genus Triturus; species Triturus cristatus. The sequence continues at coordinate 217,987,988 of NC_140579.1, forward strand.
TGACTCGCTCTCACTGACTGGCCCACTCTCACTGACTGAGTCACTGACTGACTCACTGGCTGACTCACGGGCTGACTCACTCACTCTCACTGACTGACTCACTCACTCTCATTGACTGACTCACTCATCCTCACTGACTGACTCACATACTCTCACTGACTGACTCACTTACTCTCACTGACTGACTCACTCACTCTCACTGACTCACTCACTCTCACTGACTGACTCACTCACTCTCACTGACTGACTCACTCACTCTCACTGACTGACTCACTCTCTCTCTCACTGACTCACTCACTCTCACTGACTGACTCACGCTCACTGACTGACTCACTCTCACTGACTGACTCACTCACTCTCACTGACTGACTCACAGACTCTCACTGACTGACTCGCTCACTCCCACTGACTGACTCACTCTCTCTCTCACTGACTCACTCACTCTCACTGACAGACTCACTCTCACTGACTGACTCACTCTCACTGACTGACTCACTCACTCTCACTGACTGACTCATTCACTCTCACTGACTGACTCACTCTCACTGACTGACTCTCTCTCTCTCACTGACTGACTCACTCACACTCACTGACTGACTCACTCACTCTCACTGACTCACTCACTCTCACTGACTCACTCACTCTCACTGACTCACTGACTGACTCACTCTCACTGACTGACTCACTCTCACTGACTCACTCTCACTGACTGACTGACTCACTCTCACTGACTCACTCACTCTCACTGACTGACTCACTCACTCTCACTCTCACTGACTCACTCTCACTGACTCACTTTAATTGACTCACTCTCACTGACTCACTCACTCTCACTGACTCACTCACTCACTGACTCACTCTCACTGACTCACTCTCACTGACTGACTGACTCACTCTCACTGACTGACTGACTCACTCTCACTGACTCACTCACTCTCAATGACTCACTCACTCTCCCTGACTGACTCACTCACTCTCACTGACTCACTCACTCACTCTCACTGACTCATTCACTCTCACTGACTCACTGACTGTCACTGACTCACTGACTGACTCACTCTCACTGACTGACTCACTCTCACTGACTCACTCTCACTGACTGACTCACTCACTCTCACTGACTCACTCACTCTCACTGACTGACTCACTCACTCTCACTCTCACTGACTCACTCTCACTGACTCACTTTAATTGACTCACTCTCACTGACTCACTCACTCACTGACTCACTCTCACTGACTCACTCTCACTGACTGACTGACTCACTCTCACTGACTGACTGACTCACTCTCACTGACTCGCTCGCTCACTCTCACTGACTGACTCTCACTGACTGACTCACTCTCACTGACACTCACCCACTCTCACACACTGACTGACTCACTCTCACTGACTGACTCCCTCTCACTGACTCACTCTCACTGACTCACTCTCACTGACTGACTCACTCTCACTGACTGACTCACTCTCACTGACTGGCTCACTCTCACTGACTGAGTCACTGACTGACCCACTGGCTGACTCACTGGCTGACTCACTCACTCTCACTGACTGACTCACTCACTCTTACTGACTGACTCACTCACTCTCACTGACTGACTCACTTACTCTCACTGACTGACTGACTCACTCTCACTGACTGACTCACTCACTCTCACTGACTGACTCACTCACTCTCACTGACTGACTCACTCACTCTCACTGACTGAGACTCACTCTCACTGACTGACACTAACTCTCACTGACTGACACTCACTCTCACTGACTGACACTCACTCTCACTGACTGACTCACGTACTCTCACTGACTGACTCAGTCTCCCTGACTGACTCACTCACTCTTACTGACTCACTCACTCTCAATGACTGACTCACTCACTCTCACTGACTGACTCGCTCACTCTCACTGACTGACTCACTCTCACTGACTCACTCTCACTGACTGACTCACTCTCACTGACTGACTCACTCTCACTGACTGACTCACTCTCACTGATTGACTCACTCTCACTGACTGACTCACTCACTCTCACTCACTGACTCACTCACTCTCACTGACTGACTCACTCTCACTGACTGACTCACTCACTCTCACTGACTGACTCGCTCACTCTCACTGACTGACTCACTCTCACTGACTGACTCTCTCTCTCACTGACTCACTCACACTCACTGACTCACTCTCTCTGACTTACTCTCTCTCTCACTGACTCACTCACTCTCACTGACTAACTCACTCTCACTGACTGGCCCACTCTCACTGACTGTGTCACTGACTGACTCACTGGCTGACTCACTGGCTGACTCACTCACTCTCACTGACTGACTCACTCACTCTCATTGACTGACTCACTCATCCTCACTGACTGACTCACATACTCTCACTGACTGACTCACTTACTCTCACTGACTGACTCACTCACTCTCACTGACTCACTCACTCTCACTGACTGACTCACTCACTCTAACTGACTGACTCGCTCACTCTCACTGACTCACTCACTCTCACTGACTGACTCACTCACTCTCACTGACTGACTCACGCTCACTGACTGACTCACTCTCACTGACTGACTCACTCACTCTCACTGACTGACTCACTCACTCTCACTGACTGACTCGCTCACTCCCACTGACTGACTCACTCTCTCTCTCACTGACTCACTCACTCTCACTGACAGACTCACTCTCACTGACTGACTCACTCTCACTGACTGACTCACTCACTCTCACTGACTGACTCATTCACTCTCACTGACTGACTCACTCTCACTGACTGACTCACTCTCACTGACTGACTCACTCACACTCACTGACTGACTCACTCACTCTCACTGACTCACTCACTCTCACTGACTCACTCACTCTCACTGACTCACTGACTGACTCACTCTCACTGACTGACTCACTCTCACTGACTCACTCTCACTGACTGACTGACTCACTCTCACTGACTCACTCACTCTCACTGACTGACTCACTCACTCTCACTCTCACTGACTCACTCTCACTGACTCACTTTAATTGACTCACTCTCACTGACTCACTCACTCTCACTGACTCACTCACTCACTGACTCACTCTCACTGACTCACTCTCACTGACTGACTGACTCACTCTCACTGACTGACTGACTCACTCTCACTGACTCACTCACTCTCAATGACTCACTCACTCTCACTGACTGACTCACTCACTCTCACTGACTCACTCACTCACTCTCACTGACTCATTCACTCTCACTGACTCACTGACTGTCACTGACTCACTGACTGACTCACTCTCACTGACTGACTCACTCTCACTGACTCACTCCCACTGACTGACTCACTCACTCTCACTGACTCACTCACTCTCACTGACTGACTCACTCACTCTCACTGACTCACTATCACTGACTCACTTTAATTGACTCACTCTCACTGACTCACTCACTCACTGACTCACTCTCACTGACTCACTCTCACTGACTGACTGACTCACTCTCACTGACTGACTGACTCACTCTCACTGACTCGCTCGCTCACTCTCACTGACTGACTCTCACTGACTGACTCACTCTCACTGACTCACTCTCACTGACTGACTGACTCACTCTCACTGACTGACTGACTCACTCTCACTGACTCGCTCGCTCACTCTCACTGACTGACTCTCACTGACTGACTCACTCTCACTGACACTCACCCACTCTCACACACTGACTGACTCACTCTCACTGACTGACTCCCTCTCACTGACTCACTCTCACTGACTCACTCTCACTGACTGACTCACTCTCACTGACTGACTCACTCTCACTGACTGGCTCACTCTCACTGACTGAGTCACTGACTGACCCACTGGCTGACTCACTGGCTGACTCACTCACTCTCACTGACTGACTCACTCACTCTTACTGACTGACTCACTCACTCTCACTGACTGACTCACTTACTCTCACTGACTGACTGACTCACTCTCACTGACTGACTCACTCACTCTCACTGACTGACTCACTCACTCTCACTGACTGACTCACTCACTCTCACTGACTGAGACTCACTCTCATTGACTGACACTAACTCTCACTGACTGACACTCACTCTCACTGACTGACACTCACTCTCACTGACTGACTCACGTACTCTCACTGACTGACTCAGTCTCCCTGACTGACTCACTCACTCTTACTGACTCACTCACTCTCAATGACTGACTCACTCACTCTCACTGACTGACTCGCTCACTCTCACTGACTGACTCACTCTCACTAAATCACTCTCTCTCTCACTGACTCACTCTCACTGACTGACTCACTCTCACTGACTGACTCACTCTCACTGATTGACTCACTCTCACTGACTGACTCACTCACTCTCACTCACTGACTCACTCACTCTCACTGACTGACTCACTCTCACTGACTGACTTACTCACTCTCACTGACTGACTCACTCACTCTCACTGACTGACTCACTCTCACTGACTGACTCTCTCTCTCGCTCACTGACTGACTCACTCACACTCACTGACTCACTCTCTCTGACTTACTCTCTCTCTCACTGACTCACTCACTCTCACTGACTAACTCACTCTCACTGACTGGCCCACTCTCACTGACTGAGTCACTGACTGACTCACTGGCTGACTCACTGGCTGACTCACTCACTCTCACTGACTGACTCACTCACTCTCATTGACTGACTCACTCATCCTCACTGACTGACTCACATACTCTCACTGACTGACTCACTTACTCTCACTGACTGACTCACTCACTCTCACTGACTCACTCACTCTCTCTGACTGACTCACTCACTCTCACTGACTGACTCGCTCACTCTCACTGACTGACTCACTCTCTCTCTCACTGACTCACTCACTCTCACTGACTGACTCACGCTCACTGACTGACTCACTCTCACTGACTGACTCGCTCACTCTCACTGACTGACTCACTCTCTCTCTCACTGACTCACTCACTCTCACTGACAGACTCACTCTCACTGACTGACTCACTCTCACTGACTGACTCACTCACTCTCACTGACTGACTCATTCACTCTCACTGACTGACTCACTCTCACTGACTGACTCTCTCTCTCTCACTGACTGACTCACTCACACTCACTGACTGACTCACTCACTCTCACTGACTCACTCACTCTCACTGACTCACTCACTCTCACTGACTCACTGACTGACTCACTCTCACTGACTGACTCACTCTCACTGACTCACTCTCACTGACTGACTGACTCACTCTCACTGACTCACTCACTCTCACTGACTGACTCACTCACTCTCACTCTCACTGACTCACTCTCACTGACTCACTTTAATTGACTCACTCTCACTGACTCACTCACTCTCACTGACTCACTCACTCACTGACTCACTCTCACTGACTCACTCTCACTGACTGACTGACTCACTCTCACTGACTGACTGACTCACTCTCACTGACTCACTCACTCTCAATGACTCACTCACTCTCACTGACTGACTCACTCACTCTCACTGACTCACTCACTCACTCTCACTGACTCATTCACTCTCACTGACTCACTGACTGTCACTGACTCACTGACTGACTCACTCTCACTGACTGACTCACTCTCACTGACTCACTCTCACTGACTGACTCACTCACTCTCACTGACTCACTCACTCTCACTGACTGACTCACTCACTCTCACTCTCACTGACTCACTCTCACTGACTCACTTTAATTGACTCACTCTCACTGACTCACTCACTCACTGACTCACTCTCACTGACTCACTCTCACTGACTGACTGACTCACTCTCACTGACTGACTGACTCACTCTCACTGACTCGCTCGCTCACTCTCACTGACTGACTCTCACTGACTGACTCACTCTCACTGACTCACTCTCACTGACTGACTGACTCACTCTCACTGACTGACTGACTCACTCTCACTGACTCGCTCGCTCACTCTCACTGACTGACTCTCACTGACTGACTCACTCTCACTGACACTCACCCACTCTCACACACTGACTGACTCACTCTCACTGACTGACTCCCTCTCACTGACTCACTCTCACTGACTCACTCTCACTGACTGACTCACTCTCACTGACTGACTCACTCTCACTGACTGGCTCACTCTCACTGACTGAGTCACTGACTGACCCACTGGCTGACTCACTGGCTGACTCACTCACTCTCACTGACTGACTCACTCACTCTTACTGACTGACTCACTCACTCTCACTGACTGACTCACTTACTCTCACTGACTGACTGACTCACTCTCACTGACTGACTCACTCACTCTCACTGACTGACTCACTCACTCTCACTGACTGACTCACTCACTCTCACTGACTGATACTCACTCTCACTGACTGACACTAACTCTCACTGACTGACACTCACTCTCACTGACTGACACTCACTCTCACTGACTGACTCACGTACTCTCACTGACTGACTCAGTCTCCCTGACTGACTCACTCACTCTTACTGACTCACTCACTCTCAATGACTGACTCACTCACTCTCACTGACTGACTCGCTCACTCTCACTGACTGACTCACTCTCACTGACTCACTCTCTCTCTCACTGACTCACTCTCACTGACTGACTCACTCTCACTGACTGACTCACTCTCACTGATTGACTCACTCTCACTGACTGACTCACTCACTCTCACTCACTGACTCACTCACTCTCACTGACTGACTCACTCTCACTGACTGACTCTCTCTCTCTCTCACTGACTGACTCACTCACACTCACTGACTGACTCACTCACTCTCACTGACTGACTCACTCACTCTCACTGACTCACTCACTCTCACTGACTCACTCACTCTCAATGATTTACTCACTCTCACTGACTCACTCACTCACTCTCACTGACTCACTCACTCTCACTGACTCACTCACTCTAACTGACTCACTGACTCTCACTGACTCACTGACTCTCACTCACTGACTGACTCACTCTCACTGACTGACTCACTCTCACTGACTGGCTCACTCTCACTGACTGAGTCACTGCATGACTCACTGGCTGACTCACTGGCTGACTCACTCACTCTCATTGACTGACTCACTCACTCTCACTGACTGACTCACTTACTCTCACTGACTGACTCACTCACTCTCACTGACTGAGACTCACTCTCACTGACTGACACTCACTCTCACTGACTGACACTCACTCTCACTGACTGACACTCACTCTCACTGACTGACTCATGCACTCTCACTGACTGACTCAGTCTCCCTGACTCACTCACTCACTCACTCTCACTGACTCACTCACTCTCACTGACTGACTGACTCACTCTCACTGACTGACTCGCTCACTCTCACTGACTGACTCACTCACTCTCACTGACTGACTCACTTACTCTCACTGACTGACTCACTCACTCTCACTGACTGAGACTCACTCTCACTGACTGACACTCACTCTCACTGACTGACACTCACTCTCACTGACTGACACTCACTCTCACTGACTGACTCACGCACTCTCACTGACTGACTCAGTCTCACTGACTCACTCTCTCTCTCACTGACTCACTCACTCTCACTGACTGACTCACTCTCACTGACTGACTCACTCTCACTGACTGACTCACTCACTCTCACCGACTGACTCACTCAATCTCACTGACTGACTCGCTCACTCCCACTGACTGACTCACTCTCTCTCTCACTGACTCACTCACTCTCACTGACAGACTCACTCTCACTGACTGACTCACTCTCACTGACTGACTCACTCACTCTCACTGACTGACTCATTCACTCTCACTGACTGACTCACTCTCACTGACTGACTCTCTCTCTCTCACTGACTGACTCACTCACACTCACTGACTGACTCACTCACTCTCACTGATTCACTCACTCACTGACTCACTCTCACTGACTCACTCTCACTGACTGACTGACTCACTCTCACTGACTGACTGACTCACTCTCACTGACTCACTCACTCTCAATGACTCACTCACTCTCACTGACTGACTCACTCACTCTCACTGACTCACTCACTCACTCTCACTGACTCACTCACTCTCACTGACTCACTGACTGTCACTGACTCACTGACTGACTCACTCTCACTGACTGACTCACTCTCACTGACTCACTCTCACTGACTGACTCACTCACTCTCACTGACTCACTCACTCTCACTGACTGACTCACTCCCTCTCACTCTCACTGACTCACTCTCACTGACTCACTTTAATTGACTCACTCTCACTGACTCACTCACTCTCACTGACTCACTCACTCACTGACTCACTCTCACTGACTCACTCTCACTGACTGACTGACTCACTCTCACTGACTGACTGACTCACTCTCACTGACTCGCTCGCTCACTCTCACTGACTAACTCTCACTGACTGACTCACTCTCACTGACACTCACCCACTCTCACACACTGACTGACTCACTCTCACTGACTGACTCACTCTCACTGACTCACTCTCACTGACTCACTCTCACTGACTGACTCACTCTCACTGACTGACTCACTCTCACTGACTGGCTCACTCTCACTGACTGAGTCACTGACTGACTCACTGGCTGACTCACTGGCTGACTCACTCACTCTCACTGACTGACTCACTCACTCTTACTGACTGACTCACTCACTCTCACTGACTGACTCACTTACTCTCACTGACTGACTGACTCACTCTCACTGACTGACTCACTCACTCTCACTGACTGACTCACTCACTCTCACTGACTGACTCACTCATTCTCACTGACTGAGACTCACTCTCACTGACTGACACTAACTCTCACTGACTGACACTCACTCTCACTGACTGACACTCACTCTCACTGACTGACTCACGTACTCTCACTGACTGACTCAGTCTCCCTGACTGACTCACTCACTCTCACTGACTCACTCACTCTCAATGACTGACTCACTCACTCTCACTGACTGACTCGCTCACTCTCACTGACTGACTCACTCTCACTGACTCACTCTCCCTCTCACTGACTCACTCACTCTCACTGACTGACTCACTCTCACTGACTGACTCACTCTCACTGATTGACCCACTCTCACTGACTGACTCACTCACTCTCACTCACTGACTCACTCACTCTCACTGACTGACTCACTCTCACTGACTGACTCTCTCTCTCTCACTGACTGACTCACTCACACTCACTGACTGACTCACTCACTCTCACTGACTCACTCACTCTCACTGACTCACTCACTCTCAATGATTTACTCACTCTCACTGACTCACTCACTCACTCTCACTGACTCACTCTCACTGACTCACTCACTCTCACTGACTCACTCACTCTAACTGACTCACTGACTCTCACTGACTCACTGACTCTCACTCACTGACTGACTCACTCTCACTGACTGACTCACTCTCACTGACTGGCTCACTCTCACTGACTGAGTCACTGCATGACTCACTGGCTGACTCACTGGCTGACTCACTCACTCTCACTGACTGACTCACTCACTCTCACTGACTGACTCACTTACTCTCACTGACTGACTCACTCACTCTCACTGACTGAGACTCACTCTCACTGACTGACACTCACTCTCACTGACTGACACTCACTCTCACTGACTGACACTCACTCTCACTGACTGACTCACGCACTCTCACTGACTGACTCAGTCTCCGTGACTCACTCACTCACTCTCACTGACTCACTCACTCTCACTGACTGACTGACTCACTCTCACTGACTGACTCGCTCACTCTCACTGACTGACTCACTCTCACTGACTCACTCTCTCTCTCACTGACTCACTCACTCTCACTGACTGACTCACTCTCACTGACTGACTCACTCTCACTGATTGACTCACTCTCACTGACTGACTCACTCACTCTCACTGACTGACTCACTCACTCTCACTGACTGACTCACTCTCACTGACTGACTCTCTCTCTCTCACTGACTGACTCACTCACACTCACTGACTGACTCACTCACTCTCACTGACTGACTCACTCACTCTCACTGACTCACTCACTCTCACTGACTCACTCACTCTCAATGATTTACTCACTCTCACTGACTCACTCACTCTAACTGACTCACTGACTCTCACTGACTCAGTGACTCTCACTCACTGACTGACTCACTCTCACTGACTGACTCACTCTCACTGACTGGCTCACTCTCACTGACTGAGTCACTGCATGACTCACTGGCTGGCTCACTGGCTGACTCACTCACTCTCACTGACTGACTGACTCACTCTCACTGACTGACTCACTCACTCTCACTGACTGACTCACTTACTCTCACTGACTGACTCACTCTCACTGACTGACTCACTCACTCTCACTGACTGACACTCACTCTCACTGACTGACTCACACACTCTCACTGACTGACTCAGTCTCTCTGACTGACTCACTCACTCTCACTGACTCACTCACTCTCACTGACTGACTGACTCACTCTCACTGACTGACTCGCTCACTCTCACTGACTGACTCACTCTCACTGACTCACTCTCTCTCTCACTGACTCACTCACTCTCACTGACTCACTCACTCTCACTGACTCACTCACTCTCACTGACTGACTCACTCACTCTCACTGACTGACTCACTCCCTCTCACTGACTAACTCACTCTCACTGACTGACTCTCTCTCTCTCTCACTGACTGACTCACTCACTCTCACTGACTGACTCACTCACTCTCACTGACTCACTCACTCTCACTGACTCACTCACTCTCAATGACTCACTCACTCTCACTGACTCACTCACTCACTCTCACTGACTCACTCACTCACTCTCACTGACTCACTCAATCACTCTCACTGACTCACTCAGTCTCACTGACTCACTCACTCTAACTGACTCACTGACTCTCACTGACTCACTGACTCTCACTCACTGACTCACTCTTACTGACTGACTCACTCTCACTGACTGGCTCACTCTCACTGACTGAGTCACTGCATGACTCACTGGCTGACTCACTGGCTGACTCACTCACTCTCACTGACTGACTCACTCACTCTCACTGACTGACTCACTCACTCGCACTGACTGACTCACTTACTCTCACTGACTGACTCACTCTCACTGACTGACTGACTCACTCTCACTGACTGACTGACTCACTCTCACTGACTGACTCACTCACTCTCACTGACTGAGACTCACTCTCACTGACTGAAACTCACTCTCACTGACTGACACTCACTCTCACTGACTGACTCACTCACTCTCACTGACTGACTCACTCTCACTGACTCACTCTCTCTCTCACTGACTCACTCACTCTCACTGACTGACTCACTCTCACTGACTCACTCACTCTCACTGACTCACTCACTCTCACTGACTGGCTCACTCTCACTGACTGAGTCACTGACTGACTTACTGGCTGACTCACTGGCTGACTCACTCACTCTCACTGACTGACTCACTCACTCTCACTGACTGACTCGCTCACTCTCACTGACTGACTCACTCTCTCTGACTCACTCTCTCTCTCACTGACTCACTCACTCTCACTGACTAACTCACTCTCACTGACTGGCCCACTCTCACTGACTGAGTCACTGACTGACTCACTGGCTGACTCACTGGCTGACTCACTCACTCTCACTGACTGACTCACTCACTCTCATTGACTGACTCACTCACTCTCACTGACTGACTCACTCACTCTCACTGACTGACTCACTTACTCTTACTGATTCACTCACTCACTCTCACTGACTCACTCACTCTCACTGACTGACTCACTCACTCTCACTGACTGACTCGCTCACTCTCACTGACTGACTCACTCTCTCTGACTCACTCTCTCTCTCACTGACTCACTCACTCTCACTGACTAACTCACTCTCACTGACTGGCCCACTCTCACTGACTGAGTCACTGACTGACTCACTGGCTGACTCACTGGCTGACTCACTCACTCTCACTGACTGACTCACTCACTCTCATTGACTGACTCACTCTCTCTCACTGACTGACTCACTCACACTCACTGACTCACTCTCTCTGACTTACTCTCTCTCTCACTGACTCACTCTCACTGACTAACTCACTCTCACTGACTGGCCCACTCTCACTGACTGAGTCACTGACTGACTCACTGGCTGACTCACTGGCTGACTCACTCACTCTCACTGACTGACTCACTCACTCTCATTGACTGACTCACTCACTCTCACTGACTGACTCACTCACTCTCACTGACTGACTCACTTACTCTCACTGACTGACTCACTCACTCTCACTGACTCACTCACTCTCACTGACTGACTCACTCACTCTCACTGACTGACTCGCTCACTCTCACTGACTGACTCACTCTCTCTCTCACTGACTCATTCACTCTCACTGACTGACTCACTCTCACTGACTGACTCACTCTCACTGACTGACTCACTCACTCTCACTGACTGACTCACTCAATCTCACTGACTGACTCGCTCACTCCCACTGACTGACTCACTCTCTCTCTCACTGACTCACTCACTCTCACTGACTGACTCACTCACTCTCACTGACTGACTCGCTCACTCTCACTGACTGACTCACTCTCTCTCTCACTGACTCACTCACTCTCACTGACTGACTCACTCTCACTGACTGACTCACTCTCACTGACTGACTCACTCACTCTCACTGACTGACTCGCTCACTCTCACTGACTGACTCACTCTCTCACTGACTCACTCACTCTCACTGACTGACTCACTCTCACTGACTGACTCACTCTCACTGACTGACTGACTCACTCTCACTGACTGACTCACTCAATCTCACTGACTGACTCGCTCACTCCCACTGACTGACTCACTCTCTCTCTCACTGACTCACTCACTCTCACTGACAGACTCACTCTCACTGACTGACTCACTCTCACTGACTGACTCACTCACTCTCACTGACTGACTCATTCACTCTCACTGACTGACTCACTCTCACTGACTGACTCTCTCTCTCTCACTGACTGACTCACTCACACTCACTGACTGACTCACTCACTCTCACTGACTCACTCACTCTCACTGACTCACTGACTGTCACTGACTCACTGACTGACTCACTCTCACTGACTGACTCACTCTCACTGACTCACTCTCACTGACTGACTGACTCACTCTCACTGACTCACTCACTCTCACTGACTGACTCACTCACTCTCACTCTCACTGACTCACTCTCACTGACTCACTTTAATTGACTCACTCTCACTGACTCACTCACTCTCACTGACTCACTCACTCACTGACTCATTCTCACTGACTCACTCTCACTGACTGACTGACTTACTCTCACTGACTGACTGACTCACTCTCACTGACTCACTCACTCTCAATGACTCACTCACTCTCACTGACTGACTCACTCACTCTCACTGACTCACTCACTCACTCTCACTGACTCACTCACTCTCACTGACTCACTGACTGTCACTGACTGTCACTGACTCACTGACTGACTCACTCTCACTGACTGACTCACTCTCACTGACTCACTCTCACTGACTGACTCACTCACTCTCACTGACTCACTCACTCTCACTGACTGACTCACTCACTCTCACTCTCACTGACTCACTCTCACTGACTCACTTTAATTGACTCACTCTCATTGACTGACTCACTCTCACTGACTCACTCACTCACTGACTCACTCTCACTGACTCACTCTCACTGACTGACTGACTCACTCTCACTGACTGACTGACTCACTCTCACTGACTCGCTCGCTCACTCTCACTGACTGACTCTCACTGACTGACTCACTCTCACTGACACTCACCCACTCTCACACACTGACTGACTCACTCTCACTGACTGACTCCCTCTCACTGACTCACTCTCACTGACTCACTCTCACTGACTGACTCACTCTCACTGACTGACTCACTCTCACTGACTGGCTCACTCTCACTGACTGAGTCACTGACTGACTCACTGGCTGACTCACTGGCTGACTCACTCACTCTCACTGACTGACTCACTCACTCTTACTGACTGACTCACTCACTCTCACTGACTGACTCACTTACTCTCACTGACTGACTGACCCACTCTCACTGACTGACTCACTCACTCTCACTGACTGACTCACTCACTCTCACTGACTGACTCACTCATTCTCACATACTGAGACTCACTCTCACTGACTGACACTAACTCTCACTGACTGACACTCACTCTCACTGACTGACACTCACTCTCACTGACTGACTCACGTACTCTCACTGACTGACTCAGTCTCCCTGACTGACTCACTCACTCTCACTGACTCAATCACTCTCAATGACTGACTCACTCACTCTCACTGACTGACTCGCTCACTCTCACTGACTGACTCACTCTCACTGACTCACTCTCTCTCTCACTGACTCACTCACTCTCACTGACTGACTCACTCTCACTGACTGACTCACTCTCACTGATTGACTCACTCTCACTGACTGACTCACTCACTCTCACTCACTGACTCACTCACTCTCACTGACTGACTCACTCTCACTGACTGACTCTCTCTCTCTCACTGACTGACTCACTCACACTCACTGACTGACTCACTCACTCTCACTGACTGACTCACTCACTCTCACTGACTCACTCACTCTCACTGACTCACTCACTCTCAATGATTTTCTCACTCTCACTGACTCACTCACTCACTCTCACTGACTCACTCACTCTCACTGACTCACTCACTCTCACTGACTCACTCACTCTAACTGACTCACTGACTCTCACTGACTCACTGACTCTCACTCACTGACTGACTCACTCTCACTGACTCACTCACTCTCACTGACTGGCTCACTCTCACTGACTGAGTCACTGCATGACTCACTGGCTGACTCACTGGCTGACTCACTCACTCTCACTGACTGACTCACTCACTCTCACTGACTGACTCACTTACTCTCACTGACTGACTCACTCACTCTCACTGACTGAGACTCAATCTCACTGACTGACACTCACTCTCACTGACTGACACTCACTCTCACTGACTGACACTCACTCTCACTGACTGACTCACGCACTCTCACTGACTGACTCAGTCTCCCTGACTCACTCACTCACTCTCACTGACTCACTCACTCTCACTGACTGACTGACTCACTCTCACTGACTGACTCGCTCACTCTCACTGACTGACTCACTCTCACTGACTCACTCTCTCTCTCACTGACTCACTCACTCTCACTGACTGACTCACTCTCTCTGACTGACTCACTCTCACTGATTGACTCACTCTCACTGACTGACTCACTCACTCTCACTGACTGACTCACTCACTCTCACTGACTGACTCTCTCTCTCTCACTGACTGACTCACTCACACTCACTGACTGACTCACTCACTCTCACTGACTGACTCACTCACTCTCACTGACTCACTCACTCTCACTGACTCACTCACTCTCAATGATTTACTCACTATCACTGACTCACTCACTCTCACTGACTCACTCACTCTAACTGACTCACTGACTCAGTGACTCTCACTCACTGACTGACTCACTCTCACTGACTGACTCACTCTCACTGACTTGCTCACTCTCACTGACTGAGTCACTGCATGACTCACTGGCTGGCTCACTGGCTGACTCACTCACTCTCACTGACTGACTCACTCACTCTCACTGACTGACTCACTCACTCTCACTGACTGACTCACTTACTCTCACTGACTGACTGACTCACTCTCACTGACTGACTCACTCACTCTCACTGACTGACACTCACTCTCACTGACTGACTCACACACTCTCACTGACTGACTCAGTCTCTCTGACTGACTCACTCACTCTCACTGACTCACTCACTCTCACTGACTGACTGACTCACTCTCATTGACTGACTCGCTCACTCTCACTGACTGACTCACTCTCACTGACTCACTCGCTCTCTCACTGACTCACTCACTCTCACTGACTCACTGACTCTCACTGACTGACTCACTCTCACTGACTGACTCACTCACTCTCACTGACTGACTCACTCCCTCTCACTGACTAACTCACTCTCACTGACTGACTCTCTCTCTCTCTCACTGACTGACTCACTCACACTCACTGACTGACTCACTCACTCTCACTGACTGACTCACTCACTCTCACTGACTCACTCACTCTCACTGACTCACTCACTCTCAATGACTCACTCACTCTCAATGACTCACTCACTCTCACTGACTCACTCACTCACTCTCACTGACTCACTCACTCACTCTCACTGACTCACTCAGTCTCACTGACTCACTCACTCTAACTGACTCACTGACTCTCACTAACTCACTGACTCTCACTCACTGACTCACTTTTACTGACTGACTCACTCTCACTGACTGGCTCACTCTCACTGACTGAGTCACTGCATGACTCACTGGCTGACTCACTGGCTGACTCACTCACTCTCACTGACTGACTCACTCACTCTCACTGACTGACTCACTCACTCGCACTGACTGACTCACTTACTCTCACTGTTTGACTCACTCTCACTGACTGACTCACTCACTCTCACTGGCTGACTCACTCACTCTCACTGACTGACTCACTCACTCTCACTGACTGAGACTCACTCTCACTGACTGAAACTCACTCTCACTGACAGACACTCACTCTCACTGACTGACTCACTCACTCTCACTGACTGACTCACTCTCACTGACTCACTCTCTCTCTCACTGACTCACTCACTCTCACTGACTGACTCACTCTCACTGACTCTCTCACTCTCACTGACTCACTCACTCTCACTGACTGGCTCACTCTCACTGACTGAGTCACTGACTGACTCACTGGCTGACTCACTGGCTGACTCACTCACTCTCACTGACTGACTCACTCACTCTCACTGACTGACTCGCTCACTCTCACTGACTGACTCACTCTCTCTGACTCACTCTCTCTCTCACTGACTCACTCACTCTCACTGACTAACTCACTCTCACTGACTGGCCCACTCTCACTGACTGAGTCACTGACTGACTCACTGGCTGACTCACTGGCTGACTCACTCACTCTCACTGACTGACTCACTCACTCTCATTGACTGACTCACTCACTCTCACTGACTGACTCACTCACTCTCACTGACTGACTCACTTACTCTCACTGACTCACTCACTCACTCTCACTGACTCACTCACTCTCACTGACTGACTCACTCACTCTCACTGACTGACTCGCTCACTCTCACTGACTGACTCACTCTCTCTGACTCACTCTCTCTCTCACTGACTCACTCACTCTCACTGACTAACTCACTCTCACTGACTGGCCCACTCTCACTGACTGAGTCACTGACTGACTCACTGGCTGACTCACTGGCTGACTCACTCACTCTCACTGACTGACTCACTCACTCTCATTGACTGACTCACTCTCTCTCACTGACTGACTCACTCACACTCACTGACTCACTCTCTCTGACTTACTCTCTCTCTCACTGACTCACTCTCACTGACTAACTCACTCTCACTGACTGGCCCACTCTCACTGACTGAGTCACTGACTGACTCACTGGCTGACTCACTGGCTGACTCACTCACTCTCACTGACTGACTCACTCACTCTCATTGACTGACTCACTCACTCTCACTGACTCACTCACTCACTCTCACTGACTGACTCACTTACTCTCACTGACTGACTCACTCACTCTCACTGACTCACTCACTCTCACTGACTGACTCACTCCCACTGACTGACTCACTCTCACTGACTGACTCACTCACTCTCACTGACTGACTCACTCACTCTCACTGACTGACTCGCTCACTCCCACTGACTGACTCACTCTCTCTCTCACTGACTCACTCACTCTCACTGACAGACTCACTCTCACTGACTGACACTAACTCTCACTGACTGACACTCACTCTCACTGACTGACACTCACTCTCACTGACTCACGTACTCTCACTGACTGACTCAGTCTCCCTGACTGACTCACTCACTCTCACTGACTCACTCACTCTCAATGACTGACTCACTCACTCTCACTGACTGACTCGCTCACTCTCACTGACTGACTCACTCTCACTGACTCACTCTCTCTCTCACTGACTCACTCACTCTCACTGACTGACTCACTCTCACTGACTTACTCTCACTGATTGACTCACTCTCACTGACTGACTCACTCACTCTCACTCACTGACTCACTCACTCTCACTGACTGACTCACTCTCACTGACTGACTCTCTCTCTCTCTCTCTCACTGACTGACTCACTCACACTCACTGACTGACTCACTCACTCTCACTGACTGACTCACTCACTCTCACTGACTCACTCACTCTCACTGACTCACTCACTCTCAATGATTTACTCACTCTCACTGACTCACTCACTCACTCTCACTGACTCACTCACTCTCACTGACTCACTCACTCTCACTGACTCACTCACTCTAACTGACTCACTGACTCTCACTGACTCACTGACTCTCACTCACTGACTGACTCACTCTCACTGACTGACTCACTCTCACTGACTGGCTCATTCTCACTGACTGAGTCACTGCATGACTCACTGGATGACTCACTGGCTGACTCACTCACTCTCACTGACTGACTCACTCACTCTCACTGACTGACTCACTTACTCTCACTGACTGACTCACTCACTCTCACTGACTGAGACTCACTCTCACTGACTGACACTCACTCTCACTGACTGACTCACTCAATCTCACTGACTGACTCGCTCACTCCCACTGACTGACTCACTCTCTCTCTCACTGACTCACTCACTCTCACTGACTGACTCACTCACTCTCACTGACTGACTCGCTCACTCTCACTGACTGACTCACTCTCTCTCTCACTGACTCACTCACTCTCACTGACTGACTCACTCTCACTGACTGACTCACTCTCACTGACTGACTCACTCACTCTCACTGACTGACTCGCTCACTCTCACTGACTGACTCACTCTCTCACTGACTCACTCACTCTCACTGACTGACTCACTCTCACTGACTGACTCACTCTCACTGACTGACTCACTCACTCTCACTGACTGACTCACTCAATCTCACTGACTGACTCGCTCACTCCCACTGACTGACTCACTCTCTCTCTCACTGACTCACTCACTCTCACTGACAGACTCACTCTCACTGACTGACTCACTCTCACTGACTGACTCACTCACTCTCACTGACTGACTCATTCACTCTCACTGACTGACTCACTCTCACTGACTGACTCTCTCTCTCTCACTGACTGACTCACTCACACTCACTGACTGACTCACTCACTCTCACTGACTCACTCACTCTCACTGACTCACTGACTGTCACTGACTCACTGACTGACTCACTCTCACTGACTGACTCACTCTCACTGACTCACTCTCACTGACTGACTGACTCACTCTCACTGACTCACTCACTCTCACTGACTGACTGACTCACTCTCACTCTCACTGACTCACTCTCACTGACTCACTTTAATTGACTCACTCTCACTGACTCACTCACTCTCACTGACTCACTCACTCACTGACTCACTCTCACTGACTCACTCTCACTGACTGACTGACTTACTCTCACTGACTGACTGACTCACTCTCACTGACTCACTCACTCTCAATGACTCACTCACTCTCACTGACTGACTCACTCACTCTCACTGACTCACTCACTCACTCTCACTGACTCACTCACTCTCACTGACTCACTGACTGTCACTGACTGTCACTGACTCACTGACTGACTCACTCTCACTGACTGACTCACTCTCACTGACTCACTCTCACTGACTGACTCACTCACTCTCACTGACTCACTCACTCTCACTGACTGACTCACTCACTCTCACTCTCACTGACTCACTCTCACTGACTCACTTTAATTGACTCACTCTCATTGACTGACTCACTCTCACTGACTCACTCACTCACTGACTCACTCTCACTGACTCACTCTCACTGACTGACTGACTCACTCTCACTGACTGACTGACTCACTCTCACTGACTCGCTCGCTCACTCTCACTGACTGACTCTCACTGACTGACTCACTCTCACTGACACTCACCCACTCTCACACACTGACTGACTCACTCTCACTGACTGACTCCCTCTCACTGACTCACTCTCACTGACTCACTCTCACTGACTGACTCACTCTCACTGACTGACTCACTCTCACTGACTGGCTCACTCTCACTGACTGAGTCACTGACTGACTCACTGGCTGACTCACTGGCTGACTCACTCACTCTCACTGACTGACTCACTCACTCTTACTGACTGACTCACTCACTCTCACTGACTGACTCACTTACTCTCACTGACTGACTGACCCACTCTCACTGACTGACTCACTCACTCTCACTGACTGACTCACTCACTCTCACTGACTGACTCACTCATTCTCACTGACTGAGAATCACTCTCACTGACTGACACTAACTCTCACTGACTGACACTCACTCTCACTGACTGACACTCACTCTCACTGACTGACTCACGTACTCTCACTGACTGACTCAGTCTCCCTGACTGACTCACTCACTCTCACTGACTCAATCACTCTCAATGACTGACTCACTCACTCTCACTGACTGACTCGCTCACTCTCACTGACTGACTCACTCTCACTGACTCACTCTCTCTCTCACTGACTCACTCACTCTCACTGACTGACTCACTCTCACTGACTGACTCACTCTCACTGATTGACTCACTCTCACTGACTGACTCACTCACTCTCACTCACTGACTCACTCACTCTCACTGACTGACTCACTCTCACTGACTGACTCTCTCTCTCTCACTGACTGACTCACTCACACTCACTGACTGACTGACTCACTCTCACTGACTGACTCACTCACTCTCACTGACTCACTCACTCTCACTGACTCACTCACTCTCAATGATTTTCTCACTCTCACTGACTCACTCACTCACTCTCACTGACTCACTCACTCTCACTGACTCACTCACTCTCACTGACTCACTCACTCTAACTGACTCACTGACTCTCACTGACTCACTGACTCTCACTCACTGACTGACTCACTCTCACTAACTCACTCACTATCACTGACTGGCTCACTCTCACTGACTGAGTCACTGCATGACTCACTGGCTGACTCACTGGCTGACTCACTCACTCTCACTGACTGACTCACTCACTCTCACTGACTGACTCACTTACTCTCACTGACTGACTCACTCACTCTCACTGACTGAGACTCACTCTCACTGACTGACACTCACTCTCACTGACTGACACTCACTCTCACTGACTGACACTCACTCTCACTGACTGACTCACGCACTCTCACTGACTGACTCAGTCTCCCTGACTCACTCACTCACTCTCACTGACTCACTCACTCTCACTGACTGACTGACTCACTCTCACTGACTGACTCGCTCACTCTCACTGACTGACTCACTCTCACTGACTCACTCTCTCTCTCACTGACTCACTCACTCTCACTGACTGACTCACTCTCTCTGACTGACTCACTCTCACTGATTGACTCACTCTCACTGACTGACTCACTCACTCTCACTGACTGACTCACTCACTCTCACTGACTGACTCTCTCTCTCTCACTGACTGACTCACTCACACTCACTGACTGACTCACTCACTCTCACTGACTGACTCACTCACTCTCACTGACTCACTCACTCTCACTGACTCACTCACTCTCAATGATTTACTCACTCTCACTGACTCACTCACTCTCACTGACTCACTCACTCTAACTGACTCACTGACTCTCACTGACTCAGTGACTCTCACTCACTGACTGACTCACTCTCACTGACTGACTCACTCTCACTGACTTGCTCACTCTCACTGACTGAGTCACTGCATGACTCACTGGCTGGCTCACTGGCTGACTCACTCACTCTCACTGACTGACTCACTCACTCTCACTGACTGACTCACTCACTCTCACTGACTGACTCACTTACTCTCACTGACTGACTCACTCTCACTGACTGACTCACTCACTCTCACTGACTGACACTCACTCTCACTGACTGACTCATACACTCTCACTGACTGACTCAGTCTCTCTGACTGACTCACTCACTCTCACTGACTCACTCACTCTCACTGACTGACTGACTCACTCTCATTGACTGACTCGCTCACTCTCACTGACTGACTCACTCTCACTGACTCACTCGCTCTCTCACTGAATCACTCACTCTCACTGACTCACTGACTCTCACTGACTGACTCACTCTCACTGACTGACTCACTCACTCTCACTGACTGACTCACTCCCTCTCACTGACTAACTCACTCTCACTGACTGACTCTCTCTCTCTCTCACTGACTGACTCACTCACACTCACTGACTGACTCACTCACTCTCACTGACTGACTCACTCACTCTCACTGACTCACTCACTCTCACTGACTCACTCACTCTCAATGACTCACTCACTCTCACTGACTCACTCACTCACTCTCACTGACTCACTCACTCACTCTCACTGACTCACTCACTCACTCTCACTGACTCACTCAGCCTCACTGACTCACTCACTCTAACTGACTCACTGACTCTCACTAACTCACTGACTCTCACTCACTGACTCACTTTTACTGACTGACTCACTCTCACTGACTGGCTCACTCTCACTGACTGAGTCACTGCATGACTCACTGGCTGACTCACTGGCTGACTCACTCACTCTCACTGACTGACTCACTCACTCTCACTGACTGACTCACTCACTCGCACTGACTGACTCACTTACTCTCACTGACTGACTCACTCTCACTGACTGACTCACTCACTCTCACTGGCTGACTCACTCACTCTCACTGACTGACTCACTCACTCTCACTGACTGAGACTCACTCTCACTGACTGAAACTCACTCTCACTGACAGACACTCACTCTCACTGACTGACTCACTCACTCTCACTGACTGACTAACTCTCACTGACTCACTCTCTCTCTCACTGACTCACTCACTCTCACTGACTGACTCACTCTCACTGACTCACTCACTCTCACTGACTCACTCACTCTCACTGACTGGCTCACTCTCACTGACTGAGTCACTGACTGACTCACTGGCTGACTCACTGGCTGACTCACTCACTCTCACTGACTGACTCACTCACTCTCACTGACTGACTCGCTCACTCTCACTGACTGACTCACTCTCTCTGACTCACTCTCTCTCTCACTGACTCACTCACTCTCACTGACTAACTCACTCTCACTGACTGGTCCACTCTCACTGACTGAGTCACTGACTGACTCACTGGCTGACTCACTGGCTGACTCACTCACTCTCACTGACTGACTCACTCACTCTCATTGACTGACTCACTCACTCTCACTGACTGACTCACTCACTCTCACTGACTGACTCACTTACTCTCACTGACTCACTCACTCACTCTCACTGACTCACTCACTCTCACTGACTGACTCACTCACTCTCACTGACTGACTCGCTCACTCTCACTGACTGACTCACTCTCTCTGACTCACTCTCTCTCTCACTGACTCACTCACTCTCACTGACTAACTCACTCTCACTGACTGGCCCACTCTCACTGACTGAGTCACTGACTGACTCACTGGCTGACTCACTGGCTGACTCACTCACTCTCACTGACTGACTCACTCACTCTCATTGACTGACTCACTCTCTCTCACTGACTGACTCACTCACACTCACTGACTCACTCTCTCTGACTTACTCTCTCTCTCTCTCACTGACTCACTCTCACTGACTAACTCACTCTCACTGACTGGCCCACTCTCAATGACTGAGTCACTGACTGACTCACTGGCTGACTCACTGGCTGACTCACTCACTCTCACTGACTGACTCACTCACTCTCATTGACTGACTCACTCACTCTCACTGATTGACTCACTCACTCTCACTGACTGACTCACTTACTCTCACTGACTGACTCACTCACTCTCACTGACTCACTCACTCTCACTGACTGACTCACTCTCACTGACTGACTCACTCTCACTGACTGACTCACTCACTCTCACTGACTGACTCACTCACTCTCACTGACTGACTCGCTCACTCCCACTGACTGACTCACTCTCTCTCTCACTGACTCACTCACTCTCACTGACTCACTCTCACTGACTGACTCACTCACTCTCACTGACTCACTCACTCTCACTGACTGACTCACTCACTCTCACTCTCACTGACTCACTCTCACTGACTCACTTTAATTGACTCACTCTCATTGACTGACTCACTCTCACTGACTCACTCACTCACTGACTCACTCTCACTGACTCACTCTCACTGACTGACTGACTCACTCTCACTGACTGACTGACTCACTCTCACTGACTCGCTCGCTCACTCTCACTGACTGACTCTCACTGACTGACTCACTCTCACTGACACTCACCCACTCTCACACACTGACTGACTCACTCTCACTGACTGACTCCCTCTCACTGACTCACTCTCACTGACTCACTCTCACTGACTGACTCACTCTCACTGACTGACTCACTCTCACTGACTGGCTCACTCTCACTGACTGAGTCACTGACTGACTCACTGGCTGACTCACTGGCTGACTCACTCACTCTCACTGACTGACTCACTCACTCTTACTGACTGACTCACTCACTCTCACTGACTGACTCACTTACTCTCACTGACTGACTGACCCACTCTCACTGACTGACTCACTCACTCTCACTGACTGACTCACTCACTCTCACTGACTGACTCACTCATTCTCACATACTGAGACTCACTCTCACTGACTGACACTAACTCTCACTGACTGACACTCACTCTCACTGACTGACACTCACTCTCACTGACTGACTCACGTACTCTCACTGACTGACTCAGTCTCCCTGACTGACTCACTCACTCTCACTGACTCAATCACTCTCAATGACTGACTCACTCACTCTCACTGACTGACTCGCTCACTCTCACTGACTGACTCACTCTCACTGACTCACTCTCTCTCTCACTGACTCACTCACTCTCACTGACTGACTCACTCTCACTGACTGACTCACTCTCACTGATTGACTCACTCTCACTGACTGACTCACTCACTCTCACTCACTGACTCACTCACTCTCACTGACTGACTCACTCACTCTCACTGACTGACTCTCTCTCTCTCACTGACTGACTCACTCACACTCACTGACTGACTCACTCACTCTCACTGACTGACTCACTCACTCTCACTGACTCACTCACTCTCACTGACTCACTCACTCTCAATGATTTTCTCACTCTCACTGACTCACTCACTCACTCTCACTGACTCACTCACTCTCACTGACTCACTCACTCTCACTGACTCACTCACTCTAACTGACTCACTGACTCTCACTGACTCACTGACTCTCACTCACTGACTGACTCACTCTCACTGACTCACTCACTCTCACTGACTGGCTCACTCTCACTGACTGAGTCACTGCATGACTCACTGGCTGACTCACTGGCTGACTCACTCACTCTCACTGACTGACTCACTCACTCTCACTGACTGACTCACTTACTCTCACTGACTGACTCACTCACTCTCACTGACTGAGACTCAATCTCACTGACTGACACTCACTCTCACTGACTGACACTCACTCTCACTGACTGACACTCACTCTCACTGACTGACTCACGCACTCTCACTGACTGACTCAGTCTCCCTGACTCACTCACTCACTCTCACTGACTCACTCACTCTCACTGACTGACTGACTCACTCTCACTGACTGACTCGCTCACTCTCACTGACTGACTCACTCTCACTGACTCACTCTCTCTCTCACTGACTCACTCACTCTCACTGACTGACTCACTCTCTCTGACTGACTCACTCTCACTGATTGACTCACTCTCACTGACTGACTCACTCACTCTCACTGACTGACTCACTCACTCTCACTGACTGACTCTCTCTCTCTCACTGACTGACTCACTCACACTCACTGACTGACTCACTCACTCTCACTGACTGACTCACTCACTCTCACTGACTCACTCACTCTCACTGACTCACTCACTCTCAATGATTTACTCACTATCACTGACTCACTCACTCTCACTGACTCACTCACTCTAACTGACTCACTGACTCAGTGACTCTCACTCACTGACTGACTCACTCTCACTGACTGACTCACTCTCACTGACTTGCTCACTCTCACTGACTGAGTCACTGCATGACTCACTGGCTGGCTCACTGGCTGACTCACTCACTCTCACTGACTGACTCACTCACTCTCACTGACTGACTCACTCACTCTCACTGACTGACTCACTTACTCTCACTGACTGACTGACTCACTCTCACTGACTGACTCACTCACTCTCACTGACTGACACTCACTCTCACTGACTGACTCACACACTCTCACTGACTGACTCAGTCTCTCTGACTGACTCACTCACTCTCACTGACTCACTCACTCTCACTGACTGACTGACTCACTCTCATTGACTGACTCGCTCACTCTCACTGACTGACTCACTCTCACTGACTCACTCGCTCTCTCACTGACTCACTCACTCTCACTGACTCACTGACTCTCACTGACTGACTCACTCTCACTGACTGACTCACTCACTCTCACTGACTGACTCACTCCCTCTCACTGACTAACTCACTCTCACTGACTGACTCTCTCTCTCTCTCACTGACTGACTCACTCACACTCACTGACTGACTCACTCACTCTCACTGACTGACTCACTCACTCTCACTGACTCACTCACTCTCACTGACTCACTCACTCTCAATGACTCACTCACTCTCAATGACTCACTCACTCTCACTGACTCACTCACTCACTCTCACTGACTCACTCACTCACTCTCACTGACTCACTCAGTCTCACTGACTCACTCACTCTAACTGACTCACTGACTCTCACTAACTCACTGACTCTCACTCACTGACTCACTTTTACTGACTGACTCACTCTCACTGACTGGCTCACTCTCACTGACTGAGTCACTGCATGACTCACTGGCTGACTCACTGGCTGACTCACTCACTCTCACTGACTGACTCACTCACTCTCACTGACTGACTCACTCACTCGCACTGACTGACTCACTTACTCTCACTGTTTGACTCACTCTCACTGACTGACTCACTCACTCTCACTGGCTGACTCACTCACTCTCACTGACTGACTCACTCACTCTCACTGACTGAGACTCACTCTCACTGACTGAAACTCACTCTCACTGACAGACACTCACTCTCACTGACTGACTCACTCACTCTCACTGACTGACTCACTCTCACTGACTCACTCTCTCTCTCACTGACTCACTCACTCTCACTGACTGACTCACTCTCACTGACTCTCTCACTCTCACTGACTCACTCACTCTCACTGACTGGCTCACTCTCACTGACTGAGTCACTGACTGACTCACTGGCTGACTCACTGGCTGACTCACTCACTCTCACTGACTGACTCACTCACTCTCACTGACTGACTCGCTCACTCTCACTGACTGACTCACTCTCTCTGACTCACTCTCTCTCTCACTGACTCACTCACTCTCACTGACTAACTCACTCTCACTGACTGGCCCACTCTCACTGACTGAGTCACTGACTGACTCACTGGCTGACTCACTGGCTGACTCACTCACTCTCACTGACTGACTCACTCACTCTCATTGACTGACTCACTCACTCTCACTGACTGACTCACTCACTCTCACTGACTGACTCACTTACTCTCACTGACTCACTCACTCACTCTCACTGACTCACTCACTCTCACTGACTGACTCACTCACTCTCACTGACTGACTCGCTCACTCTCACTGACTGACTCACTCTCTCTGACTCACTCTCTCTCTCACTGACTCACTCACTCTCACTGACTAACTCACTCTCACTGACTGGCCCACTCTCACTGACTGAGTCACTGACTGACTCACTGGCTGACTCACTGGCTGACTCACTCACTCTCACTGACTGACTCACTCACTCTCATTGACTGACTCACTCTCTCTCACTGACTGACTCACTCACACTCACTGACTCACTCTCTCTGACTTACTCTCTCTCTCACTGACTCACTCTCACTGACTAACTCACTCTCACTGACTGGCCCACTCTCACTGACTGAGTCACTGACTGACTCACTGGCTGACTCACTGGCTGACTCACTCACTCTCACTGACTGACTCACTCACTCTCATTGACTGACTCACTCACTCTCACTGACTCACTCACTCACTCTCACTGACTGACTCACTTACTCTCACTGACTGACTCACTCACTCTCACTGACTCACTCACTCTCACTGACTGACTCACTCCCACTGACTGACTCACTCTCACTGACTGACTCACTCACTCTCACTGACTGACTCACTCACTCTCACTGACTGACTCGCTCACTCCCACTGACTGACTCACTCTCTCTCTCACTGACTCACTCACTCTCACTGACAGACTCACTCTCACTGACTGACACTAACTCTCACTGACTGACACTCACTCTCACTGACTGACACTCACTCTCACTGACTCACGTACTCTCACTGACTGACTCAGTCTCCCTGACTGACTCACTCACTCTCACTGACTCACTCACTCTCAATGACTGACTCACTCACTCTCACTGACAGACTCACTCTCACTGACTGACACTAACTCTCACTGACTGACACTCACTCTCACTGACTGACACTCACTCTCACTGACTCACGTACTCTCACTGACTGACTCAGTCTCCCTGACTGACTCACTCACTCTCACTGACTCACTCACTCTCAATGACTGACTCACTCACTCTCACTGACTGACTCGCTCACTCTCACTGACTGACTCACTCTCACTGACTCACTCTCTCTCTCACTGACTCACTCACTCTCACTGACTGACTCACTCTCACTGACTTACTCTCACTGATTGACTCACTCTCACTGACTGACTCACTCACTCTCACTCACTGACTCACTCACTCTCACTGACTGACTCACTCTCACTGACTGACTCTCTCTCTCTCTCTCTCACTGACTGACTCACTCACACTCACTGACTGACTCACTCACTCTCACTGACTGACTCACTCACTCTCACTGACTCACTCACTCTCACTGACTCACTCACTCTCAATGATTTACTCACTCTCACTGACTCACTCACTCACTCTCACTGACTCACTCACTCTCACTGACTCACTCACTCTCACTGACTCACTCACTCTAACTGACTCACTGACTCTCACTGACTCACTGACTCTCACTCACTGACTGACTCACTCTCACTGACTGACTCACTCTCACTGACTGGCTCACTCTCACTGACTGAGTCACTGCATGACTCACTGGATGACTCACTGGCTGACTCACTCACTCTCACTGACTGACTCACTCACTCTCACTGACTGACTCACTTACTCTCACTGACTGACTCACTCACTCTCACTGACTGAGACTCACTCTCACTGACTGACACTCACTCTCACTGACTGACTCACTCAATCTCACTGACTGACTCGCTCACTCCCACTGACTGACTCACTCTCTCTCTCACTGACTCACTCACTCTCACTGACTGACTCACTCACTCTCACTGACTGACTCGCTCACTCTCACTGACTGACTCACTCTCTCTCTCACTGACTCACTCACTCTCACTGACTGACTCACTCTCACTGACTGACTCACTCTCACTGACTGACTCACTCACTCTCACTGACTGACTCGCTCACTCTCACTGACTGACTCACTCTCTCACTGACTCACTCACTCTCACTGACTGACTCACTCTCACTGACTGACTCACTCTCACTGACTGACTCACTCACTCTCACTGACTGACTCACTCAATCTCACTGACTGACTCGCTCACTCCCACTGACTGACTCACTCTCTCTCTCACTGACTCACTCACTCTCACTGACAGACTCACTCTCACTGACTGACTCACTCTCACTGACTGACTCACTCACTCTCACTGACTGACTCATTCACTCTCACTGACTGACTCACTCTCACTGACTGACTCTCTCTCTCTCACTGACTGACTCACTCACACTCACTGACTGACTCACTCACTCTCACTGACTCACTCACTCTCACTGACTCACTGACTGTCACTGACTCACTGACTGACTCACTCTCACTGACTGACTCACTCTCACTGACTCACTCTCACTGACTGACTGACTCACTCTCACTGACTCACTCACTCTCACTGACTGACTCACTCACTCTCACTCTCACTGACTCACTCTCACTGACTCACTTTAATTGACTCACTCTCACTGACTCACTCACTCTCACTGACTCACTCACTCACTGACTCACTCTCACTGACTCACTCTCACTGACTGACTGACTTACTCTCACTGACTGACTGACTCACTCTCACTGACTCACTCACTCTCAATGACTCACTCACTCTCACTGACTGACTCACTCACTCTCACTGACTCACTCACTCACTCTCACTGACTCACTCACTCTCACTGACTCACTGACTGTCACTGACTGTCACTGACTCACTGACTGACTCACTCTCACTGACTGACTCACTCTCACTGACTCACTCTCACTGACTGACTCACTCACTCTCACTGACTCACTCACTCTCACTGACTGACTCACTCACTCTCACTCTCACTGACTCACTCTCACTGACTCACTTTAATTGACTCACTCTCATTGACTGACTCACTCTCACTGACTCACTCACTCACTGACTCACTCTCACTGACTCACTCTCACTGACTGACTGACTCACTCTCACTGACTGACTGACTCACTCTCACTGACTCGCTCGCTCACTCTCACTGACTGACTCTCACTGACTGACTCACTCTCACTGACACTCACCCACTCTCACACACTGACTGACTCACTCTCACTGACTGACTCCCTCTCACTGACTCACTCTCACTGACTCACTCTCACTGACTGACTCACTCTCACTGACTGACTCACTCTCACTGACTGGCTCACTCTCACTGACTGAGTCACTGACTGACTCACTGGCTGACTCACTGGCTGACTCACTCACTCTCACTGACTGACTCACTCACTCTTACTGACTGACTCACTCACTCTCACTGACTGACTCACTTACTCTCACTGACTGACTGACCCACTCTCACTGACTGACTCACTCACTCTCACTGACTGACTCACTCACTCTCACTGACTGACTCACTCATTCTCACTGACTGAGAATCACTCTCACTGACTGACACTAACTCTCACTGACTGACACTCACTCTCACTGACTGACACTCACTCTCACTGACTGACTCACGTACTCTCACTGACTGACTCAGTCTCCCTGACTGACTCACTCACTCTCACTGACTCAATCACTCTCAATGACTGACTCACTCACTCTCACTGACTGACTCGCTCACTCTCACTGACTGACTCACTCTCACTGACTCACTCTCTCTCTCACTGACTCACTCACTCTCACTGACTGACTCACTCTCACTGACTGACTCACTCTCACTGATTGACTCACTCTCACTGACTGACTCACTCACTCTCACTCACTGACTCACTCACTCTCACTGACTGACTCACTCTCACTGACTGACTCTCTCTCTCTCACTGACTGACTCACTCACACTCACTGACTGACTGACTCACTCTCACTGACTGACTCACTCACTCTCACTGACTCACTCACTCTCACTGACTCACTCACTCTCAATGATTTTCTCACTCTCACTGACTCACTCACTCACTCTCACTGACTCACTCACTCTCACTGACTCACTCACTCTCACTGACTCACTCACTCTAACTGACTCACTGACTCTCACTGACTCACTGACTCTCACTCACTGACTGACTCACTCTCACTAACTCACTCACTATCACTGACTGGCTCACTCTCACTGACTGAGTCACTGCATGACTCACTGGCTGACTCACTGGCTG
Source organism: Triturus cristatus (assembly GCF_964204655.1). Lineage (NCBI taxonomy): Eukaryota > Metazoa > Chordata > Amphibia > Caudata > Salamandridae > Triturus > Triturus cristatus. The sequence goes on from NC_140579.1 coordinate 218,019,918, forward strand.
ACTCACTCACTCTCACTGACTGACTCACTCACTCTCACTGACTGACTCACTTACTCTCACTGACTGACTCACTCACTCTCACTGACTGAGACTCACTCTCACTGACTGACACTCACTCTCACTGACTGACACTCACTCTCACTGACTGACACTCACTCTCACTGACTGACTCACGCACTCTCACTGACTGACTCAGTCTCCCTGACTCACTCACTCACTCTCACTGACTCACTCACTCTCACTGACTGACTGACTCACTCTCACTGACTGACTCGCTCACTCTCACTGACTGACTCACTCTCACTGACTCACTCTCTCTCTCACTGACTCACTCACTCTCACTGACTGACTCACTCTCTCTGACTGACTCACTCTCACTGATTGACTCACTCTCACTGACTGACTCACTCACTCTCACTGACTGACTCACTCACTCTCACTGACTGACTCTCTCTCTCTCACTGACTGACTCACTCACACTCACTGACTGACTCACTCACTCTCACTGACTGACTCACTCACTCTCACTGACTCACTCACTCTCACTGACTCACTCACTCAATGATTTACTCACTCTCACTGACTCACTCACTCTCACTGACTCACTCACTCTAACTGACTCACTGACTCTCACTGACTCAGTGACTCTCACTCACTGACTGACTCACTCTCACTGACTGACTCACTCTCACTGACTTGCTCACTCTCACTGACTGAGTCACTGCATGACTCACTGGCTGGCTCACTGGCTGACTCACTCACTCTCACTGACTGACTCACTCACTCTCACTGACTGACTCACTCACTCTCACTGACTGACTCACTTACTCTCACTGACTGACTCACTCTCACTGACTGACTCACTCACTCTCACTGACTGACACTCACTCTCACTGACTGACTCATACACTCTCACTGACTGACTCAGTCTCTCTGACTGACTCACTCACTCTCACTGACTCACTCACTCTCACTGACTGACTGACTCACTCTCATTGACTGACTCGCTCACTCTCACTGACTGACTCACTCTCACTGACTCACTCGCTCTCTCACTGAATCACTCACTCTCACTGACTCACTGACTCTCACTGACTGACTCACTCTCACTGACTGACTCACTCACTCTCACTGACTGACTCACTCCCTCTCACTGACTAACTCACTCTCACTGACTGACTCTCTCTCTCTCTCACTGACTGACTCACTCACACTCACTGACTGACTCACTCACTCTCACTGACTGACTCACTCACTCTCACTGACTCACTCACTCTCACTGACTCACTCACTCTCAATGACTCACTCACTCTCACTGACTCACTCACTCACTCTCACTGACTCACTCACTCACTCTCACTGACTCACTCACTCACTCTCACTGACTCACTCAGCCTCACTGACTCACTCACTCTAACTGACTCACTGACTCTCACTAACTCACTGACTCTCACTCACTGACTCACTTTTACTGACTGACTCACTCTCACTGACTGGCTCACTCTCACTGACTGAGTCACTGCATGACTCACTGGCTGACTCACTGGCTGACTCACTCACTCTCACTGACTGACTCACTCACTCTCACTGACTGACTCACTCACTCGCACTGACTGACTCACTTACTCTCACTGACTGACTCACTCTCACTGACTGACTCACTCACTCTCACTGGCTGACTCACTCACTCTCACTGACTGACTCACTCACTCTCACTGACTGAGACTCACTCTCACTGACTGAAACTCACTCTCACTGACAGACACTCACTCTCACTGACTGACTCACTCACTCTCACTGACTGACTAACTCTCACTGACTCACTCTCTCTCTCACTGACTCACTCACTCTCACTGACTGACTCACTCTCACTGACTCACTCACTCTCACTGACTCACTCACTCTCACTGACTGGCTCACTCTCACTGACTGAGTCACTGACTGACTCACTGGCTGACTCACTGGCTGACTCACTCACTCTCACTGACTGACTCACTCACTCTCACTGACTGACTCGCTCACTCTCACTGACTGACTCACTCTCTCTGACTCACTCTCTCTCTCACTGACTCACTCACTCTCACTGACTAACTCACTCTCACTGACTGGTCCACTCTCACTGACTGAGTCACTGACTGACTCACTGGCTGACTCACTGGCTGACTCACTCACTCTCACTGACTGACTCACTCACTCTCATTGACTGACTCACTCACTCTCACTGACTGACTCACTCACTCTCACTGACTGACTCACTTACTCTCACTGACTCACTCACTCACTCTCACTGACTCACTCACTCTCACTGACTGACTCACTCACTCTCACTGACTGACTCGCTCACTCTCACTGACTGACTCACTCTCTCTGACTCACTCTCTCTCTCACTGACTCACTCACTCTCACTGACTAACTCACTCTCACTGACTGGCCCACTCTCACTGACTGAGTCACTGACTGACTCACTGGCTGACTCACTGGCTGACTCACTCACTCTCACTGACTGACTCACTCACTCTCATTGACTGACTCACTCTCTCTCACTGACTGACTCACTCACACTCACTGACTCACTCTCTCTGACTTACTCTCTCTCTCTCTCACTGACTCACTCTCACTGACTAACTCACTCTCACTGACTGGCCCACTCTCAATGACTGAGTCACTGACTGACTCACTGGCTGACTCACTGGCTGACTCACTCACTCTCACTGACTGACTCACTCACTCTCATTGACTGACTCACTCACTCTCACTGATTGACTCACTCACTCTCACTGACTGACTCACTTACTCTCACTGACTGACTCACTCACTCTCACTGACTCACTCACTCTCACTGACTGACTCACTCTCACTGACTGACTCACTCTCACTGACTGACTCACTCACTCTCACTGACTGACTCACTCACTCTCACTGACTGACTCGCTCACTCCCACTGACTGACTCACTCTCTCTCTCACTGACTCACTCACTCTCACTGACAGACTCACTCTCACTGACTGACACTAACTCTCACTGACTGACACTCACTCTCACTGACTGACACTCACTCTCACTGACTGACTCACGTACTCTCACTGACTGACTCAGTCTCCCTGACTGACTCACTCACTCTCACTGACTCACTCACTCTCAATGACTGACTCACTCACTCTCACTGACTGACTCGCTCACTCTCACTGACTGACTCACTCTCACTGACTCACTCTCTCTCTCACTGACTCACTCACTCTCACTGACTTACTCACTCTCACTGACTTACTCTCACTGATTGACTCACTCTCACTGACTGACTCACTCACTCTCACTCACTGACTCACTCACTCTCACTGACTGACTCACTCTCACTGACTGACTCTCTCTCTCTCTGTCACTGACTGACTCACTCACACTCACTGACTGACTCACTCACTCTCACTGACTGACTCACTCACTCTCACTGACTCACTCACTCTCACTGACTCACTCACTCTCAATGATTTACTCACTCTCACTGACTCACTCACTCACTCTCACTGACTCACTCACTCTCACTGACTCACTCACTCTCACTGACTCACTCACTCTAACTGACTCACTGACTCTCACTGACTCACTGACTCTCACTCACTGACTGACTCACTCTCACTGACTGACTCACTCTCACTGACTGGCTCACTCTCACTGACTGAGTCACTGCATGACTCACTGGCTGACTCACTGGCTGACTCACTCACTCTCACTGACTGACTCACTCACTCTCACTGACTGACTCACTTACTCTCACTGACTGACTCACTCACTCTCACTGACTGAGACTCACTCTCACTGACTGACACTCACTCTCACTGACTGACACTCACTCTCACTGACTGACTCATGCACTCTCACTGACTGACTCAGTCTCCCTGACTCACTCACTCACTCTCACTGACTCACTCACTCTCACTGACTGACTGACTCACTGTCACTGACTGACTCGCTCACTCTCACTGACTGACTCACTCTCACTGACTCACTCTCTCTCTCACTGACTCACTCACTCACTCTCACTGACTGACTCACTCTCACTGACTGACTCACTCTCACTGATTGACTCACTCTCACTGACTGACTCACTCACTCTCACTGACTGACTCACTCACTCTCACTGACTGACTCACTCTCACTGACTGACTCTCTCTCTCACTGACTGACTCACTCACTCTCACTGACTGACTCACTCACTCTCACTGACTGACTCACTTACTCTCACTGACTGACTCACTCACTCTCACTGACTGAGACTCACTCTCACTGACTGACACTCACTCTCACTGACTGACACTCACTCTCACTGACTGACTCACGCACTCTCACTGACTGACTCAGTCTCCCTGACTCACTCACTCACTCTCACTGACTCACTCACTCTCACTGACTGACTGACTCACTGTCACTGACTGACTCGCTCACTCTCACTGACTGACTCACTCTCACTGACTCACTCTCTCTCTCACTGACTCACTCACTCACTCTCACTGACTGACTCACTCTCACTGACTGACTCACTCTCACTGATTGACTCACTCTCACTGACTGACTCACTCACTCTCACTGACTGACTCACTCACTCTCACTGACTGACTCACTCTCACTGACTGACTCTCTCTCTCACTGACTGACTCACTCACTCTCACTGACTGACTGACTCACTCTCACTGACTCACTCACTCTCACTGACTCACTCACTCTCAATGATTTACTCACTCTCACTGACTCACTCACTCTCACTGACTCACTCACTCTAACTGACTCACTGACTCTCACTGACTCACTGACTCTCACTCACTGACTCACTCTTACTGACTGACTCACTCTCACTGACTGGCTCACTCTCACTGACTGACTGACTCACTCTCACTGACTAACTGACTCACTCTCACTGACTCGCTCGCTCACTCTCACTGACTCACTCTCACTGACTAACTCACTCTCACTGACACTCACCCACTCTCACACACTGACTGACTCACTCTCACTGACTGACTCCCTCTCACTGACTCACTCTCACTGACTCACTCTCACTGACTGACTCACTCTCACTGACTGACTCACTCTCACTGACTGGCTCACTCTCACTGACTGAGTCACTGACTGACCCACTGGCTGACTCACTGGCTGACTCACTCACTCTCACTGACTAACTCACTCACTCTTACTGACTGACTCACTCACTCTCACTGACTGACTCACTTACTCTCACTGACTGACTGACTCACTCTCACTGACTGACTCACTCACTCTCACTGACTGACTCACTCACTCTTACTGACTGACTCACTCACTCTCACTGACTGAGACTCACTCTCACTGACTGACACTAACTCTCACTGACTGACACTCACTCTCACTGACTGACTCACACACTCTCACTGACTGACTCAGTCTCTCTGACTGACTCACTCACTCTCACTGACTCACTCACTCTCAATGACTGACTCACTCACTCTCACTGACTGACTCGCTCACTCTCACTGACTGACTCACTCTCACTGACTCACTCTCTCTCTCACTGACTCACTCACTCTCACTGACTGACTCACTCTCACTGACTTACTCTCACTGATTGACTCACTCTCACTGACTGACTCACTCACTCTCACTCACTGACTCACTCACTCTCACTGACTGACTCACTCTCACTGACTGACTCTCTCTCTCTCTCTCTCACTGACTGACTCACTCACACTCACTGACTGACTCACTCACTCTCACTGACTGACTCACTCACTCTCACTGACTCACTCACTCTCACTGACTCACTCACTCTCAATGATTTACTCACTCTCACTGACTCACTCACTCACTCTCACTGACTCACTCACTCTCACTGACTCACTCACTCTCACTGACTCACTCACTCTAACTGACTCACTGACTCTCACTGACTCACTGACTCTCACTCACTGACTGACTCACTCTCACTGACTGACTCACTCTCACTGACTGGCTCACTCTCACTGACTGAGTCACTGCATGACTCACTGGCTGACTCACTGGCTGACTCACTCACTCTCACTGACTGACTCACTCACTCTCACTGACTGACTCACTTACTCTCACTGACTGACTCACTCACTCTCACTGACTGAGACTCACTCTCACTGACTGATACTCACTCTCACTGACTGACTCACTCAATCTCACTGACTGACTCGCTCACTCCCACTGACTGACTCACTCTCTCTCTCACTGACTCACTCACTCTCACTGACTGACTCACTCACTCTCACTGACTGACTCGCTCACTCTCACTGACTGACTCACTCTCTCTCTCACTGACTCACTGACTCTCACTGACTGACTCACTCTCACTGACTGACTCACTCTCACTGACTGACTCACTCACTCTCACTGACTGACTCGCTCACTCTCACTGACTGACTCACTCTCTCACTGACTCACTCACTCTCACTGACTGACTCACTCTCACTGACTGACTCACTCTCACTGACTGACTCACTCACTCTCACTGACTGACTCACTCAATCTCACTGACTGACTCGCTCACTCCCACTGACTGACTCACTCTCTCTCTCACTGACTCACTCACTCTCACTGACAGACTCACTCTCACTGACTGACTCACTCTCACTGACTGACTCACTCACTCTCACTGACTGACTCATTCACTCTCACTGACTGACTCACTCTCACTGACTGACTCTCTCTCTCTCACTGACTGACTCACTCACACTCACTGACTGACTCACTCACTCTCACTGACTCACTCACTCTCACTGACTCACTGACTGTCACTGACTCACTGACTGACTCACTCTCACTGACTGACTCACTCTCACTGACTCACTCTCACTGACTGACTGACTCACTCTCACTGACTCACTCACTCTCACTGACTGACTCACTCACTCTCACTCTCACTGACTCACTCTCACTGACTCACTTTAATTGACTCACTCTCACTGACTCACTCACTCACTGACTCACTCTCACTGACTCACTCTCACTGACTGACTGACTTACTCTCACTGACTGACTGACTCACTCTCACTGACTCACTCACTCTCACTCACTGACTCACTCACTCTCACTGACTGACTCACTCTCACTGACTGACTCTCTCTCTCTCTCTCACTGACTGACTCACTCACACTCACTGACTGACTCACTCACTCTCACTGACTGACTCACTCACTCTCACTGACTCACTCACTCTCACTGACTCACTCACTCTCAATGATTTACTCACTCTCACTGACTCACTCACTCACTCTCACTGACTCACTCACTCTCACTGACTCACTCACTCTCACTGACTCACTCACTCTAACTGACTCACTGACTCTCACTGACTCACTGACTCTCACTCACTGACTGACTCACTCTCACTGACTGACTCACTCTCACTGACTGGCTCACTCTCACTGACTGAGTCACTGCATGACTCACTGGCTGACTCACTGGCTGACTCACTCACTCTCACTGACTGACTCACTCACTCTCACTGACTGACTCACTTACTCTCACTGACTGACTCACTCACTCTCACTGACTGAGACTCACTCTCACTGACTGACACTCACTCTCACTGACTGACTCACTCAATCTCACTGACTGACTCGCTCACTCCCACTGACTGACTCACTCTCTCTCTCACTGACTCACTCACTCTCACTGACTGACTCACTCACTCTCACTGACTGACTCGCTCACTCTCACTGACTGACTCACTCTCTCTCTCACTGACTCACTGACTCTCACTGACTGACTCACTCTCACTGACTGACTCACTCTCACTGACTGACTCACTCACTCTCACTGACTGACTCGCTCACTCTCACTGACTGACTCACTCTCTCACTGACTCACTCACTCTCACTGACTGACTCACTCTCACTGACTGACTCACTCTCACTGACTGACTCACTCACTCTCACTGACTGACTCACTCAATCTCACTGACTGACTCGCTCACTCCCACTGACTGACTCACTCTCTCTCTCACTGACTCACTCACTCTCACTGACAGACTCACTCTCACTGACTGACTCACTCTCACTGACTGACTCACTCACTCTCACTGACTGACTCATTCACTCTCACTGACTGACTCACTCTCACTGACTGACTCTCTCTCTCTCACTGACTGACTCACTCACACTCACTGACTGACTCACTCACTCTCACTGACTCACTCACTCTCACTGACTCACTGACTGTCACTGACTCACTGACTGACTCACTCTCACTGACTGACTCACTCTCACTGACTCACTCTCACTGACTGACTGACTCACTCTCACTGACTCACTCACTCTCACTGACTGACTCACTCACTCTCACTCTCACTGACTCACTCTCACTGACTCACTTTAATTGACTCACTCTCACTGACTCACTCACTCTCACTGACTCACTCACTCACTGACTCACTCTCACTGACTCACTCTCACTGACTGACTGACTTACTCTCACTGACTGACTGACTCACTCTCACTGACTCACTCACTCTCAATGACTCACTCACTCTCACTGACTGACTGACTCACTCTCACTGACTCACTCACTCACTCTCACTGACTCACTCACTCTCACTGACTCACTGACTGTCACTGACTGTCACTGACTCACTGACTGACTCACTCTCACTGACTGACTCACTCTCACTGACTCACTCTCACTGACTGACTCACTCACTCTCACTGACTCACTCACTCTCACTGACTGACTCACTCACTCTCACTCTCACTGACTCACTCTCACTGACTCACTTTAATTGACTCACTCTCATTGACTGACTCACTCTCACTGACTCACTCACTCACTGACTCACTCTCACTGACTCACTCTCACTGACTGACTGACTCACTCTCACTGACTGACTGACTCACTCTCACTGACTCGCTCACTCACTCTCACTGACTGACTCTCACTGACTGACTCACTCTCACTGACACTCACCCACTCTCACACACTGACTGACTCACTCTCACTGACTGACTCCCTCTCACTGACTCACTCTCACTGACTCACTCTCACTGACTGACTCACTCTCACTGACTGACTCACTCTCACTGACTGGCTCACTCTCACTGACTGAGTCACTGACTGACTCACTGGCTGACTCACTGGCTGACTCACTCACTCTCACTGACTGACTCACTCACTCTTACTGACTGACTCACTCACTCTCACTGACTGACTCACTTACTCTCACTGACTGACTGACCCACTCTCACTGACTGACTCACTCACTCTCACTGACTGACTCACTCACTCTCACTGACTGACTCACTCATTCTCACTGACTGAGACTCACTCTCACTGACTGACACTAACTCTCACTGACTGACACTCACTCTCACTGACTGACACTCACTCTCACTGACTGACTCACGTACTCTCACTGACTGACTCAGTCTCCCTGACTGACTCACTCACTCTCACTGACTCAATCACTCTCAATGACTGACTCACTCACTCTCACTGACTGACTCGCTCACTCTCACTGACTGACTCACTCTCACTGACTCACTCTCTCTCTCACTGACTCACTCACTCTCACTGACTGACTCACTCTCACTGACTGACTCACTCTCACTGATTGACTCACTCTCACTGACTGACTCACTCACTCTCACTCACTGACTCACTCACTCTCACTGACTGACTCACTCTCACTGACTGACTCTCTCTCTCTCACTGACTGACTCACTCACACTCACTGACTGACTCACTCACTCTCACTGACTGACTCACTCACTCTCACTGACTCACTCACTCTCACTGACTCACTCACTCTCAATGATTTTCTCACTCTCACTGACTCACTCACTCACTCTCACTGACTCACTCACTCTCACTGACTCACTCACTCTCACTGACTCACTCACTCTAACTGACTCACTGACTCTCACTGACTCACTGACTCTCACTCACTGACTGACTCACTCTCACTGACTCACTCACTATCACTGACTGGCTCACTCTCACTGACTGAGTCACTGCATGACTCACTGGCTGACTCACTGGCTGACTCACTCACTCTCACTGACTGACTCACTCACTCTCACTGACTGACTCACTTACTCTCACTGACTGACTCACTCACTCTCACTGACTGAGACTCACTCTCACTGACTGACACTCACTCTCACTGACTGACACTCACTCTCACTGACTGACACTCACTCTCACTGACTGACTCACGCACTCTCACTGACTGACTCACTCTCACTGACTGACTGACTCACTCTCACTGACTGACTCGCTCACTCTCACTGACTGACTCACTCTCACTGACTCACTCTCTCTCTCACTGACTCACTCACTCTCACTGACTGACTCACTCTCTCTGACTGACTCACTCTCACTGATTGACTCACTCTCACTGACTGACTCACTCACTCTCACTGACTGACTCACTCACTCTCACTGACTGACTCTCTCTCTCTCACTGACTGACTCACTCACACTCACTGACTGACTCACTCACTCTCACTGACTGACTCACTCACTCTCACTGACTCACTCACTCTCACTGACTCACTCACTCTCAATGATTTACTCACTCTCACTGACTCACTCACTCTCACTGACTCACTCACTCTAACTGACTCACTGACTCTCACTGACTCAGTGACTCTCACTCACTGACTGACTCACTCTCACTGACTGACTCACTCTCACTGACTTGCTCACTCTCACTGACTGAGTCACTGCATGACTCACTGGCTGGCTCACTGGCTGACTCACTCACTCTCACTGACTGACTCACTCACTCTCACTGACTGACTCACTCACTCTCACTGACTGACTCACTTACTCTCACTGACTGACTCACTCTCACTGACTGACTCACTCACTCTCACTGACTGACACTCACTCTCACTGACTGACTCACACACTCTCACTGACTGACTCAGTCTCTCTGACTGACTCACTCACTCTCACTGACTCACTCACTCTCACTGACTGACTGACTCACTCTCATTGACTGACTCGCTCACTCTCACTGACTGACTCACTCTCACTGACTCACTCGCTCTCTCACTGACTCACTCACTCTCACTGACTCACTGACTCTCACTGACTGACTCACTCTCACTGACTGACTCACTCACTCTCACTGACTGACTCACTCCCTCTCACTGACTAACTCACTCTCACTGACTGACTCTCTCTCTCTCTCACTGACTGACTCACTCACACTCACTGACTGACTCACTCACTCTCACTGACTGACTCACTCACTCTCACTGACTCACTCACTCTCACTGACTCACTCACTCTCAATGACTCACTCACTCTCACTGACTCACTCACTCACTCTCACTGACTCACTCACTCACTCTCACTGACTCACTCACTCACTCTCACTGACTCACTCAGTCTCACTGACTCACTCACTCTAACTGACTCACTGACTCTCACTAACTCACTGACTCTCACTCACTGACTCACTTTTACTGACTGACTCACTCTCACTGACTGGCTCACTCTCACTGACTGAGTCACTGCATGACTCACTGGCTGACTCACTGGCTGACTCACTCACTCTCACTGACTGACTCACTCTCTCTGACTCACTCTCTCTCTCACTGACTCACTCACTCTCACTGACTGACTGACTCACTGTCACTGACTGACTCGCTCACTCTCACTGACTGACTCACTCTCACTGACTCACTCTCTCTCTCACTGACTCACTCACTCACTCTCACTGACTGACTCACTCTCACTGACTGACTCACTCTCACTGATTGACTCACTCTCACTGACTGACTCACTCACTCTCACTGACTGACTCACTCACTCTCACTGACTGACTCACTCTCACTGACTGACTCTCTCTCTCACTGACTGACTCACTCACTCTCACTGACTGACTCACTCACTCTCACTGACTCACTCACTCTCACTGACTCACTCACTCTCAATGATTTACTCACTCTCACTGACTCACTCACTCTCACTGACTCACTCACTCTAACTGACTCACTGACTCTCACTGACTCACTGACTCTCACTCACTGACTCACTCTTACTGACTGACTCACTCTCACTGACTGGCTCACTCTCACTGACTGACTGACTCACTCTCACTGACTAACTGACTCACTCTCACTGACTCGCTCGCTCACTCTCACTGACTCACTCTCACTGACTAACTCACTCTCACTGACACTCACCCACTCTCACACACTGACTGACTCACTCTCACTGACTGACTCCCTCTCACTGACTCACTCTCACTGACTCACTCTCACTGACTGACTCACTCTCACTGACTGACTCACTCTCACTGACTGGCTCACTCTCACTGACTGAGTCACTGACTGACCCACTGGCTGACTCACTGGCTGACTCACTCACTCTCACTGACTAACTCACTCACTCTTACTGACTGACTCACTCACTCTCACTGACTGACTCACTTACTCTCACTGACTGACTGACTCACTCTCACTGACTGACTCACTCACTCTCACTGACTGACTCACTCACTCTTACTGACTGACTCACTCACTCTCACTGACTGAGACTCACTCTCACTGACTGACACTAACTCTCACTGACTGACACTCACTCTCACTGACTGACTCACACACTCTCACTGACTGACTCAGTCTCTCTGACTGACTCACTCACTCTCACTGACTCACTCACTCTCAATGACTGACTCACTCACTCTCACTGACTGACTCGCTCACTCTCACTGACTGACTCACTCTCACTGACTCACTCTCTCTCTCACTCACTCACTCTCACTGACTGACTCACTCTCACTGACTTACTCTCACTGATTGACTCACTCTCACTGACTGACTCACTCACTCTCACTCACTGACTCACTCACTCTCACTGACTGACTCACTCTCACTGACTGACTCTCTCTCTCTCTCTCTCACTGACTGACTCACTCACACTCACTGACTGACTCACTCACTCTCACTGACTGACTCACTCACTCTCACTGACTCACTCACTCTCACTGACTCACTCACTCTCAATGATTTACTCACTCTCACTGACTCACTCACTCACTCTCACTGACTCACTCACTCTCACTGACTCACTCACTCTCACTGACTCACTCACTCTAACTGACTCACTGACTCTCACTGACTCACTGACTCTCACTCACTGACTGACTCACTCTCACTGACTGACTCACTCTCACTGACTGGCTCACTCTCACTGACTGAGTCACTGCATGACTCACTGGCTGACTCACTGGCTGACTCACTCACTCTCACTGACTGACTCACTCACTCTCACTGACTGACTCACTTACTCTCACTGACTGACTCACTCACTCTCACTGACTGAGACTCACTCTCACTGACTGACACTCACTCTCACTGACTGACTCACTCAATCTCACTGACTGACTCGCTCACTCCCACTGACTGACTCACTCTCTCTCTCACTGACTCACTCACTCTCACTGACTGACTCACTCACTCTCACTGACTGACTCGCTCACTCTCACTGACTGACTCACTCTCTCTCTCACTGACTCACTCACTCTCACTGACTGACTCACTCTCACTGACTGACTCACTCTCACTGACTGACTCACTCACTCTCACTGACTGACTCGCTCACTCTCACTGACTGACTCACTCTCTCACTGACTCACTCACTCTCACTGACTGACTCACTCTCACTGACTGACTCACTCTCACTGACTGACTCACTCACTCTCACTGACTGACTCACTCAATCTCACTGACTGACTCGCTCACTCCCACTGACTGACTCACTCTCTCTCTCACTGACTCACTCACTCTCACTGACAGACTCACTCTCACTGACTGACTCACTCTCACTGACTGACTCACTCACTCTCACTGACTGACTCATTCACTCTCACTGACTGACTCACTCTCACTGACTGACTCTCTCTCTCTCACTGACTGACTCACTCACACTCACTGACTGACTCACTCACTCTCACTGACTCACTCACTCTCACTGACTCACTGACTGTCACTGACTCACTGACTGACTCACTCTCACTGACTGACTCACTCTCACTGACTCACTCTCACTGACTGACTGACTCACTCTCACTGACTCACTCACTCTCACTGACTGACTCACTCACTCTCACTCTCACTGACTCACTCTCACTGACTCACTTTAATTGACTCACTCTCACTGACTCACTCACTCTCACTGACTCACTCACTCACTGACTCACTCTCACTGACTCACTCTCACTGACTGACTGACTTACTCTCACTGACTGACTGACTCACTCTCACTGACTCACTCACTCTCAATGACTCACTCACTCTCACTGACTGACTCACTCACTCTCACTGACTCACTCACTCACTCTCACTGACTCACTCACTCTCACTGACTCACTGACTATCACTGACTGTCACTGACTCACTGACTGACTCACTCTCACTGACTGACTCACTCTCACTGACTCACTCTCACTGACTGACTCACTCACTCTCACTGACTCACTCACTCTCACTGACTGACTCACTCACTCTCACTCTCACTGACTCACTCTCACTGACTCACTTTAATTGACTCACTCTCATTGACTGACTCACTCTCACTGACTCACTCACTCACTGACTCACTCTCACTGACTCACTCTCACTGACTGACTGACTCACTCTCACTGACTGACTGACTCACTCTCACTGACTCGCTCGCTCACTCTCACTGACTGACTCTCACTGACTGACTCACTCTCACTGACACTCACCCACTCTCACACACTGACTGACTCACTCTCACTGACTGACTCCCTCTCACTGACTCACTCTCACTGACTCACTCTCACTGACTGACTCACTCTCACTGACTGACTCACTCTCACTGACTGGCTCACTCTCACTGACTGAGTCACTGACTGACTCACTGGCTGACTCACTGGCTGACTCACTCACTCTCACTGACTGACTCACTCACTCTTACTGACTGACTCACTCACTCTCACTGACTGACTCACTTACTCTCACTGACTGACTGACCCACTCTCACTGACTGACTCACTCACTCTCACTGACTGACTCACTCACTCTCACTGACTGACTCACTCATTCTCACTGACTGAGACTCACTCTCACTGACTGACACTAACTCTCACTGACTGACACTCACTCTCACTGACTGACACTCACTCTCACTGACTGACTCACGTACTCTCACTGACTGACTCAGTCTCCCTGACTGACTCACTCACTCTCACTGACTCAATCACTCTCAATGACTGACTCACTCACTCTCACTGACTGACTCGCTCACTCTCACTGACTGACTCACTCTCACTGACTCACTCTCTCTCTCACTGACTCACTCACTCTCACTGACTGACTCACTCTCACTGACTGACTCACTCTCACTGATTGACTCACTCTCACTGACTGACTCACTCACTCTCACTCACTGACTCACTCACTCTCACTGACTGACTCACTCTCACTGACTGACTCTCTCTCTCTCACTGACTGACTCACTCACACTCACTGACTGACTCACTCACTCTCACTGACTGACTCACTCACTCTCACTGACTCACTCACTCTCACTGACTCACTCACTCTCAATGATTTTCTCACTCTCACTGACTCACTCACTCACTCTCACTGACTCACTCACTCTCACTGACTCACTCACTCTCACTGACTCACTCACTCTAACTGACTCACTGACTCTCACTGACTCACTGACTCTCACTGACTGACTGACTCACTCTCACTGACTCACTCACTATCACTGACTGGCTCACTCTCACTGACTGAGTCACTGCATGACTCACTTGCTGACTCACTGGCTGACTCACTCACTCTCACTGACTGACTCACTCACTCTCACTGACTGACTCACTTACTCTCACTGACTGACTCACTCACTCTCACTGACTGAGACTCACTCTCACTGACTGACACTCACTCTCACTGACTGACACTCACTCTCACTGACTGACACTCACTCTCACTGACTGACTCACGCACTCTCACTGACTGACTCACTCTCACTGACTGACTGACTCACTCTCACTGACTGACTCGCTCACTCTCACTGACTGACTCACTCTCACTGACTCACTCTCTCTCTCACTGACTCACTCACTCTCACTGACTGACTCACTCTCTCTGACTGACTCACTCTCACTGATTGACTCACTCTCACTGACTGACTCACTCACTCTCACTGACTGACTCACTCACTCTCACTGACTGACTCTCTCTCTCTCACTGACTGACTCACTCACACTCACTGACTGACTCACTCACTCTCACTGACTGACTCACTCACTCTCACTGACTCACTCACTCTCACTGACTCACTCACTCTCAATGATTTACTCACTCTCACTGACTCACTCACTCTCACTGACTCACTCACTCTAACTGACTCACTGACTCTCACTGACTCAGTGACTCTCACTCACTGACTGACTCACTCTCACTGACTGACTCACTCTCACTGACTTGCTCACTCTCACTGACTGAGTCACTGCATGACTCACTGGCTGGCTCACTGGCTGACTCACTCACTCTCACTGACTGACTCACTCACTCTCACTGACTGACTCACTCACTCTCACTGACTGACTCACTTACTCTCACTGACTGACTCACTCTCACTGACTGACTCACTCACTCTCACTGACTGACACTCACTCTCACTGACTGACTCACACACTCTCACTGACTGACTCAGTCTCTCTGACTGACTCACTCACTCTCACTGACTCACTCACTCTCACTGACTGACTGACTCACTCTCATTGACTGACTCGCTCACTCTCACTGACTGACTCACTCTCACTGACTCACTCGCTCTCTCACTGACTCACTCACTCTCACTGACTCACTGACTCTCACTGACTGACTCACTCTCACTGACTGACTCACTCACTCTCACTGACTGACTCACTCCCTCTCACTGACTAACTCACTCTCACTGACTGACTCTCTCTCTCTCTCACTGACTGACTCACTCACACTCACTGACTGACTCACTCACTCTCACTGACTGACTCACTCACTCTCACTGACTCACTCACTCTCACTGACTCACTCACTCTCAATGACTCACTCACTCTCACTGACTCACTCACTCACTCTCACTGACTCACTCACTCACTCTCACTGACTCACTCACTCACTCTCACTGACTCACTCAGTCTCACTGACTCACTCACTCTAACTGACTCACTGACTCTCACTAACTCACTGACTCTCACTCACTGACTCACTTTTACTGACTGACTCACTCTCACTGACTGGCTCACTCTCACTGACTGAGTCACTGCATGACTCACTGGCTGACTCACTGGCTGACTCACTCACTCTCACTGACTGACTCACTCTCTCTGACTCACTCTCTCTCTCACTGACTCACTCACTCTCACTGACTGACTGACTCACTGTCACTGACTGACTCGCTCACTCTCACTGACTGACTCACTCTCACTGACTCACTCTCTCTCTCACTGACTCACTCACTCACTCTCACTGACTGACTCACTCTCACTGACTGACTCACTCTCACTGATTGACTCACTCTCACTGACTGACTCACTCACTCTCACTGACTGACTCACTCACTCTCACTGACTGACTCACTCTCACTGACTGACTCTCTCTCTCACTGACTGACTCACTCACTCTCACTGACTGACTCACTCACTCTCACTGACTCACTCACTCTCACTGACTCACTCACTCTCAATGATTTACTCACTCTCACTGACTCACTCACTCTCACTGACTCACTCACTCTAACTGACTCACTGACTCTCACTGACTCACTGACTCTCACTCACTGACTCACTCTTACTGACTGACTCACTCTCACTGACTGGCTCACTCTCACTGACTGACTGACTCACTCTCACTGACTAACTGACTCACTCTCACTGACTCGCTCGCTCACTCTCACTGACTCACTCTCACTGACTAACTCACTCTCACTGACACTCACCCACTCTCACACACTGACTGACTCACTCTCACTGACTGACTCCCTCTCACTGACTCACTCTCACTGACTCACTCTCACTGACTGACTCACTCTCACTGACTGACTCACTCTCACTGACTGGCTCACTCTCACTGACTGAGTCACTGACTGACCCACTGGCTGACTCACTGGCTGACTCACTCACTCTCACTGACTAACTCACTCACTCTTACTGACTGACTCACTCACTCTCACTGACTGACTCACTTACTCTCACTGACTGACTGACTCACTCTCACTGACTGACTCACTCACTCTCACTGACTGACTCACTCACTCTTACTGACTGACTCACTCACTCTCACTGACTGAGACTCACTCTCACTGACTGATACTAACTCTCACTGACTGACACTCACTCTCACTGACTGACTCACACACTCTCACTGACTGACTCAGTCTCTCTGACTGACTCACTCACTCTCACTGACTCACTCACTCTCAATGACTGACTCACTCACTCTCACTGACTGACTCGCTCACTCTCACTGACTGACTCACTCTCACTGACTCACTCTCTCTCTCACTCACTCACTCTCACTGACTGACTCACTCTCACTGACTTACTCTCACTGATTGACTCACTCTCACTGACTGACTCACTCACTCTCACTCACTGACTCACTCACTCTCACTGACTGACTCACTCTCACTGACTGACTCTCTCTCTCTCTCTCTCACTGACTGACTCACTCACACTCACTGACTGACTCACTCACTCTCACTGACTGACTCACTCACTCTCACTGACTCACTCACTCTCACTGACTCACTCACTCTCAATGATTTACTCACTCTCACTGACTCACTCACTCACTCTCACTGACTCACTCACTCTCACTGACTCACTCACTCTCACTGACTCACTCACTCTAACTGACTCACTGACTCTCACTGACTCACTGACTCTCACTCACTGACTGACTCACTCTCACTGACTGACTCACTCTCACTGACTGGCTCACTCTCACTGACTGAGTCACTGCATGACTCACTGGCTGACTCACTGGCTGACTCACTCACTCTCACTGACTGACTCACTCACTCTCACTGACTGACTCACTTACTCTCACTGACTGACTCACTCACTCTCACTGACTGAGACTCACTCTCACTGACTGACACTCACTCTCACTGACTGACTCACTCAATCTCACTGACTGACTCGCTCACTCCCACTGACTGACTCACTCTCTCTCTCACTGACTCACTCACTCTCACTGACTGACTCACTCACTCTCACTGACTGACTCGCTCACTCTCACTGACTGACTCACTCTCTCTCTCACTGACTCACTCACTCTCACTGACTGACTCACTCTCACTGACTGACTCACTCTCACTGACTGACTCACTCACTCTCACTGACTGACTCGCTCACTCTCACTGACTGACTCACTCTCTCACTGACTCACTCACTCTCACTGACTGACTCACTCTCACTGACTGACTCACTCTCACTGACTGACTCACTCACTCTCACTGACTGACTCACTCAATCTCACTGACTGACTCGCTCACTCCCACTGACTGACTCACTCTCTCTCTCACTGACTCACTCACTCTCACTGACAGACTCACTCTCACTGACTGACTCACTCTCACTGACTGACTCACTCACTCTCACTGACTGACTCATTCACTCTCACTGACTGACTCACTCTCACTGACTGACTCTCTCTCTCTCACTGGCTGACTCACTCACTCTCACTGACTCACTCACTCTCACTGACTCACTGACTGTCACTGACTCACTGACTGACTCACTCTCACTGACTGACTCACTCTCACTGACTCACTCTCACTGACTGACTGACTCACTCTCACTGACTCACTCACTCTCACTGACTGACTCACTCACTCTCACTCTCACTGACTCACTCTCACTGACTCACTTTAATTGACTCACTCTCACTGACTCACTCACTCTCACTGACTCACTCACTCACTGACTCACTCTCACTGACTCACTCTCACTGACTGACTGACTTACTCTCACTGACTGACTGACTCACTCTCACTGACTCACTCACTCTCAATGACTCACTCACTCTCACTGACTGACTCACTCACTCTCACTGACTCACTCACTCACTCTCACTGACTCACTCACTCTCACTGACTCACTGACTATCACTGACTGTCACTGACTCACTGACTGACTCACTCTCACTGACTGACTCACTCTCACTGACTCACTCTCACTGACTGACTCACTCACTCTCACTGACTCACTCACTCTCACTGACTGACTCACTCACTCTCACTCTCACTGACTCACTCTCACTGACTCACTTTAATTGACTCACTCTCATTGACTGACTCACTCTCACTGACTCACTCACTCACTGACTCACTCTCACTGACTCACTCTCACTGACTGACTGACTCACTCTCACTGACTGACTGACTCACTCTCACTGACTCGCTCGCTCACTCTCACTGACTGACTCTCACTGACTGACTCACTCTCACTGACACTCACCCACTCTCACACACTGACTGACTCACTCTCACTGACTGACTCCCTCTCACTGACTCACTCTCACTGACTCACTCTCACTGACTGACTCACTCTCACTGACTGACTCACTCTCACTGACTGGCTCACTCTCACTGACTGAGTCACTGACTGACTCACTGGCTGACTCACTGGCTGACTCACTCACTCTCACTGACTGACTCACTCACTCTTACTGACTGACTCACTCACTCTCACTGACTGACTCACTTACTCTCACTGACTGACTGACCCACTCTCACTGACTGACTCACTCACTCTCACTGACTGACTCACTCACTCTCACTGACTGACTCACTCATTCTCACTGACTGAGACTCACTCTCACTGACTGACACTAACTCTCACTGACTGACACTCACTCTCACTGACTGACACTCACTCTCACTGACTGACTCACGTACTCTCACTGACTGACTCAGTCTCCCTGACTGACTCACTCACTCTCACTGACTCAATCACTCTCAATGACTGACTCACTCACTCTCACTGACTGACTCGCTCACTCTCACTGACTGACTCACTCTCACTGACTCACTCTCTCTCTCACTGACTCACTCACTCTCACTGACTGACTCACTCTCACTGACTGACTCACTCTCACTGATTGACTCACTCTCACTGACTGACTCACTCACTCTCACTCACTGACTCACTCACTCTCACTGACTGACTCACTCTCACTGACTGACTCTCTCTCTCTCACTGACTGACTCACTCACACTCACTGACTGACTCACTCACTCTCACTGACTGACTCACTCACTCTCACTGACTCACTCACTCTCACTGACTCACTCACTCTCAATGATTTTCTCACTCTCACTGACTCACTCACTCACTCTCACTGACTCACTCACTCTCACTGACTCACTCACTCTCACTGACTCACTCACTCTAACTGACTCACTGACTCTCACTGACTCACTGACTCTCACTGACTGACTGACTCACTCTCACTGACTCACTCACTATCACTGACTGGCTCACTCTCACTGACTGAGTCACTGCATGACTCACTTGCTGACTCACTGGCTGACTCACTCACTCTCACTGACTGACTCACTCACTCTCACTGACTGACTCACTTACTCTCACTGACTGACTCACTCACTCTCACTGACTGAGACTCACTCTCACTGACTGACACTCACTCTCACTGACTGACACTCACTCTCACTGACTGACACTCACTCTCACTGACTGACTCACGCACTCTCACTGACTGACTCACTCTCACTGACTGACTGACTCACTCTCACTGACTGACTCGCTCACTCTCACTGACTGACTCACTCTCACTGACTCACTCTCTCTCTCACTGACTCACTCACTCTCACTGACTGACTCACTCTCTCTGACTGACTCACTCTCACTGATTGACTCACTCTCACTGACTGACTCACTCACTCTCACTGACTGACTCACTCACTCTCACTGACTGACTCACTCACACTCACTGACTGACTCACTCACTCTCACTGACTGACTCACTCACTCTCACTGACTCACTCACTCTCACTGACTCACTCACTCTCAATGATTTACTCACTCTCACTGACTCACTCACTCTCACTGACTCACTCACTCTAACTGACTCACTGACTCTCACTGACTCAGTGACTCTCACTCACTGACTGACTCACTCTCACTGACTGACTCACTCTCACTGACTTGCTCACTCTCACTGACTGAGTCACTGCATGACTCACTGGCTGGCTCACTGGCTGACTCACTCACTCTCACTGACTGACTCACTCACTCTCACTGATTGACTCACTCACTCTCACTGACTGACTCACTTACTCTCACTGACTGACTCACTCTCACTGACTGACTCACTCACTCTCACTGACTGACACTCACTCTCACTGACTGACTCACACACTCTCACGGACTGACTCAGTCTCTCTGACTGACTCACTCACTCTCACTGACTCACTCACTCTCACTGACTGACTGACTCACTCTCATTGACTGACTCGCTCACTCTCACTGACTGACTCACTCTCACTGACTCACTCGCTCTCTCACTGACTCACTCACTCTCACTGACTCACTGACTCTCACTGACTGACTCACTCTCACTGACTGACTCACTCACTCTCACTGACTGACTCACTCCCTCTCACTGACTAACTCACTCTCACTGACTGACTCTCTCTCTCTCTCACTGACTGACTCACTCACACTCACTGACTGACTCACTCACTCTCACTGACTGACTCACTCACTCTCACTGACTCACTCACTCTCACTGACTCACTCACTCTCAATGACTCACTCACTCTCACTGACTCACTCACTCACTCTCACTGACTCACTCACTCACTCTCACTGACTCACTCACTCACTCTCACTGACTCACTCAGTCTCACTGACTCACTCACTCTAACTGACTCACTGACTCTCACTAACTCACTGACTCTCACTCACTGACTCACTTTTACTGACTGACTCACTCTCACTGACTGGCTCACTCTCACTGACTGAGTCACTGCATGACTCACTGGCTGACTCACTGGCTGACTCACTCACTCTCACTGACTGACTCACTCACTCTCACTGACTGACTCACTCACTCGCACTGACTGACTCACTTACTCTCACTGACTGACTCACTCTCACTGACTGACTCACTCACTCTCACTGGCTGACTCACTCACTCTCACTGACTGACTCACTCACTCTCACTGACTGAGACTCACTCTCACTGACTGAAACTCACTCTCACTGACAGACACTCACTCTCACTGACTGACTCACTCACTCTCACTGACTGACTCACTCTCACTGACTCACTCTCTCTCTCACTGACTCACTCACTCTCACTGACTGACTCACTCTCACTGACTCACTCACTCTTACTGACTCACTCACTCTCACTGACTGGCTCACTCTCACTGACTGAGTCACTGACTGACTCACTGGCTGACTCACTGGCTGACTCACTCACTCTCACTGACTGACTCACTCACTCTCACTGACTGACTCGCTCACTCTCACTGACTGACTCACTCTCTCTGACTCACTCTCTCTCTCACTGACTCACTCACTCTCACTGACTAACTCACTCTCACTGACTGGCCCACTCTCACTGACTGAGTCACTGACTGACTCACTGGCTGACTCACTGGCTGACTCACTCACTCTCACTGACTGACTCACTCACTCTCATTGACTGACTCACTCACTCTCACTGACTGACTCACTCACTCTCACTGACTGACTCACTTACTCTCACTGACTCACTCACTCACTCTCACTGACTCACTCACTCTCACTGACTGACTCACTCACTCTCACTGACTGACTCGCTCACTCTCACTGACTGACTCACTCTCTCTGACTCACTCTCTCTCTCACTGACTCACTCACTCTCACTGACTAACTCACTCTCACTGACTGGCCCACTCTCACTGACAGAGTCACTGACTGACTCACTGGCTGACTCACTGGCTGACTCACTCACTCTCACTGACTGACTCACTCACTCTCATTGACTGACTCACTCTCTCTCACTGACTGACTCACTCACACTCACTGACTCACTCTCTCTGACTTACTCTCTCTCTCTCTCACTGACTCACTCTCACTGACTAACTCACTCTCACTGACTGGCCCACTCTCAATGACTGAGTCACTGACTGACTCACTGGCTGACTCACTGGCTGACTCACTCACTCTCACTGACTGACTCACTCACTCTCATTGACTGACTCACTCTCACTGATTGACTCACTCACTCTCACTGACTGACTCACTTACTCTCACTGACTGACTCACTCACTCTCACTGACTCACTCACTCTCACTGACTGACTCACTCTCACTGACTCACTCACTCTCACTGACTGACTCACTCACTCTCACTGACTGACTCACTCACTCTCACTGACTGACTCGCTCACTCCCACTGACTGACTCACTCTCTCTCTCACTGACTCACTCACTCTCAATGACAGACTCACTCTCACTGACTGACACTAACTCTCACTGACTGACACTCACTCTCACTGACTGACACTCACTCTCACTGACTGACTCACGTACTCTCACTGACTGACTCAGTCTCCCTGACTGACTCACTCACTCTCACTGACTCACTCACTCTCAATGACTGACTCACTCACTCTCACTGACTGACTCGCTCACTCTCACTGACTGACTCACTCTCACTGACTCACTCTCTCTCTCACTGACTCACTCACTCTCACTGACTAACTCACTCTCACTGACTGGCCCACTCTCACTGACTGAGTCACTGACTGACTCACTGGCTGACTCACTGGCTGACTCACTCACTCTCACTGACTGACTCACTCACTCTCATTGACTGACTCACTCACTCTCACTGACTGACTCACTCACTCTCACTGACTGACTCACTTACTCTCACTGACTCACTCACTCACTCTCACTGACTCACTCACTCTCACTGACTGACTCACTCACTCTCACTGACTGACTCGCTCACTCTCACTGACTGACTCACTCTCTCTGACTCACTCTCTCTCTCACTGACTCACTCACTCTCACTGACTAACTCACTCTCACTGACTGGCCCACTCTCACTGACAGAGTCACTGACTGACTCACTGGCTGACTCACTGGCTGACTCACTCACTCTCACTGACTGACTCACTCACTCTCACTGACTGACTGACTCACTCTCACTGACTGACTCACTCACTCTCACTGACTGACTCACTCACTCTTACTGACTGACTCACTCACTCTCACTGACTGAGACTCACTCTCACTGACTGACACTAACTCTCACTGACTGACACTCACTCTCACTGACTGACTCACACACTCTCACTGACTGACTCAGTCTCTCTGACTGACTCACTCACTCTCACTGACTCACTCACTCTCAATGACTGACTCACTCACTCTCACTGACTGACTCGCTCACTCTCACTGACTGACTCACTCTCACTGACTCACTCTCTCTCTCACTCACTCACTCTCACTGACTGACTCACTCTCACTGACTTACTCTCACTGATTGACTCACTCTCACTGACTGACTCACTCACTCTCACTCACTGACTCACTCACTCTCACTGACTGACTCACTCTCACTGACTGACTCTCTCTCTCTCTCTCTCACTGACTGACTCACTCACACTCACTGACTGACTCACTCACTCTCACTGACTGACTCACTCACTCTCACTGACTCACTCACTCTCACTGACTCACTCACTCTCAATGATTTACTCACTCTCACTGACTCACTCACTCACTCTCACTGACTCACTCACTCTCACTGACTCACTCACTCTCACTGACTCACTCACTCTAACTGACTCACTGACTCTCACTGACTCACTGACTCTCACTCACTGACTGACTCACTCTCACTGACTGACTCACTCTCACTGACTGGCTCACTCTCACTGACTGAGTCACTGCATGACTCACTGGCTGACTCACTGGCTGACTCACTCACTCTCACTGACTGACTCACTCACTCTCACTGACTGACTCACTTACTCTCACTGACTGACTCACTCACTCTCACTGACTGAGACTCACTCTCACTGACTGACACTCACTCTCACTGACTGACTCACTCAATCTCACTGACTGACTCGCTCACTCCCACTGACTGACTCACTCTCTCTCTCACTGACTCACTCACTCTCACTGACTGACTCACTCACTCTCACTGACTGACTCGCTCACTCTCACTGACTGACTCACTCTCTCTCTCACTGACTCACTCACTCTCACTGACTGACTCACTCTCACTGACTGACTCACTCTCACTGACTGACTCACTCACTCTCACTGACTGACTCGCTCACTCTCACTGACTGACTCACTCTCTCACTGACTCACTCACTCTCACTGACTGACTCACTCTCACTGACTGACTCACTCTCACTGACTGACTGACTCACTCTCACTGACTGACTCACTCAATCTCACTGACTGACTCGCTCACTCCCACTGACTGACTCACTCTCTCTCTCACTGACTCACTCACTCTCACTGACAGACTCACTCTCACTGACTGACTCACTCTCACTGACTGACTCACTCACTCTCACTGACTGACTCATTCACTCTCACTGACTGACTCACTCTCACTGACTGACTCTCTCTCTCTCACTGACTGACTCACTCACACTCACTGACTGACTCACTCACTCTCACTGACTCACTCACTCTCACTGACTCACTGACTGTCACTGACTCACTGACTGACTCACTCTCACTGACTGACTCACTCTCACTGACTCACTCTCACTGACTGACTGACTCACTCTCACTGACTCACTCACTCTCACTGACTGACTCACTCACTCTCACTCTCACTGACTCACTCTCACTGACTCACTTTAATTGACTCACTCTCACTGACTCACTCACTCTCACTGACTCACTCACTCACTGACTCACTCTCACTGACTCACTCTCACTGACTGACTGACTTACTCTCACTGACTGACTGACTCACTCTCACTGACTCACTCACTCTCAATGACTCACTCACTCTCACTGACTGACTCACTCACTCTCACTGACTCACTCACTCACTCTCACTGACTCACTCACTCTCACTGACTCACTGACTATCACTGACTGTCACTGACTCACTGACTGACTCACTCTCACTGACTGACTCACTCTCACTGACTCACTCTCACTGACTGACTCACTCACTCTCACTGACTCACTCACTCTCACTGACTGACTCACTCACTCTCACTCTCACTGACTCACTCTCACTGACTCACTTTAATTGACTCACTCTCATTGACTGACTCACTCTCACTGACTCACTCACTCACTGACTCACTCTCACTGACTCACTCTCACTGACTGACTGACTCACTCTCACTGACTGACTGACTCACTCTCACTGACTCGCTCGCTCACTCTCACTGACTGACTCTCACTGACTGACTCACTCTCACTGACACTCACCCACTCTCACACACTGACTGACTCACTCTCACTGACTGACTCCCTCTCACTGACTCACTCTCACTGACTCACTCTCACTGACTGACTCACTCTCACTGACTGACTCACTCTCACTGACTGGCTCACTCTCACTGACTGAGTCACTGACTGACTCACTGGCTGACTCACTGGCTGACTCACTCACTCTCACTGACTGACTCACTCACTCTTACTGACTGACTCACTCACTCTCACTGACTGACTCACTTACTCTCACTGACTGACTGACCCACTCTCACTGACTGACTCACTCACTCTCACTGACTGACTCACTCACTCTCACTGACTGACTCACTCATTCTCACTGACTGAGACTCACTCTCACTGACTGACACTAACTCTCACTGACTGACACTCACTCTCACTGACTGACACTCACTCTCACTGACTGACTCACGTACTCTCACTGACTGACTCAGTCTCCCTGACTGACTCACTCACTCTCACTGACTCAATCACTCTCAATGACTGACTCACTCACTCTCACTGACTGACTCGCTCACTCTCACTGACTGACTCACTCTCACTGACTCACTCTCTCTCTCACTGACTCACTCACTCTCACTGACTGACTCACTCTCACTGACTGACTCACTCTCACTGATTGACTCACTCTCACTGACTGACTCACTCACTCTCACTCACTGACTCACTCACTCTCACTGACTGACTCACTCTCACTGACTGACTCTCTCTCTCTCACTGACTGACTCACTCACACTCACTGACTGACTCACTCACTCTCACCGACTGACTCACTCACTCTCACTGACTCACTCACTCTCACTGACTCACTCACTCTCAATGATTTTCTCACTCTCACTGACTCACTCACTCACTCTCACTGACTCACTCACTCTCACTGACTCACTCACTCTCACTGACTCACTCACTCTAACTGACTCACTGACTCTCACTGACTCACTGACTCTCACTGACTGACTGACTCACTCTCACTGACTCACTCACTATCACTGACTGGCTCACTCTCACTGACTGAGTCACTGCATGACTCACTTGCTGACTCACTGGCTGACTCACTCACTCTCACTGACTGACTCACTCACTCTCACTGACTGACTCACTTACTCTCACTGACTGACTCACTCACTCTCACTGACTGAGACTCACTCTCACTGACTGACACTCACTCTCACTGACTGACACTCACTCTCACTGACTGACACTCACTCTCACTGACTGACTCACGCACTCTCACTGACTGACTCACTCTCACTGACTGACTGACTCACTCTCACTGACTGACTCGCTCACTCTCACTGACTGACTCACTCTCACTGACTCACTCTCTCTCTCACTGACTCACTCACTCTCACTGACTGACTCACTCTCTCTGACTGACTCACTCTCACTGATTGACTCACTCTCACTGACTGACTCACTCACTCTCACTGACTGACTCACTCACTCTCACTGACTGACTCTCTCTCTCTCACTGACTGACTCACTCACACTCACTGACTGACTCACTCACTCTCACTGACTGACTCACTCACTCTCACTGACTCACTCACTCTCACTGACTCACTCACTCTCAATGATTTACTCACTCTCACTGACTCACTCACTCTCACTGACTCACTCACTCTAACTGACTCACTGACTCTCACTGACTCAGTGACTCTCACTCACTGACTGACTCACTCTCACTGACTGACTCACTCTCACTGACTTGCTCACTCTCACTGACTGAGTCACTGCATGACTCACTGGCTGGCTCACTGGCTGACTCACTCACTCTCACTGACTGACTCACTCACTCTCACTGACTGACTCACTCACTCTCACTGACTGACTCACTTACTCTCACTGACTGACTCACTCTCACTGACTGACTCACTCACTCTCACTGACTGACACTCACTCTCACTGACTGACTCACACACTCTCACTGACTGACTCAGTCTCTCTGACTGACTCACTCACTCTCACTGACTCACTCACTCTCACTGACTGACTGACTCACTCTCATTGACTGACTCGCTCACTCTCACTGACTGACTCACTCTCACTGACTCACTCGCTCTCTCACTGACTCACTCACTCTCACTGACTCACTGACTCTCACTGACTGACTCACTCTCACTGACTGACTCACTCACTCTCACTGACTGACTCACTCCCTCTCACTGACTAACTCACTCTCACTGACTGACTCTCTCTCTCTCTCACTGACTGACTCACTCACACTCACTGACTGACTCACTCACTCTCACTGACTGACTCACTCACTCTCACTGACTCACTCACTCTCACTGACTCACTCACTCTCAATGACTCACTCACTCTCACTGACTCACTCACTCACTCTCACTGACTCACTCACTCACTCTCACTGACTCACTCACTCACTCTCACTGACTCACTCAGTCTCACTGACTCACTCACTCTAACTGACTCACTGACTCTCACTAACTCACTGACTCTCACTCACTGACTCACTTTTACTGACTGACTCACTCTCACTGACTGGCTCACTCTCACTGACTGAGTCACTGCATGACTCACTGGCTGACTCACTGGCTGACTCACTCACTCTCACTGACTGACTCACTCACTCTCACTGACTGACTCACTCACTCGCACTGACTGACTCACTTACTCTCACTGACTGACTCACTCTCACTGACTGACTCACTCACTCTCACTGGCTGACTCACTCACTCTCACTGACTGACTCACTCACTCTCACTGACTGAGACTCACTCTCACTGACTGAAACTCACTCTCACTGACAGACACTCACTCTCACTGACTGACTCACTCACTCTCACTGACTGACTCACTCTCACTGACTCACTCTCTCTCTCACTGACTCACTCACTCTCACTGACTGACTCACTCTCACTGACTCACTCACTCTTACTGACTCACTCACTCTCACTGACTGGCTCACTCTCACTGACTGAGTCACTGACTGACTCACTGGCTGACTCACTGGCTGACTCACTCACTCTCACTGACTGACTCACTCACTCTCACTGACTGACTCGCTCACTCTCACTGACTGACTCACTCTCTCTGACTCACTCTCTCTCTCACTGACTCACTCACTCTCACTGACTAACTCACTCTCACTGACTGGCCCACTCTCACTGACTGAGTCACTGACTGACTCACTGGCTGACTCACTGGCTGACTCACTCACTCTCACTGACTGACTCACTCACTCTCATTGACTGACTCACTCACTCTCACTGACTGACTCACTCACTCTCACTGACTGACTCACTTACTCTCACTGACTCACTCACTCACTCTCACTGACTCACTCACTCTCACTGACTGACTCACTCACTCTCACTGACTGACTCGCTCACTCTCACTGACTGACTCACTCTCTCTGACTCACTCTCTCTCTCACTGACTCACTCACTCTCACTGACTAACTCACTCTCACTGACTGGCCCACTCTCACTGACAGAGTCACTGACTGACTCACTGGCTGACTCACTGGCTGACTCACTCACTCTCACTGACTGACTCACTCTCACTGACTCACTCTCTCTCTCACTGACTCACTCACTCACTCTCACTGACTGACTCACTCTCACTGACTGACTCACTCTCACTGATTGACTCACTCTCACTGACTGACTCACTCACTCTCACTGACTGACTCACTCACTCTCACTGACTGACTCACTCTCACTGACTGACTCTCTCTCTCACTGACTGACTCACTCACTCTCACTGACTGACTCACTCACTCTCACTGACTCACTCACTCTCACTGACTCACTCACTCTCAATGATTTACTCACTCTCACTGACTCACTCACTCTCACTGACTCACTCACTCTAACTGACTCACTGACTCTCACTGACTCACTGACTCTCACTCACTGACTCACTCTTACTGACTGACTCACTCTCACTGACTGGCTCACTCTCACTGACTGACTGACTCACTCTCACTGACTAACTGACTCACTCTCACTGACTCGCTCGCTCACTCTCACTGACTCACTCTCACTGACTAACTCACTCTCACTGACACTCACCCACTCTCACACACTGACTGACTCACTCTCACTGACTGACTCCCTCTCACTGACTCACTCTCACTGACTCACTCTCACTGACTGACTCACTCTCACTGACTGACTCACTCTCACTGACTGGCTCACTCTCACTGACTGAGTCACTGACTGACCCACTGGCTGACTCACTGGCTGACTCACTCACTCTCACTGACTAACTCACTCACTCTTACTGACTGACTCACTCACTCTCACTGACTGACTCACTTACTCTCACTGACTGACTGACTCACTCTCACTGACTGACTCACTCACTCTCACTGACTGACTCACTCACTCTTACTGACTGACTCACTCACTCTCACTGACTGAGACTCACTCTCACTGACTGACACTAACTCTCACTGACTGACACTCACTCTCACTGACTGACTCACACACTCTCACTGACTGACTCAGTCTCTCTGACTGACTCACTCACTCTCACTGACTCACTCACTCTCAATGACTGACTCACTCACTCTCACTGACTGACTCGCTCACTCTCACTGACTGACTCACTCTCACTGACTCACTCTCTCTCTCACTCACTCACTCTCACTGACTGACTCACTCTCACTGACTTACTCTCACTGATTGACTCACTCTCACTGACTGACTCACTCACTCTCACTCACTGACTCACTCACTCTCACTGACTGACTCACTCTCACTGACTGACTCTCTCTCTCTCTCTCTCACTGACTGACTCACTCACACTCACTGACTGACTCACTCACTCTCACTGACTGACTCACTCACTCTCACTGACTCACTCACTCTCACTGACTCACTCACTCTCAATGATTTACTCACTCTCACTGACTCACTCACTCACTCTCACTGACTCACTCACTCTCACTGACTCACTCACTCTCACTGACTCACTCACTCTAACTGACTCACTGACTCTCACTGACTCACTGACTCTCACTCACTGACTGACTCACTCTCACTGACTGACTCACTCTCACTGACTGGCTCACTCTCACTGACTGAGTCACTGCATGACTCACTGGCTGACTCACTGGCTGACTCACTCACTCTCACTGACTGACTCACTCACTCTCACTGACTGACTCACTTACTCTCACTGACTGACTCACTCACTCTCACTGACTGAGACTCACTCTCACTGACTGACACTCACTCTCACTGACTGACTCACTCAATCTCACTGACTGACTCGCTCACTCCCACTGACTGACTCACTCTCTCTCTCACTGACTCACTCACTCTCACTGACTGACTCACTCACTCTCACTGACTGACTCGCTCACTCTCACTGACTGACTCACTCTCTCTCTCACTGACTCACTCACTCTCACTGACTGACTCACTCTCACTGACTGACTCACTCTCACTGACTGACTCACTCACTCTCACTGACTGACTCGCTCACTCTCACTGACTGACTCACTCTCTCACTGACTCACTCACTCTCACTGACTGACTCACTCTCACTGACTGACTCACTCTCACTGACTGACTCACTCACTCTCACTGACTGACTCACTCAATCTCACTGACTGACTCGCTCACTCCCACTGACTGACTCACTCTCTCTCTCACTGACTCACTCACTCTCACTGACAGACTCACTCTCACTGACTGACTCACTCTCACTGACTGACTCACTCACTCTCACTGACTGACTCATTCACTCTCACTGACTGACTCACTCTCACTGACTGACTCTCTCTCTCTCACTGACTGACTCACTCACACTCACTGACTGACTCACTCACTCTCACTGACTCACTCACTCTCACTGACTCACTGACTGTCACTGACTCACTGACTGACTCACTCTCACTGACTGACTCACTCTCACTGACTCACTCTCACTGACTGACTGACTCACTCTCACTGACTCACTCACTCTCACTGACTGACTCACTCACTCTCACTCTCACTGACTCACTCTCACTGACTCACTTTAATTGACTCACTCTCACTGACTCACTCACTCTCACTGACTCACTCACTCACTGACTCACTCTCACTGACTCACTCTCACTGACTGACTGACTTACTCTCACTGACTGACTGACTCACTCTCACTGACTCACTCACTCTCAATGACTCACTCACTCTCACTGACTGACTCACTCACTCTCACTGACTCACTCACTCACTCTCACTGACTCACTCACTCTCACTGACTCACTGACTATCACTGACTGTCACTGACTCACTGACTGACTCACTCTCACTGACTGACTCACTCTCACTGACTCACTCTCACTGACTGACTCACTCACTCTCACTGACTCACTCACTCTCACTGACTGACTCACTCACTCTCACTCTCACTGACTCACTCTCACTGACTCACTTTAATTGACTCACTCTCATTGACTGACTCACTCTCACTGACTCACTCACTCACTGACTCACTCTCACTGACTCACTCTCACTGACTGACTGACTCACTCTCACTGACTGACTGACTCACTCTCACTGACTCGCTCGCTCACTCTCACTGACTGACTCTCACTGACTGACTCACTCTCACTGACACTCACCCACTCTCACACACTGACTGACTCACTCTCACTGACTGACTCCCTCTCACTGACTCACTCTCACTGACTCACTCTCACTGACTGACTCACTCTCACTGACTGACTCACTCTCACTGACTGGCTCACTCTCACTGACTGAGTCACTGACTGACTCACTGGCTGACTCACTGGCTGACTCACTCACTCTCACTGACTGACTCACTCACTCTTACTGACTGACTCACTCACTCTCACTGACTGACTCACTTACTCTCACTGACTGACTGACCCACTCTCACTGACTGACTCACTCACTCTCACTGACTGACTCACTCACTCTCACTGACTGACTCACTCATTCTCACTGACTGAGACTCACTCTCACTGACTGACACTAACTCTCACTGACTGACACTCACTCTCACTGACTGACACTCACTCTCACTGACTGACTCACGTACTCTCACTGACTGACTCAGTCTCCCTGACTGACTCACTCACTCTCACTGACTCAATCACTCTCAATGACTGACTCACTCACTCTCACTGACTGACTCGCTCACTCTCACTGACTGACTCACTCTCACTGACTCACTCTCTCTCTCACTGACTCACTCACTCTCACTGACTGACTCACTCTCACTGACTGACTCACTCTCACTGATTGACTCACTCTCACTGACTGACTCACTCACTCTCACTCACTGACTCACTCACTCTCACTGACTGACTCACTCTCACTGACTGACTCTCTCTCTCTCACTGACTGACTCACTCACACTCACTGACTGACTCACTCACTCTCACCGACTGACTCACTCACTCTCACTGACTCACTCACTCTCACTGACTCACTCACTCTCAATGATTTTCTCACTCTCACTGACTCACTCACTCACTCTCACTGACTCACTCACTCTCACTGACTCACTCACTCTCACTGACTCACTCACTCTAACTGACTCACTGACTCTCACTGACTCACTGACTCTCACTGACTGACTGACTCACTCTCACTGACTCACTCACTATCACTGACTGGCTCACTCTCACTGACTGAGTCACTGCATGACTCACTTGCTGACTCACTGGCTGACTCACTCACTCTCACTGACTGACTCACTCACTCTCACTGACTGACTCACTTACTCTCACTGACTGACTCACTCACTCTCACTGACTGAGACTCACTCTCACTGACTGACACTCACTCTCACTGACTGACACTCACTCTCACTGACTGACACTCACTCTCACTGACTGACTCACGCACTCTCACTGACTGACTCACTCTCACTGACTGACTGACTCACTCTCACTGACTGACTCGCTCACTCTCACTGACTGACTCACTCTCACTGACTCACTCTCTCTCTCACTGACTCACTCACTCTCACTGACTGACTCACTCTCTCTGACTGACTCACTCTCACTGATTGACTCACTCTCACTGACTGACTCACTCACTCTCACTGACTGACTCACTCACTCTCACTGACTGACTCTCTCTCTCTCACTGACTGACTCACTCACACTCACTGACTGACTCACTCACTCTCACTGACTGACTCACTCACTCTCACTGACTCACTCACTCTCACTGACTCACTCACTCTCAATGATTTACTCACTCTCACTGACTCACTCACTCTCACTGACTCACTCACTCTAACTGACTCACTGACTCTCACTGACTCAGTGACTCTCACTCACTGACTGACTCACTCTCACTGACTGACTCACTCTCACTGACTTGCTCACTCTCACTGACTGAGTCACTGCATGACTCACTGGCTGGCTCACTGGCTGACTCACTCACTCTCACTGACTGACTCACTCACTCTCACTGACTGACTCACTCACTCTCACTGACTGACTCACTTACTCTCACTGACTGACTCACTCTCACTGACTGACTCACTCACTCTCACTGACTGACACTCACTCTCACTGACTGACTCACACACTCTCACTGACTGACTCAGTCTCTCTGACTGACTCACTCACTCTCACTGACTCACTCACTCTCACTGACTGACTGACTCACTCTCATTGACTGACTCGCTCACTCTCACTGACTGACTCACTCTCACTGACTCACTCGCTCTCTCACTGACTCACTCACTCTCACTGACTCACTGACTCTCACTGACTGACTCACTCTCACTGACTGACTCACTCACTCTCACTGACTGACTCACTCCCTCTCACTGACTAACTCACTCTCACTGACTGACTCTCTCTCTCTCTCACTGACTGACTCACTCACACTCACTGACTGACTCACTCACTCTCACTGACTGACTCACTCACTCTCACTGACTCACTCACTCTCACTGACTCACTCACTCTCAATGACTCACTCACTCTCACTGACTCACTCACTCACTCTCACTGACTCACTCACTCACTCTCACTGACTCACTCACTCACTCTCACTGACTCACTCAGTCTCACTGACTCACTCACTCTAACTGACTCACTGACTCTCACTAACTCACTGACTCTCACTCACTGACTCACTTTTACTGACTGACTCACTCTCACTGACTGGCTCACTCTCACTGACTGAGTCACTGCATGACTCACTGGCTGACTCACTGGCTGACTCACTCACTCTCACTGACTGACTCACTCACTCTCACTGACTGACTCACTCACTCGCACTGACTGACTCACTTACTCTCACTGACTGACTCACTCTCACTGACTGACTCACTCACTCTCACTGGCTGACTCACTCACTCTCACTGACTGACTCACTCACTCTCACTGACTGAGACTCACTCTCACTGACTGAAACTCACTCTCACTGACAGACACTCACTCTCACTGACTGACTCACTCACTCTCACTGACTGACTCACTCTCACTGACTCACTCTCTCTCTCACTGACTCACTCACTCTCACTGACTGACTCACTCTCACTGACTCACTCACTCTTACTGACTCACTCACTCTCACTGACTGGCTCACTCTCACTGACTGAGTCACTGACTGACTCACTGGCTGACTCACTGGCTGACTCACTCACTCTCACTGACTGACTCACTCACTCTCACTGACTGACTCGCTCACTCTCACTGACTGACTCACTCTCTCTGACTCACTCTCTCTCTCACTGACTCACTCACTCTCACTGACTAACTCACTCTCACTGACTGGCCCACTCTCACTGACTGAGTCACTGACTGACTCACTGGCTGACTCACTGGCTGACTCACTCACTCTCACTGACTGACTCACTCACTCTCATTGACTGACTCACTCACTCTCACTGACTGACTCACTCACTCTCACTGACTGACTCACTTACTCTCACTGACTCACTCACTCACTCTCACTGACTCACTCACTCTCACTGACTGACTCACTCACTCTCACTGACTGACTCGCTCACTCTCACTGACTGACTCACTCTCTCTGACTCACTCTCTCTCTCACTGACTCACTCACTCTCACTGACTAACTCACTCTCACTGACTGGCCCACTCTCACTGACAGAGTCACTGACTGACTCACTGGCTGACTCACTGGCTGACTCACTCACTCTCACTGACTGACTCACTCTCACTGACTCACTCTCTCTCTCACTGACTCACTCACTCACTCTCACTGACTGACTCACTCTCACTGACTGACTCACTCTCACTGATTGACTCACTCTCACTGACTGACTCACTCACTCTCACTGACTGACTCACTCACTCTCACTGACTGACTCACTCTCACTGACTGACTCTCTCTCTCACTGACTGACTCACTCACTCTCACTGACTGACTCACTCACTCTCACTGACTCACTCACTCTCACTGACTCACTCACTCTCAATGATTTACTCACTCTCACTGACTCACTCACTCTCACTGACTCACTCACTCTAACTGACTCACTGACTCTCACTGACTCACTGACTCTCACTCACTGACTCACTCTTACTGACTGACTCACTCTCACTGACTGGCTCACTCTCACTGACTGACTGACTCACTCTCACTGACTAACTGACTCACTCTCACTGACTCGCTCGCTCACTCTCACTGACTCACTCTCACTGACTAACTCACTCTCACTGACACTCACCCACTCTCACACACTGACTGACTCACTCTCACTGACTGACTCCCTCTCACTGACTCACTCTCACTGACTCACTCTCACTGACTGACTCACTCTCACTGACTGACTCACTCTCACTGACTGGCTCACTCTCACTGACTGAGTCACTGACTGACCCACTGGCTGACTCACTGGCTGACTCACTCACTCTCACTGACTAACTCACTCACTCTTACTGACTGACTCACTCACTCTCACTGACTGACTCACTTACTCTCACTGACTGACTGACTCACTCTCACTGACTGACTCACTCACTCTCACTGACTGACTCACTCACTCTTACTGACTGACTCACTCACTCTCACTGACTGAGACTCACTCTCACTGACTGACACTAACTCTCACTGACTGACACTCACTCTCACTGACTGACTCACACACTCTCACTGACTGACTCAGTCTCTCTGACTGACTCACTCACTCTCACTGACTCACTCACTCTCAATGACTGACTCACTCACTCTCACTGACTGACTCGCTCACTCTCACTGACTGACTCACTCTCACTGACTCACTCTCTCTCTCACTCACTCACTCTCACTGACTGACTCACTCTCACTGACTTACTCTCACTGATTGACTCACTCTCACTGACTGACTCACTCACTCTCACTCACTGACTCACTCACTCTCACTGACTGACTCACTCTCACTGACTGACTCTCTCTCTCTCTCTCTCACTGACTGACTCACTCACACTCACTGACTGACTCACTCACTCTCACTGACTGACTCACTCACTCTCACTGACTCACTCACTCTCACTGACTCACTCACTCTCAATGATTTACTCACTCTCACTGACTCACTCACTCACTCTCACTGACTCACTCACTCTCACTGACTCACTCACTCTCACTGACTCACTCACTCTAACTGACTCACTGACTCTCACTGACTCACTGACTCTCACTCACTGACTGACTCACTCTCACTGACTGACTCACTCTCACTGACTGGCTCACTCTCACTGACTGAGTCACTGCATGACTCACTGGCTGACTCACTGGC
The DNA here is from genome assembly GCF_964204655.1 of Triturus cristatus. Classification (NCBI taxonomy): domain Eukaryota; kingdom Metazoa; phylum Chordata; class Amphibia; order Caudata; family Salamandridae; genus Triturus; species Triturus cristatus. Next base: position 218,059,104 of record NC_140579.1, read on the forward strand.
TGACTCACTCACTCTCACTGACTGACTCACTCACTCTCACTGACTGACTCACTTACTCTCACTGACTGACTCACTCACTCTCACTGACTGAGACTCACTCTCACTGACTGACACTCACTCTCACTGACTGACTCACTCAATCTCACTGACTGACTCGCTCACTCCCACTGACTGACTCACTCTCTCTCTCACTGACTCACTCACTCTCACTGACTGACTCACTCACTCTCACTGACTGACTCGCTCACTCTCACTGACTGACTCACTCTCTCTCTCACTGACTCACTCACTCTCACTGACTGACTCACTCTCACTGACTGACTCACTCTCACTGACTGACTCACTCACTCTCACTGACTGACTCGCTCACTCTCACTGACTGACTCACTCTCTCACTGACTCACTCACTCTCACTGACTGACTCACTCTCACTGACTGACTCACTCTCACTGACTGACTCACTCACTCTCACTGACTGACTCACTCAATCTCACTGACTGACTCGCTCACTCCCACTGACTGACTCACTCTCTCTCTCACTGACTCACTCACTCTCACTGACAGACTCACTCTCACTGACTGACTCACTCTCACTGACTGACTCACTCACTCTCACTGACTGACTCATTCACTCTCACTGACTGACTCACTCTCACTGACTGACTCTCTCTCTCTCACTGACTGACTCACTCACTCTCACTGACTCACTCACTCTCACTGACTCACTGACTGTCACTGACTCACTGACTGACTCACTCTCACTGACTGACTCACTCTCACTGACTCACTCTCACTGACTGACTGACTCACTCTCACTGACTCACTCACTCTCACTGACTGACTCACTCACTCTCACTCTCACTGACTCACTCTCACTGACTCACTTTAATTGACTCACTCTCACTGACTCACTCACTCTCACTGACTCACTCACTCACTGACTCACTCTCACTGACTCACTCTCACTGACTGACTGACTTACTCTCACTGACTGACTGACTCACTCTCACTGACTCACTCACTCTCAATGACTCACTCACTCTCACTGACTGACTCACTCACTCTCACTGACTCACTCACTCACTCTCACTGACTCACTCACTCTCACTGACTCACTGACTATCACTGACTGTCACTGACTCACTGACTGACTCACTCTCACTGACTGACTCACTCTCACTGACTCACTCTCACTGACTGACTCACTCACTCTCACTGACTCACTCACTCTCACTGACTGACTCACTCACTCTCACTCTCACTGACTCACTCTCACTGACTCACTTTAATTGACTCACTCTCATTGACTGACTCACTCTCACTGACTCACTCACTCACTGACTCACTCTCACTGACTCACTCTCACTGACTGACTGACTCACTCTCACTGACTGACTGACTCACTCTCACTGACTCGCTCGCTCACTCTCACTGACTGACTCTCACTGACTGACTCACTCTCACTGACACTCACCCACTCTCACACACTGACTGACTCACTCTCACTGACTGACTCCCTCTCACTGACTCACTCTCACTGACTCACTCTCACTGACTGACTCACTCTCACTGACTGACTCACTCTCACTGACTGGCTCACTCTCACTGACTGAGTCACTGACTGACTCACTGGCTGACTCACTGGCTGACTCACTCACTCTCACTGACTGACTCACTCACTCTTACTGACTGACTCACTCACTCTCACTGACTGACTCACTTACTCTCACTGACTGACTGACCCACTCTCACTGACTGACTCACTCACTCTCACTGACTGACTCACTCACTCTCACTGACTGACTCACTCATTCTCACTGACTGAGACTCACTCTCACTGACTGACACTAACTCTCACTGACTGACACTCACTCTCACTGACTGACACTCACTCTCACTGACTGACTCACGTACTCTCACTGACTGACTCAGTCTCCCTGACTGACTCACTCACTCTCACTGACTCAATCACTCTCAATGACTGACTCACTCACTCTCACTGACTGACTCGCTCACTCTCACTGACTGACTCACTCTCACTGACTCACTCTCTCTCTCACTGACTCACTCACTCTCACTGACTGACTCACTCTCACTGACTGACTCACTCTCACTGATTGACTCACTCTCACTGACTGACTCACTCACTCTCACTCACTGACTCACTCACTCTCACTGACTGACTCACTCTCACTGACTGACTCTCTCTCTCTCACTGACTGACTCACTCACACTCACTGACTGACTCACTCACTCTCACTGACTGACTCACTCACTCTCACTGACTCACTCACTCTCACTGACTCACTCACTCTCAATGATTTTCTCACTCTCACTGACTCACTCACTCACTCTCACTGACTCACTCACTCTCACTGACTCACTCACTCTCACTGACTCACTCACTCTAACTGACTCACTGACTCTCACTGACTCACTGACTCTCACTGACTGACTGACTCACTCTCACTGACTCACTCACTATCACTGACTGGCTCACTCTCACTGACTGAGTCACTGCATGACTCACTTGCTGACTCACTGGCTGACTCACTCACTCTCACTGACTGACTCACTCACTCTCACTGACTGACTCACTTACTCTCACTGACTGACTCACTCACTCTCACTGACTGAGACTCACTCTCACTGACTGACACTCACTCTCACTGACTGACACTCACTCTCACTGACTGACACTCACTCTCACTGACTGACTCACGCACTCTCACTGACTGACTCACTCTCACTGACTGACTGACTCACTCTCACTGACTGACTCGCTCACTCTCACTGACTGACTCACTCTCACTGACTCACTCTCTCTCTCACTGACTCACTCACTCTCACTGACTGACTCACTCTCTCTGACTGACTCACTCTCACTGATTGACTCACTCTCACTGACTGACTCACTCACTCTCACTGACTGACTCACTCACTCTCACTGACTGACTCTCTCTCTCTCACTGACTGACTCACTCACACTCACTGACTGACTCACTCACTCTCACTGACTGACTCACTCACTCTCACTGACTCACTCACTCTCACTGACTCACTCACTCTCAATGATTTACTCACTCTCACTGACTCACTCACTCTCACTGACTCACTCACTCTAACTGACTCACTGACTCTCACTGACTCAGTGACTCTCACTCACTGACTGACTCACTCTCACTGACTGACTCACTCTCACTGACTTGCTCACTCTCACTGACTGAGTCACTGCATGACTCACTGGCTGGCTCACTGGCTGACTCACTCACTCTCACTGACTGACTCACTCACTCTCACTGACTGACTCACTCACTCTCACTGACTGACTCACTTACTCTCACTGACTGACTCACTCTCACTGACTGACTCACTCACTCTCACTGACTGACACTCACTCTCACTGACTGACTCACACACTCTCACGGACTGACTCAGTCTCTCTGACTGACTCACTCACTCTCACTGACTCACTCACTCTCACTGACTGACTGACTCACTCTCATTGACTGACTCGCTCACTCTCACTGACTGACTCACTCTCACTGACTCACTCGCTCTCTCACTGACTCACTCACTCTCACTGACTCACTGACTCTCACTGACTGACTCACTCTCACTGACTGACTCACTCACTCTCACTGACTGACTCACTCCCTCTCACTGACTAACTCACTCTCACTGACTGACTCTCTCTCTCTCTCACTGACTGACTCACTCACACTCACTGACTGACTCACTCACTCTCACTGACTGACTCACTCACTCTCACTGACTCACTCACTCTCACTGACTCACTCACTCTCAATGACTCACTCACTCTCACTGACTCACTCACTCACTCTCACTGACTCACTCACTCACTCTCACTGACTCACTCACTCACTCTCACTGACTCACTCAGTCTCACTGACTCACTCACTCTAACTGACTCACTGACTCTCACTAACTCACTGACTCTCACTCACTGACTCACTTTTACTGACTGACTCACTCTCACTGACTGGCTCACTCTCACTGACTGAGTCACTGCATGACTCACTGGCTGACTCACTGGCTGACTCACTCACTCTCACTGACTGACTCACTCACTCTCACTGACTGACTCACTCACTCGCACTGACTGACTCACTTACTCTCACTGACTGACTCACTCTCACTGACTGACTCACTCACTCTCACTGGCTGACTCACTCACTCTCACTGACTGACTCACTCACTCTCACTGACTGAGACTCACTCTCACTGACTGAAACTCACTCTCACTGACAGACACTCACTCTCACTGACTGACTCACTCACTCTCACTGACTGACTCACTCTCACTGACTCACTCTCTCTCTCACTGACTCACTCACTCTCACTGACTGACTCACTCTCACTGACTCACTCACTCTTACTGACTCACTCACTCTCACTGACTGGCTCACTCTCACTGACTGAGTCACTGACTGACTCACTGGCTGACTCACTGGCTGACTCACTCACTCTCACTGACTGACTCACTCACTCTCACTGACTGACTCGCTCACTCTCACTGACTGACTCACTCTCTCTGACTCACTCTCTCTCTCACTGACTCACTCACTCTCACTGACTAACTCACTCTCACTGACTGGCCCACTCTCACTGACTGAGTCACTGACTGACTCACTGGCTGACTCACTGGCTGACTCACTCACTCTCACTGACTGACTCACTCACTCTCATTGACTGACTCACTCACTCTCACTGACTGACTCACTCACTCTCACTGACTGACTCACTTACTCTCACTGACTCACTCACTCACTCTCACTGACTCACTCACTCTCACTGACTGACTCACTCACTCTCACTGACTGACTCGCTCACTCTCACTGACTGACTCACTCTCTCTGACTCACTCTCTCTCTCACTGACTCACTCACTCTCACTGACTAACTCACTCTCACTGACTGGCCCACTCTCACTGACAGAGTCACTGACTGACTCACTGGCTGACTCACTGGCTGACTCACTCACTCTCACTGACTGACTCACTCACTCTCATTGACTGACTCACTCTCTCTCACTGACTGACTCACTCACACTCACTGACTCACTCTCTCTGACTTACTCTCTCTCTCTCTCACTGACTCACTCTCACTGACTAACTCACTCTCACTGACTGGCCCACTCTCAATGACTGAGTCACTGACTGACTCACTGGCTGACTCACTGGCTGACTCACTCACTCTCACTGACTGACTCACTCACTCTCATTGACTGACTCACTCTCACTGATTGACTCACTCACTCTCACTGACTGACTCACTTACTCTCACTGACTGACTCACTCACTCTCACTGACTCACTCACTCTCACTGACTGACTCACTCTCACTGACTGACTCACTCTCACTGACTGACTCACTCACTCTCACTGACTGACTCACTCACTCTCACTGACTGACTCGCTCACTCCCACTGACTGACTCACTCTCTCTCTCACTGACTCACTCACTCTCAATGACAGACTCACTCTCACTGACTGACACTAACTCTCACTGACTGACACTCACTCTCACTGACTGACACTCACTCTCACTGACTGACTCACGTACTCTCACTGACTGACTCAGTCTCCCTGACTGACTCACTCACTCTCACTGACTCACTCACTCTCAATGACTGACTCACTCACTCTCACTGACTGACTCGCTCACTCTCACTGACTGACTCACTCTCACTGACTCACTCTCTCTCTCACTGACTCACTCACTCTCACTGACTAACTCACTCTCACTGACTGGCCCACTCTCACTGACTGAGTCACTGACTGACTCACTGGCTGACTCACTGGCTGACTCACTCACTCTCACTGACTGACTCACTCACTCTCATTGACTGACTCACTCACTCTCACTGACTGACTCACTCACTCTCACTGACTGACTCACTTACTCTCACTGACTCACTCACTCACTCTCACTGACTCACTCACTCTCACTGACTGACTCACTCACTCTCACTGACTGACTCGCTCACTCTCACTGACTGACTCACTCTCTCTGACTCACTCTCTCTCTCACTGACTCACTCACTCTCACTGACTAACTCACTCTCACTGACTGGCCCACTCTCACTGACAGAGTCACTGACTGACTCACTGGCTGACTCACTGGCTGACTCACTCACTCTCACTGACTGACTCACTCACTCTCATTGACTGACTCACTCTCTCTCACTGACTGACTCACTCACACTCACTGACTCACTCTCTCTGACTTACTCTCTCTCTCTCTCACTGACTCACTCTCACTGACTAACTCACTCTCACTGACTGGCCCACTCTCAATGACTGAGTCACTGACTGACTCACTGGCTGACTCACTGGCTGACTCACTCACTCTCACTGACTGACTCACTCACTCTCATTGACTGACTCACTCTCACTGATTGACTCACTCACTCTCACTGACTGACTCACTTACTCTCACTGACTGACTCACTCACTCTCACTGACTCACTCACTCTCACTGACTGACTCACTCTCACTGACTGACTCACTCTCACTGACTGACTCACTCACTCTCACTGACTGACTCACTCACTCTCACTGACTGACTCGCTCACTCCCACTGACTGACTCACTCTCTCTCTCACTGACTCACTCACTCTCAATGACAGACTCACTCTCACTGACTGACACTAACTCTCACTGACTGACACTCACTCTCACTGACTGACACTCACTCTCACTGACTGACTCACGTACTCTCACTGACTGACTCAGTCTCCCTGACTGACTCACTCACTCTCACTGACTCACTCACTCTCAATGACTGACTCACTCACTCTCACTGACTGACTCGCTCACTCTCACTGACTGACTCACTCTCACTGACTCACTCTCTCTCTCACTGACTCACTCACTCTCACTGACTGACTCACTCTCACTGACTTACTCTCACTGATTGACTCACTCTCACTGACTGACTCACTCACTCTCACTCACTGACTCACTCACTCTCACTGACTGACTCACTCTCACTGACTGACTCTCTCTCTCTCTCTCACTGACTGACTCACTCACACTCACTGACTGACTCACTCACTCTCACTGACTGACTCACTCACTCTCACTGACTCACTCACTCTCACTGACTCACTCACTCTCAATGATTTACTCACTCTCACTGACTCACTCACTCACTCTCACTGACTCACTCACTCTCACTGACTCACTCACTCTCACTGACTCACTCACTCTAACTGACTCACTGACTCTCACTGACTCACTGACTCTCACTCACTGACTGACTCACTCTCACTGACTGACTCACTCTCACTGACTGGCTCACTCTCACTGACTGAGTCACTGCATGACTCACTGGCTGACTCACTGGCTGACTCACTCACTCTCACTGACTGACTCACTCACTCTCACTGACTGACTCACTTACTCTCACTGACTGACTCACTCACTCTCACTGACTGAGACTCACTCTCACTGACTGACACTCACTCTCACTGACTGACACTCACTCTCACTGACTGACTCACACACTCTCACTGACTGACTCAGTCTCCCTGACTCACTCACTCACTCTCACTGACTCACTCACTCTCACTGACTGACTGACTCACTGTCACTGACTGACTCGCTCACTCTCACTGACTGACTCACTCTCACTGACTCACTCTCTCTCTCACTGACTCACTCACTCTCACTGACTGACTCACTCTCACTGACTGACTCACTCTCACTGATTGACTCACTCTCACTGACTGACTCACTCACTCTCACTGACTGACTCACTCACTCTCACTGACTGACTCACTCTCACTGACTGACTCTCTCTCTCTCTCACTGACTGACTCACTCACTCTCACTGACTGACTCACTCACTCTCACTGACTCACTCACTCTCACTGACTCACTCACTCTCAATGATTTACTCACTCTCACTGACTCACTCACTCTCACTGACTCACTCACTCTAACTGACTCACTGACTCTCACTGACTCACTGACTCTCACTCACTGACTCACTCTTACTGACTGACTCACTCTCACTGACTGGCTCACTCTCACTGACTGACTGACTCACTCTCACTGACTAACTGACTCACTCTCACTGACTCGCTCGCTCACTCTCACTGACTCACTCTCACTGACTAACTCACTCTCACTGACACTCACCCACTCTCACACACTGACTGACTCACTCTCACTGACTGACTCCCTCTCACTGACTCACTCTCACTGACTCACTCTCACTGACTGACTCACTCTCACTGACTGACTCACTCTCACTGACTGGCTCACTCTCACTGACTGAGTCACTGACTGACCCACTGGCTGACTCACTGGCTGACTCACTCACTCTCACTGACTGACTCACTCACTCTTACTGACTGACTCACTCACTCTCACTGACTGACTCACTTACTCTCACTGACTGACTGACTCACTCTCACTGACTGACTCACTCACTCTCCCTGACTGACTCACTCACTCTTACTGACTGACTCACTCACTCTCACTGACTGAGACTCACTCTCACTGACTGACACTAACTCTCACTGACTGACACTCACTCTCACTGACTGACACTCACTCTCACTGACTGACTCACGTACTCTCACTGACTGACTCAGTCTCCCTGACTGACTCACTCACTCTCACTGATTCACTCACTCTCAATGACTGACTCACTCACTCTCACTGACTGACTCGCTCACTCTCACTGACTGACTCACTCTCACTGACTCACTCTCTCTCTCACTGACTCACTCACTCTCACTGACTGACTCACTCTCACTGACTTACTCTCACTGATTGACTCACTCTCACTGACTGACTCACTCACTCTCACTCACTGACTCACTCACTCTCACTGACTGACTCACTCTCACTGACTGACTCTCTCTCTCTCTCTCACTGACTGACTCACTCACACTCACTGACTGACTCACTCACTCTCACTGACTGACTCACTCACTCTCACTGACTCACTCACTCTCACTGACTGACTCACTCTCACTGACTCACTCACTCTTACTGACTCACTCACTCTCACTGACTGGCTCACTCTCACTGACTGAGTCACTGACTGACTCACTGGCTGACTCACTGGCTGACTCACTCACTCTCACTGACTGACTCACTCACTCTCACTGACTGACTCGCTCACTCTCACTGACTGACTCACTCTCTCTGACTCACTCTCTCTCTCACTGACTCACTCACTCTCACTGACTAACTCACTCTCACTGACTGGCCCACTCTCACTGACTGAGTCACTGACTGACTCACTGGCTGACTCACTGGCTGACTCACTCACTCTCACTGACTGACTCACTCACTCTCATTGACTGACTCACTCACTCTCACTGACTGACTCACTCACTCTCACTGACTGACTCACTTACTCTCACTGACTCACTCACTCACTCTCACTGACTCACTCACTCTCACTGACTGACTCACTCACTCTCACTGACTGACTCGCTCACTCTCACTGACTGACTCACTCTCTCTGACTCACTCTCTCTCTCACTGACTCACTCACTCTCACTGACTAACTCACTCTCACTGACTGGCCCACTCTCACTGACAGAGTCACTGACTGACTCACTGGCTGACTCACTGGCTGACTCACTCACTCTCACTGACTGACTCACTCACTCTCATTGACTGACTCACTCTCTCTCACTGACTGACTCACTCACACTCACTGACTCACTCTCTCTGACTTACTCTCTCTCTCTCTCACTGACTCACTCTCACTGACTAACTCACTCTCACTGACTGGCCCACTCTCAATGACTGAGTCACTGACTGACTCACTGGCTGACTCACTGGCTGACTCACTCACTCTCACTGACTGACTCACTCACTCTCATTGACTGACTCACTCTCACTGATTGACTCACTCACTCTCACTGACTGACTCACTTACTCTCACTGACTGACTCACTCACTCTCACTGACTCACTCACTCTCACTGACTGACTCACTCTCACTGACTGACTCACTCTCACTGACTGACTCACTCACTCTCACTGACTGACTCACTCACTCTCACTGACTGACTCGCTCACTCCCACTGACTGACTCACTCTCTCTCTCACTGACTCACTCACTCTCAATGACAGACTCACTCTCACTGACTGACACTAACTCTCACTGACTGACACTCACTCTCACTGACTGACACTCACTCTCACTGACTGACTCACGTACTCTCACTGACTGACTCAGTCTCCCTGACTGACTCACTCACTCTCACTGACTCACTCACTCTCAATGACTGACTCACTCACTCTCACTGACTGACTCGCTCACTCTCACTGACTGACTCACTCTCACTGACTCACTCTCTCTCTCACTGACTCACTCACTCTCACTGACTGACTCACTCTCACTGACTTACTCTCACTGATTGACTCACTCTCACTGACTGACTCACTCACTCTCACTCACTGACTCACTCACTCTCACTGACTGACTCACTCTCACTGACTGACTCTCTCTCTCTCTCTCACTGACTGACTCACTCACACTCACTGACTGACTCACTCACTCTCACTGACTGACTCACTCACTCTCACTGACTCACTCACTCTCACTGACTCACTCACTCTCAATGATTTACTCACTCTCACTGACTCACTCACTCACTCTCACTGACTCACTCACTCTCACTGACTCACTCACTCTCACTGACTCACTCACTCTAACTGACTCACTGACTCTCACTGACTCACTGACTCTCACTCACTGACTGACTCACTCTCACTGACTGACTCACTCTCACTGACTGGCTCACTCTCACTGACTGAGTCACTGCATGACTCACTGGCTGACTCACTGGCTGACTCACTCACTCTCACTGACTGACTCACTCACTCTCACTGACTGACTCACTTACTCTCACTGACTGACTCACTCACTCTCACTGACTGAGACTCACTCTCACTGACTGACACTCACTCTCACTGACTGACACTCACTCTCACTGACTGACTCACACACTCTCACTGACTGACTCAGTCTCCCTGACTCACTCACTCACTCTCACTGACTCACTCACTCTCACTGACTGACTGACTCACTGTCACTGACTGACTCGCTCACTCTCACTGACTGACTCACTCTCACTGACTCACTCTCTCTCTCACTGACTCACTCACTCTCACTGACTGACTCACTCTCACTGACTGACTCACTCTCACTGATTGACTCACTCTCACTGACTGACTGACTCACTCTCACTGACTGACTCACTCACTCTCACTGACTGACTCACTCTCACTGACTGACTCTCTCTCTCTCTCACTGACTGACTCACTCACTCTCACTGACTGACTCACTCACTCTCACTGACTCACTCACTCTCACTGACTCACTCACTCTCAATGATTTACTCACTCTCACTGACTCACTCACTCTCACTGACTCACTCACTCTAACTGACTCACTGACTCTCACTGACTCACTGACTCTCACTCACTGACTCACTCTTACTGACTGACTCACTCTCACTGACTGGCTCACTCTCACTGACTGACTGACTCACTCTCACTGACTAACTGACTCACTCTCACTGACTCGCTCGCTCACTCTCACTGACTCACTCTCACTGACTAACTCACTCTCACTGACACTCACCCACTCTCACACACTGACTGACTCACTCTCACTGACTGACTCCCTCTCACTGACTCACTCTCACTGACTCACTCTCACTGACTGACTCACTCTCACTGACTGACTCACTCTCACTGACTGGCTCACTCTCACTGACTGAGTCACTGACTGACCCACTGGCTGACTCACTGGCTGACTCACTCACTCTCACTGACTGACTCACTCACTCTTACTGACTGACTCACTCACTCTCACTGACTGACTCACTTACTCTCACTGACTGACTGACTCACTCTCACTGACTGACTCACTCACTCTCACTGACTGACTCACTCACTCTTACTGACTGACTCACTCACTCTCACTGACTGAGACTCACTCTCACTGACTGACACTAACTCTCACTGACTGACACTCACTCTCACTGACTGACACTCACTCTCACTGACTGACTCACGTACTCTCACTGACTGACTCAGTCTCCCTGACTGACTCACTCACTCTCACTGACTCACTCACTCTCAATGACTGACTCACTCACTCTCACTGACTGACTCGCTCACTCTCACTGACTGACTCACTCTCACTGACTCACTCTCTCTCTCACTGACTCACTCACTCTCACTGACTGACTCACTCTCACTGACTTACTCTCACTGATTGACTCACTCTCACTGACTGACTCACTCACTCTCACTCACTGACTCACTCACTCTCACTGACTGACTCACTCTCACTGACTGACTCTCTCTCTCTCTCTCACTGACTGACTCACTCACACTCACTGACTGACTCACTCACTCTCACTGACTGACTCACTCACTCTCACTGACTCACTCACTCTCACTGACTCACTCACTCTCACTGACTCACTCACTCTAACTGACTCACTGACTCTCACTGACTCACTGACTCTCACTCACTGACTGACTCACTCTCACTGACTGACTCACTCTCACTGACTGGCTCACTCTCACTGACTGAGTCACTGCATGACTCACTGGCTGACTCACTGGCTGACTCACTCACTCTCACTGACTGACTCACTCACTCTCACTGACTGACTCACTTACTCTCACTGACTGACTCACTCACTCTCACTGACTGAGACTCACTCTCACTGACTGACACTTACTCTCACTGACTGACACTCACTCTCACTGACTGACTCACGCACTCTCACTGACTGAGACTCACTCTCACTGACTGACACTCACTCTCACTGACTGACACTCACTCTCACTGACTGACTCACGCACTCTCACTGACTGAGACTCACTCTCACTGACTGACACTCACTCTCACTGACTGACACTCACTCTCACTGACTGACTCACGCACTCTCACTGACTGAGACTCACTCTCACTGACTGACTCTCTCTCTCTCTCTCACTGACTGACTCACTCACACTCACTGACTGACTCACTCACTCTCACTGACTGACTGACTCACTCTCACTGACTCACTCACTCTCATTGACTGACTCACTCACTCTCACTCTCACTGACTCACTCTCACTGACTCACTTTAATTGACTCACTCTCACTGACTCACTCACTCTCACTGACTCACTCACTCACTGACTCACTCTCACTGACTCACTCTCACTGACTGACTGACTCACTCTCACTGACTGACTGACTCACTCTCACTGACTCACTCACTCTCAATGACTCACTCACTCTCACTGACTGACTCACTCACTCTCACTGACTCACTCACTCACTCTCACTGACTCACTCACTCTCACTGACTCACTGACTGTCACTGACTCACTGACTGACTCACTCTCACTGACTGACTCACTCTCACTGACTCACTCTCACTGACTGACTCACTCACTCTCACTGACTCACTCACTCTCACTGACTGACTCAATCACTCTCACTCTCACTGACTCACTCTCACTGACTCACTTTAATTGACTCACTCTCACTGACTCACTCACTCTCACTGACTCACTCACTCACTGACTCACTCTCACTGACTCACTCTCACTGACTGACTGACTCACTCTCACTGACTGACTGACTCACTCTCACTGACTCGCTCGCTCACTCTCACTGACTGACTCTCACTGACTGACTCACTCTCACTGATACTCACCCACTCTCACACACTGACTGACTCACTCTCACTGACTGACTCACTCTCACTGACTCACTCTCACTGACTCACTCTCACTGACTGACTCACTCTCACTGACTGACTCACTCTCACTGACTGGCTCACTCTCACTGACTGAGTCACTGACTGACTCACTGGCTGACTCACTGGCTGACTCACTCACTCTCACTGACTGACTCACTCACTCTTACTGACTGACTCACTCACTCTCACTGACTGACTCACTTACTCTCACTGACTGACTGACTCACTCTCACTGACTGACTCACTCACTCTCACTGACTGACTCACTCACTCTCACTGACTGACTCACTCATTCTCACTGACTGAGACTCACTCTCACTGACTGACACTAACTCTCACTGACTGACACTCACTCTCACTGACTGACACTCACTCTCACTGACTGACTCACGTACTCTCACTGACTGACTCAGTCTCCCTGACTGACTCACTCACTCTCACTGACTCACTCACTCTCAATGACTGACTCACTCACTCTCACTGACTGACTCGCTCACTCTCACTGACTGACTCACTCTCACTGACTCACTCTCTCTCTCACTGACTCACTCACTCTCACTGACTGACTCACTCTCACTGACTGACTCACTCTCACTGATTGACCCACTCTCACTGACTGACTCACTCACTCTCACTCACTGACTCACTCACTCTCACTGACTGACTCACTCTCACTGACTGACTCTCTCTCTCTCACTGACTGACTCACTCACACTCACTGACTGACTCACTCACTCTCACTGACTCACTCACTCTCACTGACTCACTCACTCTCAATGATTTACTCACTCTCACTGACTCACTCACTCACTCTCACTGACTCACTCTCACTGACTCACTCACTCTCACTGACTCACTCACTCTAACTGACTCACTGACTCTCACTGACTCACTGACTCTCACTCACTGACTGACTCACTCTCACTGACTGACTCACTCTCACTGACTGGCTCACTCTCACTGACTGAGTCACTGCATGACTCACTGGCTGACTCACTGGCTGACTCACTCACTCTCACTGACTGACTCACTCACTCTCACTGACTGACTCACTTACTCTCACTGACTGACTCACTCACTCTCACTGACTGACTCACTCTCATTGACTGACTCACTCACTCTCACTGACTGACTCACTCACTCTCACTGACTGACTCACTTACTCTCACTGACTCACTCACTCACTCTCACTGACTCACTCACTCTCACTGACTGACTCACTCACTCTCACTGACTGACTCGCTCACTCTCACTGACTGACTCACTCTCTCTGACTCACTCTCTCTCTCACTGACTCACTCACTCTCACTGACTAACTCACTCTCACTGACTGGCCCACTCTCACTGACTGAGTCACTGACTGACTCACTGGCTGACTCACTGGCTGACTCACTCACTCTCAATGATTTACTCACTCTCACTGACTCACTCACTCTCACTGACTCACTCACTCTAACTGACTCACTGACTCTCACTGACTCACTGACTCTCACTCACTGACTCACTCTTACTGACTGACTCACTCTCACTGACTGGCTCACTCTCACTGACTGACTGACTCACTCTCACTGACTAACTGACTCACTCTCACTGACTCGCTCGCTCACTCTCACTGACTCACTCTCACTGACTGACTCACTCTCTCTGACTCACTCTCTCTCTCACTGACTCACTCACTCTCACTGACTAACTCACTCTCACTGACTGGCCCACTCTCACTGACTGAGTCACTGACTGACTCACTGGCTGACTCACTGGCTGACTCACTCACTCTCACTGACTGACTCACTCACTCTCATTGACTGACTCACTCACTCTCACTGACTGACTCACTCACTCTCACTGACTGACTCACTTACTCTCACTGACTCACTCACTCACTCTCACTGACTCACTCACTCTCACTGACTGACTCACTCACTCTCACTGACTGACTCGCTCACTCTCACTGACTGACTCACTCTCTCTGACTCACTCTCTCTCTCACTGACTCACTCACTCTCACTGACTAACTCACTCTCACTGACTGGCCCACTCTCACTGACTGAGTCACTGACTGACTCACTGGCTGACTCACTGGCTGACTCACTCACTCTCACTGACTGACTCACTCACTCTCATTGACTGACTCACTCTCTCTCACTGACTGACTCACTCACACTCACTGACTCACTCTCTCTGACTTACTCTCTCTCTCACTGACTCACTCTCACTGACTAACTCACTCTCACTGACTGGCCCACTCTCACTGACTGAGTCACTGACTGACTCACTGGCTGACTCACTGGCTGACTCACTCACTCTCACTGACTGACTCACTCACTCTTACTGACTGACTCACTCACTCTCACTGACTGACTCACTCTCACTGACTCACTCACTCTCACTGACTCACTCACTCTAACTGACTCACTGACTCTCACTGACTCAGTGACTCTCACTCACTGACTGACTCACTCTCACTGACTGACTCACTCTCACTGACTTGCTCACTCTCACTGACTGAGTCACTGCATGACTCACTGGCTGGCTCACTGGCTGACTCACTCACTCTCACTGACTGACTCACTCACTCTCACTGACTGACTCACTCACTCTCACTGACTGACTCACTTACTCTCACTGACTGACTCACTCTCACTGACTGACTCACTCACTCTCACTGACTGACACTCACTCTCACTGACTGACTCACACACTCTCACTGACTGACTCAGTCTCTCTGACTGACTCACTCACTCTCACTGACTCACTCACTCTCACTGACTGACTGACTCACTCTCATTGACTGACTCGCTCACTCTCACTGACTGACTCACTCTCACTGACTCACTCGCTCTCTCACTGACTCACTCACTCTCACTGACTCACTGACTCTCACTGACTGACTCACTCTCACTGACTGACTCACTCACTCTCACTGACTGACTCACTCCCTCTCACTGACTAACTCACTCTCACTGACTGACTCTCTCTCTCTCTCACTGACTGACTCACTCACACTCACTGACTGACTCACTCACTCTCACTGACTGACTCACTCACTCTCACTGACTCACTCACTCTCACTGACTCACTCACTCTCAATGACTCACTCACTCTCACTGACTCACTCACTCACTCTCACTGACTCACTCACTCACTCTCACTGACTCACTCACTCACTCTCACTGACTCACTCAGTCTCACTGACTCACTCACTCTAACTGACTCACTGACTCTCACTAACTCACTGACTCTCACTCACTGACTCACTTTTACTGACTGACTCACTCTCACTGACTGGCTCACTCTCACTGACTGAGTCACTGCATGACTCACTGGCTGACTCACTGGCTGACTCACTCACTCTCACTGACTGACTCACTCACTCTCACTGACTGACTCACTCACTCGCACTGACTGACTCACTTACTCTCACTGACTGACTCACTCTCACTGACTGACTCACTCACTCTCACTGGCTGACTCACTCACTCTCACTGACTGACTCACTCACTCTCACTGACTGAGACTCACTCTCACTGACTGAAACTCACTCTCACTGACAGACACTCACTCTCACTGACTGACTCACTCACTCTCACTGACTGACTCACTCTCACTGACTCACTCTCTCTCACACTGACTCACTCACTCTCACTGACTGACTCACTCTCACTGACTCACTCACTCTTACTGACTCACTCACTCTCACTGACTGGCTCACTCTCACTGACTGAGTCACTGACTGACTCACTGGCTGACTCACTGGCTGACTCACTCACTCTCACTGACTGACTCACTCACTCTCACTGACTGACTCGCTCACTCTCACTGACTGACTCACTCTCTCTGACTCACTCTCTCTCTCACTGACTCACTCACTCTCACTGACTAACTCACTCTCACTGACTGGCCCACTCTCACTGACTGAGTCACTGACTGACTCACTGGCTGACTCACTGGCTGACTCACTCACTCTCACTGACTGACTCACTCACTCTCATTGACTGACTCACTCACTCTCACTGACTGACTCACTCACTCTCACTGACTGACTCACTTACTCTCACTGACTCACTCACTCACTCTCACTGACTCACTCACTCTCACTGACTGACTCACTCACTCTCACTGACTGACTCGCTCACTCTCACTGACTGACTCACTCTCTCTGACTCACTCTCTCTCTCACTGACTCACTCACTCTCACTGACTAACTCACTCTCACTGACTGGCCCACTCTCACTGACAGAGTCACTGACTGACTCACTGGCTGACTCACTGGCTGACTCACTCACTCTCACTGACTGACTCACTCACTCTCATTGACTGACTCACTCTCTCTCACTGACTGACTCACTCACACTCACTGACTCACTCTCTCTGACTTACTCTCTCTCTCTCTCACTGACTCACTCTCACTGACTAACTCAATCTCACTGACTGGCCCACTCTCAATGACTGAGTCACTGACTGACTCACTGGCTGACTCACTGGCTGACTCACTCACTCTCACTGACTGACTCACTCACTCTCATTGACTGACTCACTCTCACTGATTGACTCACTCACTCTCACTGACTGACTCACTTACTCTCACTGACTGACTCACTCACTCTCACTGACTCACTCACTCTCACTGACTGACTCACTCTCACTGACTGACTCACTCTCACTGACTGACTCACTCACTCTCACTGACTGACTCACTCACTCTCACTGACTGACTCGCTCACTCCCACTGACTGACTCACTCTCTCTCTCACTGACTCACTCACTCTCAATGACAGACTCACTCTCACTGACTGACACTAACTCTCACTGACTGACACTCACTCTCACTGACTGACACTCACTCTCACTGACTGACTCACGTACTCTCACTGACTGACTCAGTCTCCCTGACTGACTCACTCACTCTCACTGACTCACTCACTCTCAATGACTGACTCACTCACTCTCACTGACTGACTCGCTCACTCTCACTGACTGACTCACTCTCACTGACTCACTCTCTCTCTCACTGACTCACTCACTCTCACTGACTGACTCACTCTCACTGACTTACTCTCACTGATTGACTCACTCTCACTGACTGACTCACTCACTCTCACTCACTGACTCACTCACTCTCACTGACTGACTCACTCTCACTGACTGACTCTCTCTCTCTCTCTCACTGACTGACTCACTCACACTCACTGACTGACTCACTCACTCTCACTGACTGACTCACTCACTCTCACTGACTCACTCACTCTCACTGACTCACTCACTCTCAATGATTTACTCACTCTCACTGACTCACTCACTCACTCTCACTGACTCACTCACTCTCACTGACTCACTCACTCTCACTGACTCACTCACTCTAACTGACTCACTGACTCTCACTGACTCACTGACTCTCACTCACTGACTGACTCACTCTCACTGACTGACTCACTCTCACTGACTGGCTCACTCTCACTGACTGAGTCACTGCATGACTCACTGGCTGACTCACTGGCTGACTCACTCACTCTCACTGACTGACTCACTCACTCTCACTGACTGACTCACTTACTCTCACTGACTGACTCACTCACTCTCACTGACTGAGACTCACTCTCACTGACTGACACTCACTCTCACTGACTGACACTCACTCTCACTGACTGACTCACACACTCTCACTGACTGACTCAGTCTCCCTGACTCACTCACTCACTCTCACTGACTCACTCACTCTCACTGACTGACTGACTCACTGTCACTGACTGACTCGCTCACTCTCACTGACTGACTCACTCTCACTGACTCACTCTCTCTCTCACTGACTCACTCACTCTCACTGACTGACTCACTCTCACTGACTGACTCACTCTCACTGATTGACTCACTCTCACTGACTGACTCACTTACTCTCACTCACTGACTCACTCACTCTCACTGACTGACTCACTCTCACTGACTGACTCTCTCTCTCTCACTGACTGACTCACTCACACTCACTGATTGACTCACTCACTCTCACTGACTGACTCACTCACTCTCACTGACTGACTCACTCTCACTGACTGACTCTCTCTCTCTCTCACTGACTGACTCACTCACTCTCACTGACTGACTCACTCACTCTCACTGACTCACTCACTCTCACTGACTCACTCACTCTCAATGATTTACTCACTCTCACTGACTCACTCACTCTCACTGACTCACTTACTCTAACTGACTCACTGACTCTCACTGACTCACTGACTCTCACTCACTGACTCACTCTTACTGACTGACTCACTCTCACTGACTGGCTCACTCTCACTGACTGACTGACTCACTCTCACTGACTAACTGACTCACTCTCACTGACTCGCTCGCTCACTCTCACTGACTCACTCTCACTGACTAACTCACTCTCACTGACACTCACCCACTCTCACACACTGACTGACTCACTCTCACTGACTGACTCCCTCTCACTGACTCACTCTCACTGACTCACTCTCACTGACTGACTCACTCTCACTGACTGACTCACTCTCACTGACTGGCTCACTCTCACTGACTGAGTCACTGACTGACCCACTGGCTGACTCACTGGCTGACTCACTCACTCTCACTGACTGACTCACTCACTCTTACTGACTGACTCACTCACTCTCACTGACTGACTCACTTACTCTCACTGACTGACTGACTCACTCTCACTGACTGACTCACTCACTCTCCCTGACTGACTCACTCACTCTTACTGACTGACTCACTCACTCTCACTGACTGAGACTCACTCTCACTGACTGACACTAACTCTCACTGACTGACACTCACTCTCACTGACTGACACTCACTCTCACTGACTGACTCACGTACTCTCACTGACTGACTCAGTCTCCCTGACTGACTCACTCACTCTCACTGATTCACTCACTCTCAATGACTGACTCACTCACTCTCACTGACTGACTCGCTCACTCTCACTGACTGACTCACTCTCACTGACTCACTCTCTCTCTCACTGACTCACTCACTCTCACTGACTGACTCACTCTCACTGACTTACTCTCACTGATTGACTCACTCTCACTGACTGACTCACTCACTCTCACTCACTGACTCACTCACTCTCACTGACTGACTCACTCTCACTGACTGACTCTCTCTCTCTCTCTCACTGACTGACTCACTCACACTCACTGACTGACTCACTCACTCTCACTGACTGACTCACTCACTCTCACTGACTCACTCACTCTCACTGACTGACTCACTCTCACTGACTCACTCACTCTTACTGACTCACTCACTCTCACTGACTGGCTCACTCTCACTGACTGAGTCACTGACTGACTCACTGGCTGACTCACTGGCTGACTCACTCACTCTCACTGACTGACTCACTCACTCTCACTGACTGACTCGCTCACTCTCACTGACTGACTCACTCTCTCTGACTCACTCTCTCTCTCACTGACTCACTCACTCTCACTGACTAACTCACTCTCACTGACTGGCCCACTCTCACTGACTGAGTCACTGACTGACTCACTGGCTGACTCACTGGCTGACTCACTCACTCTCACTGACTGACTCACTCACTCTCATTGACTGACTCACTCACTCTCACTGACTGACTCACTCACTCTCACTGACTGACTCACTTACTCTCACTGACTCACTCACTCACTCTCACTGACTCACTCACTCTCACTGACTGACTCACTCACTCTCACTGACTGACTCGCTCACTCTCACTGACTGACTCACTCTCTCTGACTCACTCTCTCTCTCACTGACTCACTCACTCTCACTGACTAACTCACTCTCACTGACTGGCCCACTCTCACTGACAGAGTCACTGACTGACTCACTGGCTGACTCACTGGCTGACTCACTCACTCTCACTGACTGACTCACTCACTCTCATTGACTGACTCACTCTCTCTCACTGACTGACTCACTCACACTCACTGACTCACTCTCTCTGACTTACTCTCTCTCTCTCTCACTGACTCACTCTCACTGACTAACTCACTCTCACTGACTGGCCCACTCTCAATGACTGAGTCACTGACTGACTCACTGGCTGACTCACTGGCTGACTCACTCACTCTCACTGACTGACTCACTCACTCTCATTGACTGACTCACTCTCACTGATTGACTCACTCACTCTCACTGACTGACTCACTTACTCTCACTGACTGACTCACTCACTCTCACTGACTGACTCACTCTCACTGACTGACTCACTCTCACTGACTGACTCACTCTCACTGACTGACTCACTCACTCTCACTGACTGACTCACTCACTCTCACTGACTGACTCGCTCACTCCCACTGACTGACTCACTCTCTCTCTCACTGACTCACTCACTCTCAATGACAGACTCACTCTCACTGACTGACACTAACTCTCACTGACTGACACTCACTCTCACTGACTGACACTCACTCTCACTGACTGACTCACGTACTCTCACTGACTGACTCAGTCTCCCTGACTGACTCACTCACTCTCACTGACTCACTCACTCTCAATGACTGACTCACTCACTCTCACTGACTGACTCGCTCACTCTCACTGACTGACTCACTCTCACTGACTCACTCTCTCTCTCACTGACTCACTCACTCTCACTGACTGACTCACTCTCACTGACTTACTCTCACTGATTGACTCACTCTCACTGACTGACTCACTCACTCTCACTCACTGACTCACTCACTCTCACTGACTGACTCACTCTCACTGACTGACTCTCTCTCTCTCTCTCACTGACTGACTCACTCACACTCACTGACTGACTCACTCACTCTCACTGACTGACTCACTCACTCTCACTGACTCACTCACTCTCACTGACTCACTCACTCTCAATGATTTACTCACTCTCACTGACTCACTCACTCACTCTCACTGACTCACTCACTCTCACTGACTCACTCACTCTCACTGACTCACTCACTCTAACTGACTCACTGACTCTCACTGACTCACTGACTCTCACTCACTGACTGACTCACTCTCACTGACTGACTCACTCTCACTGACTGGCTCACTCTCACTGACTGAGTCACTGCATGACTCACTGGCTGACTCACTGGCTGACTCACTCACTCTCACTGACTGACTCACTCACTCTCACTGACTGACTCACTTACTCTCACTGACTGACTCACTCACTCTCACTGACTGAGACTCACTCTCACTGACTGACACTCACTCTCACTGACTGACACTCACTCTCACTGACTGACTCACACACTCTCACTGACTGACTCAGTCTCCCTGACTCACTCACTCACTCTCACTGACTCACTCACTCTCACTGACTGACTGACTCACTGTCACTGACTGACTCGCTCACTCTCACTGACTGACTCACTCTCACTGACTCACTCTCTCTCTCACTGACTCACTCACTCTCACTGACTGACTCACTCTCACTGACTGACTCACTCTCACTGATTGACTCACTCTCACTGACTGACTCACTCACTCTCACTGACTGACTCACTCACTCTCACTGACTGACTCACTCTCACTGACTGACTCTCTCTCTCTCTCACTGACTGACTCACTCACTCTCACTGACTGACTCACTCACTCTCACTGACTCACTCACTCTCACTGACTCACTCACTCTCAATGATTTACTCACTCTCACTGACTCACTCACTCTCACTGACTCACTCACTCTAACTGACTCACTGACTCTCACTGACTCACTGACTCTCACTCACTGACTCACTCTTACTGACTGACTCACTCTCACTGACTGGCTCACTCTCACTGACTGACTGACTCACTCTCACTGACTAACTGACTCACTCTCACTGACTGACTCCCTCTCACTGACTCACTCTCACTGACTAACTCACTCTCACTGACACTCACCCACTCTCACACACTGACTGACTCACTCTCACTGACTGACTCCCTCTCACTGACTCACTCTCACTGACTCACTCTCACTGACTGACTCACTCTCACTGACTGACTCACTCTCACTGACTGGCTCACTCTCACTGACTGAGTCACTGACTGACCCACTGGCTGACTCACTGGCTGACTCACTCACTCTCACTGACTGACTCACTCACTCTTACTGACTGACTCACTCACTCTCACTGACTGACTCACTTACTCTCACTGACTGACTGACTCACTCTCACTGACTGACTCACTCACTCTCACTGACTGACTCACTCACTCTTACTGACTGACTCACTCACTCTCACTGACTGAGACTCACTCTCACTGACTGACACTAACTCTCACTGACTGACACTCACTCTCACTGACTGACACTCACTCTCACTGACTGACTCACGTACTCTCACTGACTGACTCAGTCTCCCTGACTGACTCACTCACTCTCACTGACTCACTCACTCTCAATGACTGACTCACTCACTCTCACTGACTGACTCGCTCACTCTCACTGACTGACTCACTCTCACTGACTCACTCTCTCTCTCACTGACTCACTCACTCTCACTGACTGACTCACTCTCACTGACTTACTCTCACTGATTGACTCACTCTCACTGACTGACTCACTCACTCTCACTCACTGACTCACTCACTCTCACTGACTGACTCACTCTCACTGACTGACTCTCTCTCTCTCTCTCACTGACTGACTCACTCACACTCACTGACTGACTCACTCACTCTCACTGACTGACTCACTCACTCTCACTGACTCACTCACTCTCACTGACTCACTCACTCTCACTGACTCACTCACTCTAACTGACTCACTGACTCTCACTGACTCACTGACTCTCACTCACTGACTGACTCACTCTCACTGACTGACTCACTCTCACTGACTGGCTCACTCTCACTGACTGAGTCACTGCATGACTCACTGGCTGACTCACTGGCTGACTCACTCACTCTCACTGACTGACTCACTCACTCTCACTGACTGACTCACTTACTCTCACTGACTGACTCACTCACTCTCACTGACTGAGACTCACTCTCACTGACTGACACTTACTCTCACTGACTGACACTCACTCTCACTGACTGACTCACGCACTCTCACTGACTGAGACTCACTCTCACTGACTGACACTCACTCTCACTGACTGACACTCACTCTCACTGACTGACTCACGCACTCTCACTGACTGAGACTCACTCTCACTGACTGACACTCACTCTCACTGACTGACACTCACTCTCACTGACTGACTCACGCACTCTCACTGACTGAGACTCACTCTCACTGACTGACTCTCTCTCTCTCTCTCACTGACTGACTCACTCACACTCACTGACTGACTCACTCACTCTCACTGACTGACTGACTCACTCTCACTGACTCACTCACTCTCATTGACTGACTCACTCACTCTCACTCTCACTGACTCACTCTCACTGACTCACTTTAATTGACTCACTCTCACTGACTCACTCACTCTCACTGACTCACTCACTCACTGACTCACTCTCACTGACTCACTCTCACTGACTGACTGACTCACTCTCACTGACTGACTGACTCACTCTCACTGACTCACTCACTCTCAATGACTCACTCACTCTCACTGACTGACTCACTCACTCTCACTGACTCACTCACTCACTCTCACTGACTCACTCACTCTCACTGACTCACTGACTGTCACTGACTCACTGACTGACTCACTCTCACTGACTGACTCACTCTCACTGACTCACTCTCACTGACTGACTCACTCACTCTCACTGACTCACTCACTCTCACTGACTGACTCAATCACTCTCACTCTCACTGACTCACTCTCACTGACTCACTTTAATTGACTCACTCTCACTGACTCACTCACTCTCACTGACTCACTCTCACTGACTGACTCACTCACTCTCACTGACTCACTCACTCTCACTGACTGACTCAATCACTCTCACTCTCACTGACTCACTCTCACTGACTCACTTTAATTGACTCACTCTCACTGACTCACTCACTCTCACTGACTCACTCACTCACTGACTCACTCTCACTGACTCACTCTCACTGACTGACTGACTCACTCTCACTGACTGACTGACTCACTCTCACTGACTCGCTCGCTCACTCTCACTGACTGACTCTCACTGACTGACTCACTCTCACTGATACTCACCCACTCTCACACACTGACTGACTCACTCTCACTGACTGACTCACTCTCACTGACTCACTCTCACTGACTCACTCTCACTGACTGACTCACTCTCACTGACTGACTCACTCTCACTGACTGGCTCACTCTCACTGACTGAGTCACTGACTGACTCACTGGCTGACTCACTGGCTGACTCACTCACTCTCACTGACTGACTCACTCACTCTTACTGACTGACTCACTCACTCTCACTGACTGACTCACTTACTCTCACTGACTGACTGACTCACTCTCACTGACTGACTCACTCACTCTCACTGACTGACTCACTCACTCTCACTGACTGACTCACTCATTCTCACTGACTGAGACTCACTCTCACTGACTGACACTAACTCTCACTGACTGACACTCACTCTCACTGACTGACACTCACTCTCACTGACTGACTCACGTACTCTCACTGACTGACTCAGTCTCCCTGACTGACTCACTCACTCTCACTGACTCACTCACTCTCAATGACTGACTCACTCACTCTCACTGACTGACTCGCTCACTCTCACTGA
This sequence comes from Triturus cristatus, assembly GCF_964204655.1. Lineage (NCBI taxonomy): Eukaryota > Metazoa > Chordata > Amphibia > Caudata > Salamandridae > Triturus > Triturus cristatus. The sequence continues at coordinate 218,085,521 of NC_140579.1, forward strand.
CTGACTCACTCTCACTGACTCACTCTCTCTCTCACTGACTCACTCACTCTCACTGACTGACCCACTCTCACTGACTGACTCACTCTCACTGATTGACCCACTCTCACTGACTGACTCACTCACTCTCACTCACTGACTCACTCACTCTCACTGACTGACTCACTCTCACTGACTGACTCTCTCTCTCTCACTGACTGACTCACTCACACTCACTGACTGACTCACTCACTCTCACTGACTCACTCACTCTCACTGACTCACTCATTCTCAATGATTTACTCACTCTCACTGACTCACTCACTCACTCTCACTGACTCACTCTCACTGACTCACTCACTCTCACTGACTCACTCACTCTAACTGACTCACTGACTCTCACTGACTCACTGACTCTCACTCACTGACTGACTCACTCTCACTGACTGACTCACTCTCACTGACTGGCTCACTCTCACTGACTGAGTCACTGCATGACTCACTGGCTGACTCACTGGCTGACTCACTCACTCTCACTGACTGACTCACTCACTCTCACTGACTGACTCACTTACTCTCACTGACTGACTCACTCACTCTCACTGACTGACTCACTCTCATTGACTGACTCACTCACTCTCACTGACTGACTCACTCACTCTCACTGACTGACTCACTTACTCTCACTGACTCACTCACTCACTCTCACTGACTCACTCACTCTCACTGACTGACTCACTCACTCTCACTGACTGACTCGCTCACTCTCACTGACTGACTCACTCTCTCTGACTCACTCTCTCTCTCACTGACTCACTCACTCTCACTGACTAACTCACTCTCACTGACTGGCCCACTCTCACTGACTGAGTCACTGACTGACTCACTGGCTGACTCACTGGCTGACTCACTCACTCTCAATGATTTACTCACTCTCACTGACTCACTCACTCTCACTGACTCACTCACTCTAACTGACTCACTGACTCTCACTGACTCACTGACTCTCACTCACTGACTCACTCTTACTGACTGACTCACTCTCACTGACTGGCTCACTCTCACTGACTGACTGACTCACTCTCACTGACTAACTGACTCACTCTCACTGACTCGCTCGCTCACTCTCACTGACTCACTCTCACTGACTGACTCACTCTCTCTGACTCACTCTCTCTCTCACTGACTCACTCACTCTCACTGACTAACTCACTCTCACTGACTGGCCCACTCTCACTGACTGAGTCACTGACTGACTCACTGGCTGACTCACTGGCTGACTCACTCACTCTCACTGACTGACTCACTCACTCTCATTGACTGACTCACTCACTCTCACTGACTGACTCACTCACTCTCACTGACTGACTCACTTACTCTCACTGACTCACTCACTCACTCTCACTGACTCACTCACTCTCACTGACTGACTCACTCACTCTCACTGACTGACTCGCTCACTCTCACTGACTGACTCACTCTCTCTGACTCACTCTCTCTCTCACTGACTCACTCACTCTCACTGACTAACTCACTCTCACTGACTGGCCCACTCTCACTGACTGAGTCACTGACTGACTCACTGGCTGACTCACTGGCTGACTCACTCACTCTCACTGACTGACTCACTCACTCTCATTGACTGACTCACTCTCTCTCACTGACTGACTCACTCACACTCACTGACTCACTCTCTCTGACTTACTCTCTCTCTCACTGACTCACTCTCACTGACTAACTCACTCTCACTGACTGGCCCACTCTCACTGACTGAGTCACTGACTGACTCACTGGCTGACTCACTGGCTGACTCACTCACTCTCACTGACTGACTCACTCACTCTCATTGACTGACTCACTCACTCTCACTGACTGACTCACTCACTCTCACTGACTGACTCACTTACTCTCACTGACTGACTCACTCACTCTCACTGACTCACTCACTCTCACTGACTGACTCACTCTCACTGACTGACTCACTCTCACTGACTGACTCACTCACTCTCACTGACTGACTCACTCACTCTCACTGACTGACTCGCTCACTCCCACTGACTGACTCACTCTCTCTCTCACTGACTCACTCACTCTCACTGACAGACTCACTCTCACTGACTGACACTAACTCTCACTGACTGACACTCACTCTCACTGACTGACACTCACTCTCACTGACTGACTCACGTACTCTCACTGACTGACTCAGTCTCCCTGACTGACTCACTCACTCTCACTGACTCACTCACTCTCAATGACTGACTCACTCACTCTCACTGACTGACTCGCTCACTCTCACTGACTGACTCACTCTCACTGACTCACTCTCTCTCTCACTGACTCACTCACTCACTCTCACTGACTGACTCACTCTCACTGACTTACTCTCACTGATTGACTCACTCTCACTGACTGACTCACTCACTCTCACTCACTGACTCACTCACTCTCACTGACTGACTCACTCTCACTGACTGACTCTCTCTCTCTCTCTCTCACTGACTGACTCACTCACACTCACTGACTGACTCACTCACTCTCACTGACTGACTCACTCACTCTCACTGACTCACTCACTCTCACTGACTCACTCACTCTCAATGATTTACTCACTCTCACTGACTCACTCACTCACTCTCACTGACTCACTCACTCTCACTGACTCACTCACTCTCACTGACTCACTCACTCTAACTGACTCACTGACTCTCACTGACTCACTGACTCTCACTCACTGACTGACTCACTCTCACTGACTGACTCACTCTCACTGACTGGCTCACTCTTACTGACTGAGTCACTGCATGACTCACTGGCTGACTCACTGGCTGACTCACTCACTCTCACTGACTGACTGACTCACTCTCACTGACTGACTCACTTACTCTCACTGACTGACTCACTCACTCTCACTGACTGAGACTCACTCTCACTGACTGACACTCACTCTCACTGACTGACTTACTCACTCTCACTGACTGACTCACTCACTCTGACTCACTGACTCACTCACTCTCACTGACTGACTCACTCTCACTGACTGACTCTCTCTCTCTCACTGACTCACTCACTCTCACTGACTGACTCACTCACTCTCACTCTCACTGACTCACTCTCACTGACTCACTTTAATTGACTCACTCTCACTGACTCACTCACTCTCACTGACTCACTCACTCACTGACTCACTCTCACTGACTCACTCTCACTGACTGACTGACTTACTCTCACTGACTGACTGACTCACTCTCACTGACTCACTCACTCTCAATGACTCACTCACTCTCACTGACTGACTCACTCACTCTCACTGACTCACTCACTCACTCTCACTGACTCACTCACTCTCACTGACTCACTGACTGTCACTGACTGTCACTGACTCACTGACTGACTCACTCTCACTGACTGACTCACTCTCACTGACTCACTCTCACTGACTCACTCACTCACTCTCACTGACTCACTCACTCTCACTGACTGACTCACTCACTCTCACTCTCACTGACTCACTCTCACTGACTCACTTTAATTGACTCACTCTCATTGACTGACTCACTCTCACTGACTCACTCACTCACTGACTCACTCTCACTGACTCACTCTCACTGACTGACTGACTCACTCTCACTGACTGACTGACTCACTCTCACTGACTCGCTCGCTCAATCTCACTGACTGACTCTCACTGACTGACTCACTCTCACTGACACTCACCCACTCTCACACACTGACTGACTCACTCTCACTGACTGACTCCCTCTCACTGACTCCCTCTCACTGACTCACTCTCACTGACTGACTCACTCTCACTGACTGACTCACTCTCACTGACTGGCTCACTCTCACTGACTGAGTCACTGACTGACTCACTGGCTGACTCACTGGCTGACTCACTCACTCTCACTGACTGACTCACTCACTCTTACTGACTGACTCACTCACTCTCACTGACTGACTCACTTACTCTCACTGACTGACTGACCCACTCTCACTGACTGACTCACTCACTCTCACTGACTGACTCACTCACTCTCACTGACTGACTCACTCATTCTCACTGACTGAGACTCACTCTCACTGACTGACACTAACTCTCACTGACTGACACTCACTCTCACTGACTGACACTCACTCTCACTGACTGACTCACGTACTCTCACCGACTGACTCAGTCTCCCTGACTGACTCACTCACTCTCACTGACTCAATCACTCTCAATGACTGACTCACTCACTCTCACTGACTGACTCGCTCACTCTCACTGACTGACTCACTCTCACTGACTCACTCTCTCTCTCACTGACTCACTCACTCTCACTGACTGACTCACTCTCACTGACTGACTCACTCTCACTGATTGACTCACTCTCACTGACTGACTCACTCACTCTCACTCACTGACTCACTCACTCTCACTGACTGACTCACTCTCACTGACTGACTCTCTCTCTCTCACTGACTGACTCACTCACACTCACTGACTGACTCACTCACTCTCACTGACTGACTCACTCACTCTCACTGACTCACTCACTCTCACTGACTCACTCACTCTCAATGATTTTCTCACTCTCACTGACTCACTCACTCACTCTCACTGACTCACTCACTCTCACTGACTCACTCACTCTCACTGACTCACTCACTCTAACTGACTCACTGACTCTCACTGACTCACTGACTCTCACTCACTGACTGACTCACTCTCACTGACTCACTCACTCTCACTGACTGGCTCACTCTCACTGACTGAGTCACTGCATGACTCACTGGCTGACTCACTGGCTGACTCACTCACTCTCACTGACTGACTCACTCACTCTCACTGACTGACTCACTTACTCTCACTGACTGACTCACTCACTCTCACTGACTGAGACTCACTCTCACTGACTGACACTCACTCTCACTGACTGACACTCACTCTCACTGACTGACACTCACTCTCACTGACTGACTCACGCACTCTCACTGACTGACTCAGTCTCCCTGACTCACTCACTCACTCTCACTGACTCACTCACTCTCACTGACTGACTGACTCACTCTCACTGACTGACTCGCTCACTCTCACTGACTGACTCACTCTCACTGACTCACTCTCTCTCTCACTGACTCACTCACTCTCACTGACTGACTCACTCTCTCTGACTGACTCACTCTCACTGATTGACTCACTCTCACTGACTGACTCACTCACTCTCACTGACTGACTCACTCACTCTCACTGACTGACTCTCTCTCTCTCACTGACTGACTCACTCACACTCACTGACTGACTCACTCACTCTCACTGACTGACTCACTCACTCTCACTGACTCACTCACTCTCACTGACTCACTCACTCTCAATGATTTACTCACTCTCACTGACTCACTCACTCTCACTGACTCACTCACTCTAACTGACTCACTGACTCTCACTGACTCAGTGACTCTCACTCACTGACTGACTCACTCTCACTGACTGACTCACTCTCACTGACTTGCTCACTCTCACTGACTGAGTCACTGCATGACTCACTGGCTGGCTCACTGGCTGACTCACTCACTCTCACTGACTGACTCACTCACTCTCACTGACTGACTCACTCACTCTCACTGACTGACTCACTTACTCTCACTGACTGACTCACTCTCACTGACTGACTCACTCACTCTCACTGACTGACACTCACTCTCACTGACTGACTCACACACTCTCACTGACTGACTCAGTCTCTCTGACTGACTCACTCACTCTCACTGACTCACTCACTCTCACTGACTGACTGACTCACTCTCATTGACTGACTCGCTCACTCTCACTGACTGACTCACTCTCACTGACTCACTCGCTCTCTCACTGACTCACTCACTCTCACTGACTCACTGACTCTCACTGACTGACTCACTCTCACTGACTGACTCACTCACTCTCACTGACTGACTCACTCCCTCTCACTGACTAACTCACTCTCACTGACTGACTCTCTCTCTCTCTCACTGACTGACTCACTCACACTCACTGACTGACTCACTCACTCTCACTGACTGACTCACTCACTCTCACTGACTCACTCACTCTCACTGACTCACTCACTCTCAATGACTCACTCACTCTCACTGACTCACTCACTCACTCTCACTGACTCACTCACTCACTCTCACTGACTCACTCACTCACTCTCACTGACTCACTCAGTCTCACTGACTCACTCACTCTAACTGACTCACTGACTCTCACTAACTCACTGACTCTCACTCACTGACTCACTTTTACTGACTGACTCACTCTCACTGACTGGCTCACTCTCACTGACTGAGTCACTGCATGACTCACTGGCTGACTCACTGGCTGACTCACTCACTCTCACTGACTGACTCACTCACTCTCACTGACTGACTCACTCACTCGCACTGACTGACTCACTTACTCTCACTGACTGACTCACTCTCACTGACTGACTCACTCACTCTCACTGGCTGACTCACTCACTCTCACTGACTGACTCACTCACTCTCACTGACTGAGACTCACTCTCACTGACTGAAACTCACTCTCACTGACAGACACTCACTCTCACTGACTGACTCACTCACTCTCACTGACTGACTCACTCTCACTGACTCACTCTCTCTCTCACTGACTCACTCACTCTCACTGACTGACTCACTCTCACTGACTCACTCACTCTCACTGACTCACTCACTCTCACTGACTGGCTCACTCTCACTGACTGAGTCACTGACTGACTCACTGGCTGACTCACTGGCTGACTCACTCACTCTCACTGACTGACTCACTCACTCTCACTGACTGACTCGCTCACTCTCACTGACTGACTCACTCTCTCTGACTCACTCTCTCTCTCACTGACTCACTCACTCTCACTGACTAACTCACTCTCACTGACTGGCCCACTCTCACTGACTGAGTCACTGACTGACTCACTGGCTGACTCACTGGCTGACTCACTCACTCTCACTGACTGACTCACTCACTCTCATTGACTGACTCACTCACTCTCACTGACTGACTCACTCACTCTCACTGACTGACTCACTTACTCTCACTGACTCACTCACTCACTCTCACTGACTCACTCACTCTCACTGACTGACTCACTCACTCTCACTGACTGACTCGCTCACTCTCACTGACTGACTCACTCTCTCTGACTCACTCTCTCTCTCACTGACTCACTCACTCTCACTGACTAACTCACTCTCACTGACTGGCCCACTCTCACTGACTGAGTCACTGACTGACTCACTGGCTGACTCACTGGCTGACTCACTCACTCTCACTGACTGACTCACTCACTCTCATTGACTGACTCACTCTCTCTCACTGACTGACTAACTCACACTCACTGACTCACTCTCTCTGACTTACTCTCTCTCTCACTGACTCACTCTCACTGACTAACTCACTCTCACTGACTGGCCCACTCTCAATGACTGAGTCACTGACTGACTCACTGGCTGACTCACTGGCTGACTCACTCACTCTCACTGACTGACTCACTCACTCTCATTGACTGACTCACTCACTCTCACTGACTGACTCACTCACTCTCACTGACTGACTCACTTACTCTCACTGACTGACTCACTCACTCTCACTGACTCACTCACTCTCACTGACTGACTCACTCTCACTGACTGACTCACTCTCACTGACTGACTCACTCACTCTCACTGACTGACTCACTCACTCTCACTGACTGACTCGCTCACTCCCACTGACTGACTCACTCTCTCTCTCACTGACTCACTCACTCTCACTGACAGACTCACTCTCACTGACTGGCACTAACTCTCACTGACTGACACTCACTCTCACTGACTGACACTCACTCTCACTGACTGACTCATGTACTCTCACTGACTGACTCAGTCTCCCTGACTGACTCACTCACTCTCACTGACTCACTCACTCTCAATGACTGACTCACTCACTCTCACTGACTGACTCGCTCACTCTCACTGACTGACTCACTCTCACTGACTCACTCTCTCTCTCACTGACTCACTCACTCTCACTGACTGACTCACTCTCACTGACTTACTCTCACTGATTGACTCACTCTCACTGACTGACTCACTCACTCTCACTCACTGACTCACTCACTCTCACTGACTGACTCACTCTCACTGACTGACTCTCTCTCTCTCTCACTGACTGACTCACTCACACTCACTGACTGACTCACTCACTCTCACTGACTGACTCACTCACTCTCACTGACTCACTCACTCTCACTGACTCACTCACTCTCAATGATTTACTCACTCTCACTGACTCACTCACTCACTCTCACTGACTCACTCACTCTCACTGACTCACTCACTCTCACTGACTCACTCACTCTAACTGACTCACTGACTCTCACTGACTCACTGACTCTCACTCACTGACTGACTCACTCTCACTGACTGACTCACTCTCACTGACTGGCTCACTCTCACTGACTGAGTCACTGCATGAATCACTGGCTGACTCACTGGCTGACTCACTCACTCTCACTGACTGACTCACTCACTCTCACTGACTGACTCACTTACTCTCACTGACTGACTCACTCACTCTCACTGACTGAGACTCACTCTCACTGACTGACACTCACTCTCACTGACTGACACTCACTCTCACTGACTGACTCACGCACTCTCACTGACTGACTCAGTCTCCCTGACTCACTCACTCACTCTCACTGACTCACTCACTCTCACTGACTGACTGACTCACTGTCACTGACTGACTCGCTCACTCTCACTGACTGACTCACTCTCACTGACTCACTCTCTCTCTCACTGACTCACTCACTCTCACTGACTGACTCACTCTCACTGACTGACTCACTCTCACTGATTGACTCACTCTCACTGACTGACTCACTCACTCTCACTGACTGACTCACTCACTCTCACTGACTGACTCACTCTCACTGACTGACTCTCTCTCTCTCTCACTGACTGACTCACTCACTCTCACTGACTGACTCACTCACTCTCACTGACTCACTCACTCTCACTGACTCACTCACTCTCAATGATTTACTCACTCTCACTGACTCACTCACTCTCACTGACTCACTCACTCTAACTGACTCACTGACTCTCACTGACTCACTGACTCTCACTCACTGACTCACTCTTACTGACTGACTCACTCTCACTGACTGGCTCACTCTCACTGACTGACTGACTCACTCTCACTGACTAACTGACTCACTCTCACTGACTCGCTCGCTCACTCTCACTGACTCACTCTCACTGACTAACTCACTCTCACTGACACTCACCCACTCTCACACACTGACTGACTCACTCTCACTGACTGACTCCCTCTCACTGACTCACTCTCACTGACTCACTCTCACTGACTGACTCACTCTCACTGACTGACTCACTCTCACTGACTGGCTCACTCTCACTGACTGAGTCACTGACTGACCCACTGGCTGACTCACTGGCTGACTCACTCACTCTCACTGACTGACTCACTCACTCTTACTGACTGACTCACTCACTCTCACTGACTGACTCACTTACTCTCACTGACTGACTGACTCACTCTCACTGACTGACTCACTCACTCTCACTGACTGACTCACTCACTCTTACTGACTGACTCACTCACTCTCACTGACTGAGACTCACTCTCACTGACTGACACTAACTCTCACTGACTGACACTCACTCTCACTGACTGACACTCACTCTCACTGACTGACTCACGTACTCTCACTGACTGACTCAGTCTCCCTGACTGACTCACTCACTCTCACTGACTCACTCACTCTCAATGACTGACTCACTCACTCTCACTGACTGACTCGCTCACTCTCACTGACTGACTCACTCTCACTGACTCACTCTCTCTCTCACTGACTCACTCACTCTCACTGACTGACTCACTCTCACTGACTTACTCTCACTGATTGACTCACTCTCACTGACTGACTCACTCACTCTCACTCACTGACTCACTCACTCTCACTGACTGACTCACTCTCACTGACTGACTCTCTCTCTCTCTCTCACTGACTGACTCACTCACACTCACTGACTGACTCACTCACTCTCACTGACTGACTCACTCACTCTCACTGACTCACTCACTCTCACTGACTCACTCACTCTCAATGATTTACTCACTCTCACTGACTCACTCACTCACTCTCACTGACTCACTCACTCTCACTGACTCACTCACTCTCACTGACTCACTCACTCTAACTGACTCACTGACTCTCACTGACTCACTGACTCTCACTCACTGACTGACTCACTCTCACTGACTGACTCACTCTCACTGACTGGCTCACTCTCACTGACTGAGTCACTGCATGACTCACTGGCTGACTCACTGGCTGACTCACTCACTCTCACTGACTGACTCACTCACTCTCACTGACTGACTCACTTACTCTCACTGACTGACTCACTCACTCTCACTGACTGAGACTCACTCTCACTGACTGACACTTACTCTCACTGACTGACACTCACTCTCACTGACTGACTCACGCACTCTCACTGACTGAGACTCACTCTCACTGACTGACACTCACTCTCACTGACTGACACTCACTCTCACTGACTGACTCACGCACTCTCACTGACTGAGACTCACTCTCACTGACTGACACTCACTCTCACTGACTCACTTTAATTGACTCACTCTCACTGACTCACTCACTCTCACTGATTGACTCACTCTCACTGACTGACTCACTCACTCTCACTGACTGACTCACTCACTCTCACTGACTGACTCACTCTCACTGACTGACTCTCTCTCTCTCTCACTGACTGACTCACTCACTCTCACTGACTGACTCACTCACTCTCACTGACTCACTCACTCTCACTGACTCACTCACTCTCAATGATTTACTCACTCTCACTGACTCACTCACTCTCACTGACTCACTCACTCTAACTGACTCACTGACTCTCACTGACTCACTGACTCTCACTCACTGACTCACTCTTACTGACTGACTCACTCTCACTGACTGGCTCACTCTCACTGACTGACTGACTCACTCTCACTGACTAACTGACTCACTCTCACTGACTCGCTCGCTCACTCTCACTGACTCACTCTCACTGACTAACTCACTCTCACTGACACTCACCCACTCTCACACACTGACTGACTCACTCTCACTGACTGACTCCCTCTCACTGACTCACTCTCACTGACTCACTCTCACTGACTGACTCACTCTCACTGACTGACTCACTCTCACTGACTGGCTCACTCTCACTGACTGAGTCACTGACTGACCCACTGGCTGACTCACTGGCTGACTCACTCACTCTCACTGACTGACTCACTCACTCTTACTGACTGACTCACTCACTCTCACTGACTGACTCACTTACTCTCACTGACTGACTGACTCACTCTCACTGACTGACTCACTCACTCTCACTGACTGACTCACTCACTCTTACTGACTGACTCACTCACTCTCACTGACTGAGACTCACTCTCACTGACTGACACTAACTCTCACTGACTGACACTCACTCTCACTGACTGACACTCACTCTCACTGACTGACTCACGTACTCTCACTGACTGACTCAGTCTCCCTGACTGACTCACTCACTCTCACTGACTCACTCACTCTCAATGACTGACTCACTCACTCTCACTGACTGACTCGCTCACTCTCACTGACTGACTCACTCTCACTGACTCACTCTCTCTCTCACTGACTCACTCACTCTCACTGACTGACTCACTCTCACTGACTTACTCTCACTGATTGACTCACTCTCACTGACTGACTCACTCACTCTCACTCACTGACTCACTCACTCTCACTGACTGACTCACTCTCACTGACTGACTCTCTCTCTCTCTCTCACTGACTGACTCACTCACACTCACTGACTGACTCACTCACTCTCACTGACTGACTCACTCACTCTCACTGACTCACTCACTCTCACTGACTCACTCACTCTCAATGATTTACTCACTCTCACTGACTCACTCACTCACTCTCACTGACTCACTCACTCTCACTGACTCACTCACTCTCACTGACTCACTCACTCTAACTGACTCACTGACTCTCACTGACTCACTGACTCTCACTCACTGACTGACTCACTCTCACTGACTGACTCACTCTCACTGACTGGCTCACTCTCACTGACTGAGTCACTGCATGACTCACTGGCTGACTCACTGGCTGACTCACTCACTCTCACTGACTGACTCACTCACTCTCACTGACTGACTCACTTACTCTCACTGACTGACTCACTCACTCTCACTGACTGAGACTCACTCTCACTGACTGACACTTACTCTCACTGACTGACACTCACTCTCACTGACTGACTCACGCACTCTCACTGACTGAGACTCACTCTCACTGACTGACACTCACTCTCACTGACTGACACTCACTCTCACTGACTGACTCACGCACTCTCACTGACTGAGACTCACTCTCACTGACTGACACTCACTCTCACTGACTGACACTCACTCTCACTGACTGACTCACGCACTCTCACTGACTGAGACTCACTCTCACTGACTGACTCTCTCTCTCTCTCTCACTGACTGACTCACTCACACTCACTGACTGACTCACTCACTCTCACTGACTGACTGACTCACTCTCACTGACTCACTCACTCTCATTGACTGACTCACTCACTCTCACTCTCACTGACTCACTCTCACTGACTCACTTTAATTGACTCACTCTCACTGACTCACTCACTCTCACTGACTCACTCACTCACTGACTCACTCTCACTGACTCACTCTCACTGACTGACTGACTCACTCTCACTGACTGACTGACTCACTCTCACTGACTCACTCACTCTCAATGACTCACTCACTCTCACTGACTGACTCACTCACTCTCACTGACTCACTCACTCACTCTCACTGACTCACTCACTCTCACTGACTCACTGACTGTCACTGACTCACTGACTGACTCACTCTCACTGACTGACTCACTCTCACTGACTCACTCTCACTGACTGACTCACTCACTCTCACTGACTCACTCACTCTCACTGACTGACTCAATCACTCTCACTCTCACTGACTCACTCTCACTGACTCACTTTAATTGACTCACTCTCACTGACTCACTCACTCTCACTGACTCACTCACTCACTGACTCACTCTCACTGACTCACTCTCACTGACTGACTGACTCACTCTCACTGACTGACTGACTCACTCTCACTGACTCGCTCGCTCACTCTCACTGACTGACTCTCACTGACTGACTCACTCTCACTGACACTCACCCACTCTCACACACTGACTGACTCACTCTCACTGACTGACTCACTCTCACTGACTCACTCTCACTGACTCACTCTCACTGACTGACTCACTCTCACTGACTGACTCACTCTCACTGACTGGCTCACTCTCACTGACTGAGTCACTGACTGACTCACTGGCTGACTCACTGGCTGACTCACTCACTCTCACTGACTGACTCACTCACTCTTACTGACTGACTCACTCACTCTCACTGACTGACTCACTTACTCTCACTGACTGACTGACTCACTCTCACTGACTGACTCACTCACTCTCACTGACTGACTCACTCACTCTCACTGACTGACTCACTCATTCTCACTGACTGAGACTCACTCTCACTGACTGACACTAACTCTCACTGACTGACACTCACTCTCACTGACTGACACTCACTCTCACTGACTGACTCACGTACTCTCACTGACTGACTCAGTCTCCCTGACTGACTCACTCACTCTCACTGACTCACTCACTCTCAATGACTGACTCACTCACTCTCACTGACTGACTCGCTCACTCTCACTGACTGACTCACTCTCACTGACTCACTCTCTCTCTCACTGACTCACTCACTCTCACTGACTGACTCACTCTCACTGACTGACTCACTCTCACTGATTGACCCACTCTCACTGACTGACTCACTCACTCTCACTCACTGACTCACTCACTCTCACTGACTGACTCACTCTCACTGACTGACTCTCTCTCTCTCACTGACTGACTCACTCACACTCACTGACTGACTCACTCACTCTCACTGACTCACTCACTCTCACTGACTCACTCACTCTCAATGATTTATTCACTCTCACTGACTCACTCACTCACTCTCACTGACTCACTCTCACTGACTCACTCACTCTCACTGACTCACTCACTCTAACTGACTCACTGACTCTCACTGACTCACTGACTCTCACTCACTGACTGACTCACTCTCACTGACTGACTCACTCTCACTGACTGGCTCACTCTCACTGACTGAGTCACTGCATGACTCACTGGCTGACTCACTGGCTGACTCACTCACTCTCACTGACTGACTCACTCACTCTCACTGACTGACTCACTTACTCTCACTGACTGACTCACTCACTCTCACTGACTGACTCACTCTCATTGACTGACTCACTCACTCTCACTGACTGACTCACTCACTCTCACTGACTGACTCACTTACTCTCACTGACTCACTCACTCACTCTCACTGACTCACTCACTCTCACTGACTGACTCACTCACTCTCACTGACTGACTCGCTCACTCTCACTGACTGACTCACTCTCTCTGACTCACTCTCTCTCTCACTGACTCACTCACTCTCACTGACTAACTCACTCTCACTGACTGGCCCACTCTCACTGACTGAGTCACTGACTGACTCACTGGCTGACTCACTGGCTGACTCACTCACTCTCAATGATTTACTCACTCTCACTGACTCACTCACTCTCACTGACTCACTCACTCTAACTGACTCACTGACTCTCACTGACTCACTGACTCTCACTCACTGACTCACTCTTACTGACTGACTCACTCTCACTGACTGGCTCACTCTCACTGACTGACTGACTCACTCTCACTGACTAACTGACTCACTCTCACTGACTCGCTCGCTCACTCTCACTGACTCACTCTCACTGACTAACTCACTCTCACTGACACTCACCCACTCTCACACACTGACTGACTCACTCTCACTGACTGACTCCCTCTCACTGACTCACTCTCACTGACTCACTCTCACTGACTGACTCACTCTTACTGACTGACTCACTCTCACTGACTGGCTCACTCTCACTGACTGAGTCACTGACTGACCCACTGGCTGACTCACTGGCTGACTCACTCACTCTCACTGACTGACTCACTCACTCTTACTGACTGACTCACTCACTCTCACTGACTGACTCACTTACTCTCACTGACTGACTGACTCACTCTCACTGACTGACTCACTCACTCTCACTGACTGACTCACTCACTCTCACTGACTGACTCACTCACTCTCACTGACTGAGACTCACTCTCACTGACTGACACTAACTCTCACTGACTGACACTCACTCTCACTGACTGACACTCACTCTCACTGACTGACTCACGTACTCTCACTGACTGACTCAGTCTCCCTGACTGACTCACTCACTCTCACTGACTCACTCACTCTCAATGACTGACTCACTCACTCTCACTGACTGACTCGCTCACTCTCACTGACTGACTCACTCTCACTGACTCACTCTCTCTCTCACTGACTCACTCACTCTCACTGACTGACTCACTCTCACTGACTTACTCTCACTGATTGACTCACTCTCACTGACTGACTCACTCACTCTCACTCACTGACCCACTCACTCTCACTGACTGACTCACTCTCACTGACTGACTCTCTCTCTCTCTCTCTCTCACTGACTGACTCACTCACACTCACTGACTGACTCACTCACTCTCACTGACTGACTCACTCACTCTCACTGACTCACTCACTCTCACTGACTCACTCACTCTCAATGATTTACTCACTCTCACTGACTCACTCACTCACTCTCACTGACTCACTCACTCTCACTGACTCACTCACTCTCACTGACTCACTCACTCTAACTGACTCACTGACTCTCACTGACTCACTGACTCTCACTCACTGACTGACTCACTCTCACTGACTGACTCACTCTCACTGACTGGCTCACTCTCACTGACTGAGTCACTGCATGACTCACTGGCTGACTCACTGGCTGACTCACTCACTCTCACTGACTGACTCACTCACTCTCACTGACTGACTCACTTACTCTCACTGACTGACTCACTCACTCTCACTGACTGAGACTCACTCTCACTGACTGACACTTACTCTCACTGACTGACACTCACTCTCACTGACTGACTCACGCACTCTCACTGACTGAGACTCACTCTCACTGACTGACACTCACTCTCACTGACTGACACTCACTCTCACTGACTGACTCACGCACTCTCACTGACTGAGACTCACTCTCACTGACTGACACTCACTCTCACTGACTGACACTCACTCTCACTGACTGACTCACGCACTCTCACTGACTGAGACTCACTCTCACTGACTGACTCTCTCTCTCTCTCTCACTGACTGACTCACTCACACTCACTGACTGACTCACTCACTCTCACTGACTGACTGACTCACTCTCACTGACTCACTCACTCTCATTGACTGACTCACTCACTCTCACTCTCACTGACTCACTCTCACTGACTCACTTTAATTGACTCACTCTCACTGACTCACTCACTCTCACTGACTCACTCACTCACTGACTCACTCTCACTGACTCACTCTCACTGACTGACTGACTCACTCTCACTGACTGACTGACTCACTCTCACTGACTCACTCACTCTCAATGACTCACTCACTCTCACTGACTGACTCACTCACTCTCACTGACTCACTCACTCACTCTCACTGACTCACTCACTCTCACTGACTCACTGACTGTCACTGACTCACTGACTGACTCACTCTCACTGACTGACTCACTCTCACTGACTCACTCTCACTGACTGACTCACTCACTCTCACTGACTCACTCACTCTCACTGACTGACTCAATCACTCTCACTCTCACTGACTCACTCTCACTGACTCACTTTAATTGACTCACTCTCACTGACTCACTCACTCTCACTGACTCACTCACTCACTGACTCACTCTCACTGACTCACTCTCACTGACTGACTGACTCACTCTCATTGACTGACTGACTCACTCTCACTGACTCGCTCGCTCACTCTCACTGACTGACTCTCACTGACTGACTCACTCTCACTGACACTCACCCACTCTCACACACTGACTGACTCACTCTCACTGACTGACTCACTCTCACTGACTCACTCTCACTGACTCACTCTCACTGACTGACTCACTCTCACTGACTGACTCACTCTCACTGACTGGCTCACTCTCACTGACTGAGTCACTGACTGACTCACTGGCTGACTCACTGGCTGACTCACTCACTCTCACTGACTGACTCACTCACTCTTACTGACTGACTCACTCACTCTCACTGACTGACTCACTTACTCTCACTGACTGACTGACTCACTCTCACTGACTGACTCACTCACTCTCACTGACTGACTCACTCACTCTCACTGACTGACTCACTCATTCTCACTGACTGAGACTCACTCTCACTGACTGACACTAACTCTCACTGACTGACACTCACTCTCACTGACTGACACTCACTCTCACTGACTGACTCACGTACTCTCACTGACTGACTCAGTCTCCCTGACTGACTCACTCACTCTCACTGACTCACTCACTCTCAATGACTGACTCACTCACTCTCACTGACTGACTCGCTCACTCTCACTGACTGACTCACTCTCACTGACTCACTCTCTCTCTCACTGACTCACTCACTCTCACTGACTGACTCACTCTCACTGACTGACTCACTCTCACTGATTGACCCACTCTCACTGACTGACTCACTCACTCTCACTCACTGACTCACTCACTCTCACTGACTGACTCACTCTCACTGACTGACTCTCTCTCTCTCACTGACTGACTCACTCACACTCACTGACTGACTCACTCACTCTCACTGACTCACTCACTCTCACTGACTCACTCACTCTCAATGATTTACTCACTCTCACTGACTCACTCACTCACTCTCACTGACTCACTCTCACTGACTCACTCACTCTCACTGACTCACTCACTCTAACTGACTCACTGACTCTCACTGACTCACTGACTCTCACTCACTGACTGACTCACTCTCACTGACTGACTCACTCTCACTGACTGGCTCACTCTCACTGACTGAGTCACTGCATGACTCACTGGCTGACTCACTGGCTGACTCACTCACTCTCACTGACTGACTCACTCACTCTCACTGACTGACTCACTTACTCTCACTGACTGACTCACTCACTCTCACTGACTGACTCACTCTCATTGACTGACTGACTCACTCTCACTGACTGACTCACTCACTCTCACTGACTGACTCACTTACTCTCACTGACTCACTCACTCACTCTCACTGACTCACTCACTCTCACTGACTGACTCACTCACTCTCACTGACTGACTCGCTCACTCTCACTGACTGACTCACTCTCTCTGACTCACTCTCTCTCTCACTGACTCACTCACTCTCACTGACTAACTCACTCTCACTGACTGGCCCACTCTCACTGACTGAGTCACTGACTGACTCACTGGCTGACTCACTGGCTGACTCACTCACTCTCACTGACTGACTCACTCACTCTCACTGACTGACTCGCTCACTCTCACTGACTGACTCACTCTCTCTGACTCACTCTCTCTCTCACTGACTCACTCACTCTCACTGACTAACTCACTCTCACTGACTGGCCCACTCTCACTGACTGAGTCACTGACTGACTCACTGGCTGACTCACTGGCTGACTCACTCACTCTCACTGACTGACTCACTCACTCTCATTGACTGACTCACTCTCTCTCACTGACTGACTCACTCACACTCACTGACTCACTCTCTCTGACTTACTCTCTCTCTCACTGACTCACTCTCACTGACTAACTCACTCTTACTGACTGGCCCACTCTCACTGACTGAGTCACTGACTGACTCACTGGCTGACTCACTCACTCTCACTGACTGACTCACTCACTCTCATTGACTGACTCACTCACTCTCACTGACTGACTCACTCACTCTCACTGACTGACTCACTTACTCTCACTGACTGACTCACTCACTCTCACTGACTCACTCACTCTCACTGACTGACTCACTCACTCACTCTCACTGACTGACTCGCTCACTCTCACTGACTGACTCACTCTCTCTCTCACTGACTCACTCACTCTCACTGACTGACTCACTCTCACTGACTGACTCACTCTCACTGACTGACTCACTCACTCTCACTGACTGACTCACTCAATCTCACTGACTGACTCGCTCACTCCCACTGACTGACTCACTCTCTCTCTCACTGACTCACTCACTCTCACTGACAGACTCACTCTCACTGACTGACTCACTCTCACTGACTGACTCACTCACTCTCACTGACTGACTCATTCACTCTCACTGACTGACTCACTCTCACTGACTGACTCTCTCTCTCTCACTGACTGACTCACTCACACTCACTGACTGACTCACTCACTCTCACTGACTCACTCACTCTCACTGACTCACTGACTGTCACTGACTCACTGACTGACTCACTCTCACTGACTGACTCACTCTCACTGACTCACTCTCACTGACTGACTGACTCACTCTCACTGACTCACTCACTCTCACTGACTGACTCACTCACTCTCACTCTCACTGACTCACTCTCACTGACTCACTTTAATTGACTCACTCTCACTGACTCACTCACTCTCACTGACTCACTCACTCACTGACTCACTCTCACTGACTCACTCTCACTGACTGACTGACTTACTCTCACTGACTGACTGACTCACTCTCACTGACTCACTGACTGTCACTGACTCACTGACTGACTCACTCTCACTGACTGACTCACTCTCACTGACTCACTCTCACTGACTGACTCACTCACTCTCACTGACTCACTCACTCTCACTGACTGACTCAATCACTCTCACTCTCACTGACTCACTCTCACTGACTCACTTTAATTGACTCACTCTCACTGACTCACTCACTCTCACTGACTCACTCACTCACTGACTCACTCTCACTGACTCACTCTCACTGACTGACTGACTCACTCTCACTGACTGACTGACTCACTCTCACTGACTCGCTCGCTCACTCTCACTGACTGACTCTCACTGACTGACTCACTCTCACTGACACTCACCCACTCTCACACACTGACTGACTCACTCTCACTGACTGACTCACTCTCACTGACTCACTCTCACTGACTCACTCTCACTGACTGACTCACTCTCACTGACTGACTCACTCTCACTGACTGGCTCACTCTCACTGACTGAGTCACTGACTGACTCACTGGCTGACTCACTGGCTGACTCACTCACTCTCACTGACTGACTCACTCACTCTTACTGACTGACTCACTCACTCTCACTGACTGACTCACTTACTCTCACTGACTGACTGACTCACTCTCACTGACTGACTCACTCACTCTCACTGACTGACTCACTCACTCTCACTGACTGACTCACTCATTCTCACTGACTGAGACTCACTCTCACTGACTGACACTAACTCTCACTGACTGACACTCACTCTCACTGACTGACACTCACTCTCACTGACTGACTCACGTACTCTCACTGACTGACTCAGTCTCCCTGACTGACTCACTCACTCTCACTGACTCACTCACTCTCAATGACTGACTCACTCACTCTCACTGACTGACTCGCTCACTCTCACTGACTGACTCACTCTCACTGACTCACTCTCTCTCTCACTGACTCACTCACTCTCACTGACTGACTCACTCTCACTGACTGACTCACTCTCACTGATTGACCCACTCTCACTGACTGACTCACTCACTCTCACTCACTGACTCACTCACTCTCACTGACTGACTCACTCTCACTGACTGACTCTCTCTCTCTCACTGACTGACTCACTCACACTCACTGACTGACTCACTCACTCTCACTGACTCACTCACTCTCACTGACTCACTCACTCTCAATGATTTACTCACTCTCACTGACTCACTCACTCACTCTCACTGACTCACTCTCACTGACTCACTCACTCTCACTGACTCACTCACTCTAACTGACTCACTGACTCTCACTGACTCACTGACTCTCACTCACTGACTGACTCACTCTCACTGACTGACTCACTCTCACTGACTGGCTCACTCTCACTGACTGAGTCACTGCATGACTCACTGGCTGACTCACTGGCTGACTCACTCACTCTCACTGACTGACTCACTCACTCTCACTGACTGACTCACTTACTCTCACTGACTGACTCACTCACTCTCACTGACTGACTCACTCTCATTGACTGACTGACTCACTCTCACTGACTGACTCACTCACTCTCACTGACTGACTCACTTACTCTCACTGACTCACTCACTCACTCTCACTCACTCACTCACTCTCACTGACTGACTCACTCACTCTCACTGACTGACTCGCTCACTCTCACTGACTGACTCACTCTCTCTGACTCACTCTCTCTCTCACTGACTCACTCACTCTCACTGACTAACTCACTCTCACTGACTGGCCCACTCTCACTGACTGAGTCACTGACTGACTCACTGGCTGACTCACTGGCTGACTCACTCACTCTCACTGACTGACTCACTCACTCTCATTGACTGACTCACTCTCTCTCACTGACTGACTCACTCACACTCACTGACTCACTCTCTCTGACTTACTCTCTCTCTCACTGACTCACTCTCACTGACTAACTCACTCTCACTGACTGGCCCACTCTCACTGACTGAGTCACTGACTGACTCACTGGCTGACTCACTCACTCTCACTGACTGACTCACTCACTCTCATTGACTGACTCACTCACTCTCACTGACTGACTTACTCACTCTCACTGACTGACTCACTTACTCTCACTGACTGACTCACTCACTCTCACTGACTCACTCACTCTCACTGACTGACTCACTCACTCTCACTGACTGACTCGCTCACTCTCACTGACTGACTCACTCTCTCTCTCACTGACTCACTCACTCTCACTGACTGACTCACTCTCACTGACTGACTCACTCTCACTGACTGACTCACTCACTCTCACTGACTGACTCACTCAATCTCACTGACTGACTCGCTCACTCCCACTGACTGACTCACTCTCTCTCTCACTGACTCACTCACTCTCACTGACAGACTCACTCTCACTGACTGACTCACTCTCACTGACTGACTCACTCACTCTCACTGACTGACTCATTCACTCTCACTGACTGACTCACTCTCACTGACTGACTCTCTCTCTCTCACTGACTGACTCACTCACACTCACTGACTGACTCACTCACTCTCACTGACTCACTCACTCTCACTGACTCACTGACTGTCACTGACTCACTGACTGACTCACTCTCACTGACTGACTCACTCTCACTGACTCACTCTCACTGACTGACTGACTCACTCTCACTGACTCACTCACTCTCACTGACTGACTCACTCACTCTCACTCTCACTGACTCACTCTCACTGACTCACTTTAATTGACTCACTCTCACTGACTCACTCACTCTCACTGACTCACTCACTCACTGACTCACTCTCACTGACTCACTCTCACTGACTGACTGACTTACTCTCACTGACTGACTGACTCACTCTCACTGACTCACTCACTCTCAATGACTCACTCACTCTCACTGACTGACTCACTCACTCTCACTGACTCACTCACTCACTCTCACTGACTCACTCACTCTCACTGACTCACTGACTGTCACTGACTGTCACTGACTCACTGACTGCCTCACTCTCACTGACTGACTCACTCTCACTGACTCAGTCTCACTGACTGACTCACTCACTCTCACTGACTCACTCACTCTCACTGACTGACTCACTCACTCTCACTCTCACTGACTCACTCTCACTGACTCACTTTAATTGACTCACTCTCATTGACTGACTCACTCTCACTGACTCACTCACTCACTGACTCACTCTCACTGACTCACTCTCACTGACTGACTGACTCACTCTCACTGACTGACTGACTCACTCTCACTGACTCGCTCGCTCACTCTCACTGACTGACTCTCACTGACTGACTCACTCTCACTGACACTCACCCACTCTCACACACTGACTGACTCACTCTCACTGACTGACTCCCTCTCACTGACTCACTCTCACTGACTCACTCTCACTGACTGACTCACTCTCACTGACTGAGACTCACTCTCACTGACTGACACTCACTCTCACTGACTGACACTCACTCTCACTGACTGACACTCACTCTCACTGACTGACTCACGCACTCTCACTGACTGACTCAGTCTCCCTGACTCACTCACTCACTCTCACTGACTCACTCACTCTCACTGACTGACTGACTCACTCTCACTGACTGACTCGCTCACTCTCACTGACTGACTCACTCTCACTGACTCACTCTCTCTCTCACTGACTCACTCACTCTCACTGACTGACTCACTCTCTCTGACTGACTCACTCTCACTGATTGACTCACTCTCACTGACTGACACTAACTCTCACTGACTGACACTCACTCTCACTGACTGACACTCACTCTCACTGACTGACTCACGTACTCTCACTGACTGACTCAGTCTCCCTGACTGACTCACTCACTCTCACTGACTCACTCACTCTCAATGACTGACTCACTCACTCTCACTGACTGACTCGCTCACTCTCACTGACTGACTCACTCTCACTGACTCACTCTCTCTCTCACTGACTCACTCACTCTCACTGACTGACTCACTCTCACTGACTTACTCTCACTGATTGACTCACTCTCACTGACTGACTCACTCACTCTCACTCACTGACTCACTCACTCTCACTGACTGACTCACTCTCACTGACTGACTCTCTCTCTCTCTCTCACTGACTGACTCACTCACACTCACTGACTGACTCACTCACTCTCACTGACTGACTCACTCACTCTCACTGACTCACTCACTCTCACTGACTCACTCACTCTCAATGATTTACTCACTCTCACTGACTCACTCACTCACTCTCACTGACTCACTCACTCTCACTGACTCACTCACTCTCACTGACTCACTCACTCTAACTGACTCACTGACTCTCACTGACTCACTGACTCTCACTCACTGACTGACTCACTCTCACTGACTGACTCACTCTCACTGACTGGCTCACTCTCACTGACTGAGTCACTGCATGACTCACTGGCTGACTCACTGGCTGACTCACTCACTCTCACTGACTGACTCACTCACTCTCACTGACTGACTCACTTACTCTCACTGACTGACTCACTCACTCTCACTGACTGAGACTCACTCTCACTGACTGACACTTACTCTCACTGACTGACACTCACTCTCACTGACTGACTCACGCACTCTCACTGACTGAGACTCACTCTCACTGACTGACACTCACTCTCACTGACTGACACTCACTCTCACTGACTGACTCACGCACTCTCACTGACTGAGACTCACTCTCACTGACTGACACTCACTCTCACTGACTGACACTCACTCTCACTGACTGACTCACGCACTCTCACTGACTGAGACTCACTCTCACTGACTGACTCTCTCTCTCTCTCTCACTGACTGACTCACTCACACTCACTGACTGACTCACTCACTCTCACTGACTGACTGACTCACTCTCACTGACTCACTCACTCTCATTGACTGACTCACTCACTCTCACTCTCACTGACTCACTCTCACTGACTCACTTTAATTGACTCACTCTCACTGACTCACTCACTCTCACTGACTCACTCACTCACTGACTCACTCTCACTGACTCACTCTCACTGACTGACTGACTCACTCTCACTGACTGACTGACTCACTCTCACTGACTCACTCACTCTCAATGACTCACTCACTCTCACTGACTGACTCACTCACTCTCACTGACTCACTCACTCACTCTCACTGACTCACTCACTCTCACTGACTCACTGACTGTCACTGACTCACTGACTGACTCACTCTCACTGACTGACTCACTCTCACTGACTCACTCTCACTGACTGACTCACTCACTCTCACTGACTCACTCACTCTCACTGACTGACTCAATCACTCTCACTCTCACTGACTCACTCTCACTGACTCACTTTAATTGACTCACTCTCACTGACTCACTCACTCTCACTGACTCACTCACTCACTGACTCACTCTCACTGACTCACTCTCACTGACTGACTGACTCACTCTCACTGACTGACTGACTCACTCTCACTGACTCGCTCGCTCACTCTCACTGACTGACTCTCACTGACTGACTCACTCTCACTGACACTCACCCACTCTCACACACTGACTGACTCACTCTCACTGACTGACTCACTCTCACTGACTCACTCTCACTGACTCACTCTCACTGACTGACTCACTCTCACTGACTGACTCACTCTCACTGACTGGCTCACTCTCACTGACTGAGTCACTGACTGACTCACTGGCTGACTCACTGGCTGACTCACTCACTCTCACTGACTGACTCACTCACTCTTACTGACTGACTCACTCACTCTCACTGACTGACTCACTTACTCTCACTGACTGACTGACTCACTCTCACTGACTGACTCACTCACTCTCACTGACTGACTCACTCACTCTCACTGACTGACTCACTCATTCTCACTGACTGAGACTCACTCTCACTGACTGACTCACTCAATCTCACTGACTGACTCGCTCACTCCCACTGACTGACTCACTCTCTCTCTCACTGACTCACTCACTCTCACTGACTGACTCACTCACTCTCACTGACTGACTCGCTCACTCTCACTGACTGACTCACTCTCTCTCTCACTGACTCACTCACTCTCACTGACTGACTCACTCTCACTGACTGACTCACTCTCACTGACTGACTCACTCACTCTCACTGACTGACTCGCTCACTCTCACTGACTGACTCACTCTCTCACTGACTCACTCACTCTCACTGACTGACTCACTCTCACTGACTGACTCACTCTCACTGACTGACTCACTCACTCTCACTGACTGACTCACTCAATCTCACTGACTGACTCGCTCACTCCCACTGACTGACTCACTCTCTCTCTCACTGACTCACTCACTCTCACTGACAGACTCACTCTCACTGACTGACTCACTCTCACTGACTGACTCACTCACTCTCACTGACTGACTCATTCACTCTCACTGACTGACTCACTCTTACTGACTGACTCTCTCTCTCTCACTGACTGACTCACTCACACTCACTGACTGACTCACTCACTCTCACTGACTCACTCACTCTCACTGACTCACTGACTGTCACTGACTCACTGACTGACTCACTCTCACTGACTGACTCACTCTCACTGACTCACTCTCACTGACTGACTGACTCACTCTCAGTGACTCACTCACTCTCACTGACTGACTCACTCACTCTCACTCTCACTGACTCACTCTCACTGACTCACTTTAATTGACTCACTCTCACTGACTCACTCACTCTCACTGACTCACTCACTCACTGACTCACTCTCACTGACTCACTCTCACTGACTGACTGACTTACTCTCACTGACTGACTGACTCACTCTCACTGACTCACTAACTCTCAATGACTCACTCACTCTCACTGACTGACTCACTCACTCTCACTGACTCACTCACTCACTCTCACTGACTCACTCACTCTCACTGACTCACTGACTGTCACTGACTGTCACTGACTCACTGACTGACTCACTCTCACTGACTGACTCACTCTCACTGACTCACTCTCACTGACTCACTCACTCACTCTCACTGACTCACTCACTCTCACTGACTGACTCACTCACTCTCACTCTCACTGACTCACTCTCACTGACTCACTTTAATTGACTCACTCTCATTGACTGACTCACTCTCACTGACTCACTCACTCACTGACTCACTCTCACTGACTCACTCTCACTGACTGACTGACTCACTCTCACTGACTGACTGACTCACTCTCACTGACTCGCTCGCTCAATCTCACTGACTGACTCTCACTGACTGACTCACTCTCACTGACACTCACCCACTCTCACACATTGACTGACTCACTCTCACTGACTGACTCCCTCTCACTGACTCACTCTCACTGACTCACTCTCACTGACTGACTCACTCTCACTGACTGACTCACTCTCACTGACTGGCTCACTCTCACTGACTGAGTCACTGACTGACTCACTGGCTGACTCACTGGCTGACTCACTCACTCTCACTGACTGACTCACTCACTCTTACTGACTGACTCACTCACTCTCACTGACTGACTCACTTACTCTCACTGACTGACTGACCCACTCTCACTGACTGACTCACTCACTCTCACTGACTGACTCACTCACTCTCACTGACTGACTCACTCATTCTCACTGACTGAGACTCACTCTCACTGACTGACACTAACTCTCACTGACTGACACTCACTCTCACTGACTGACACTCACTCTCACTGACTGACTCACGTACTCTCACCGACTGACTCAGTCTCCCTGACTGACTCACTCACTCTCACTGACTCAATCACTCTCAATGACTGACTCACTCACTCTCACTGACTGACTCGCTCACTTTCACTGACTGACTCACTCTCACTGACTCACTCTCTCTCTCACTGACTCACTCACTCTCACTGACTGACTCACTCTCACTGACTGACTCACTCTCACTGATTGACTCACTCTCACTGACTGACTCACTCACTCTCACTCACTGACTCACTCACTCTCACTGACTGACTCACTCTCACTGACTGACTCTCTCTCTCTCACTGACTGACTCACTCACACTCACTGACTGACTCACTCACTCTCACTGACTGACTCACTCACTCTCACTGACTCACTCACTCTCACTGACTCACTCACTCTCAATGATTTTCTCACTCTCACTGACTCACTCACTCACTCTCACTGACTCACTCACTCTCACTGACTCACTCACTCTCACTGACTCACTCACTCTAACTGACTCACTGACTCTCACTGACTCACTGACTCTCACTCACTGACTGACTCACTCTCACTGACTCACTCACTCTCACTGACTGGCTCACTCTCACTGACTGAGTCACTGCATGACTCACTGGCTGACTCACTGGCTGACTCACTCACTCTCACTGACTGACTCACTCACTCTCACTGACTGACTCACTTACTCTCACTGACTGACTCACTCACTCTCACTGACTGAGACTCACTCTCACTGACTGACACTCACTCTCACTGACTGACACTCACTCTCACTGACTGACACTCACTCTCACTGACTGACTCACGCACTCTCACTGACTGACTCAGTCTCCCTGACTCACTCACTCACTCTCACTGACTCACTCACTCTCACTGACTGACTGACTCACTCTCACTGACTGACTCGCTCACTCTCACTGACTGACTCACTCTCACTGACTCACTCTCTCTCTCACTGACTCACTCACTCTCACTGACTGACTCACTCTCTCTGACTGACTCACTCTCACTGATTGACTCACTCTCACTGACTGACTCACTCACTCTCACTGACTGACTCACTCACTCTCACTGACTGACTCTCTCTCTCTCACTGACTGACTCACTCACACTCACTGACTGACTCACTCACTCTCACTGACTGACTCACTCACTCTCACTGACTCACTCACTCTCACTGACTCACTCACTCTCAATGATTTACTCACTCTCACTGACTCACTCACTCTCACTGACTCACTCACTCTAACTGACTCACTGACTCTCACTGACTCAGTGACTCTCACTCACTGACTGACTCACTCTCACTGACTGACTCACTCTCACTGACTTGCTCACTCTCACTGACTGAGTCACTGCATGACTCACTGGCTGGCTCACTGGCTGACTCACTCACTCTCACTGACTGACTCACTCACTCTCACTGACTGACTCACTCACTCTCACTGACTGACTCACTTACTCTCACTGACTGACTCACTCTCACTGACTGACTCACTCACTCTCACTGACTGACACTCACTCTCACTGACTGACTCACACACTCTCACTGACTGACTCAGTCTCTCTGACTGACTCACTCACTCTCACTGACTCACTCACTCTCACTGACTGACTGACTCACTCTCATTGACTGACTCGCTCACTCTCACTGACTGACTCACTCTCACTGACTCACTCGCTCTCTCACTGACTCACTCACTCTCACTGACTCACTGACTCTCACTGACTGACTCACTCTCACTGACTGACTCACTCACTCTCACTGACTGACTCACTCCCTCTCACTGACTAACTCACTCTCACTGACTGACTCTCTCTCTCTCTCACTGACTGACTCACTCACACTCACTGACTGACTCACTCACTCTCACTGACTGACTCACTCACTCTCACTGACTCACTCACTCTCACTGACTCACTCACTCTCAATGACTCACTCACTCTCACTGACTCACTCACTCACTCTCACTGACTCACTCACTCACTCTCACTGACTCACTCACTCACTCTCACTGACTCACTCAGTCTCACTGACTCACTCACTCTAACTGACTCACTGACTCTCACTAACTCACTGACTCTCACTCACTGACTCACTTTTACTGACTGACTCACTCTCACTGACTGGCTCACTCTCACTGACTGAGTCACTGCATGACTCACTGGCTGACTCACTGGCTGACTCACTCACTCTCACTGACTGACTCACTCACTCTCACTGACTGACTCACTCACTCGCACTGACTGACTCACTTACTCTCACTGACTGACTCACTCTCACTGACTGACTCACTCACTCTCACTGGCTGACTCACTCACTCTCACTGACTGACTCACTCACTCTCACTGACTGAGACTCACTCTCACTGACTGAAACTCACTCTCACTGACAGACACTCACTCTCACTGACTGACTCACTCACTCTCACTGACTGACTCACTCTCACTGACTCACTCTCTCTCTCACTGACTCACTCACTCTCACTGACTGACTCACTCTCACTGACTCACTCACTCTCACTGACTCACTCACTCTCACTGACTGGCTCACTCTCACTGACTGAGTCACTGACTGACTCACTGGCTGACTCACTGGCTGACTCACTCACTCTCACTGACTGACTCACTCACTCTCACTGACTGACTCGCTCACTCTCACTGACTGACTCACTCTCTCTGACTCACTCTCTCTCTCACTGACTCACTCACTCTCACTGACTAACTCACTCTCACTGACTGGCCCACTCTCACTGACTGAGTCACTGACTGACTCACTGGCTGACTCACTGGCTGACTCACTCACTCTCACTGACTGACTCACTCACTCTCATTGACTGACTCACTCACTCTCACTGACTGACTCACTCACTCTCACTGACTGACTCACTTACTCTCACTGACTCACTCACTCACTCTCACTGACTCACTCACTCTCACTGACTGACTCACTCACTCTCACTGACTGACTCGCTCACTCTCACTGACTGACTCACTCTCTCTGACTCACTCTCTCTCTCACTGACTCACTCACTCTCACTGACTAACTCACTCTCACTGACTGGCCCACTCTCACTGACTGAGTCACTGACTGACTCACTGGCTGACTCACTGGCTGACTCACTCACTCTCACTGACTGACTCACTCACTCTCATTGACTGACTCACTCTCTCTCACTGACTGACTAACTCACACTCACTGACTCACTCTCTCTGACTTACTCTCTCTCTCACTGACTCACTCTCACTGACTAACTCACTCTCACTGACTGGCCCACTCTCAATGACTGAGTCACTGACTGACTCACTGGCTGACTCACTGGCTGACTCACTCACTCTCACTGACTGACTCACTCACTCTCATTGACTGACTCACTCACTCTCACTGACTGACTCACTCACTCTCACTGACTGACTCACTTACTCTCACTGACTGACTCACTCACTCTCACTGACTCACTCACTCTCACTGACTGACTCACTCTCACTGACTGACTCACTCTCACTGACTGACTCACTCACTCTCACTGACTGACTCACTCACTCTCACTGACTGACTCGCTCACTCCCACTGACTGACTCACTCTCTCTCTCACTGACTCACTCACTCTCACTGACAGACTCACTCTCACTGACTGACACTAACTCTCACTGACTGACACTCACTCTCACTGACTGACACTCACTCTCACTGACTGACTCACGTACTCTCACTGACTGACTCAGTCTCCCTGACTGACTCACTCACTCTCACTGACTCACTCACTCTCAATGACTGACTCACTCACTCTCACTGACTGACTCGCTCACTCTCACTGACTGACTCACTCTCACTGACTCACTCTCTCTCTCACTGACTCACTCACTCTCACTGACTGACTCACTCTCACTGACTTACTCTCACTGATTGACTCACTCTCACTGACTGACTCACTCACTCTCACTCACTGACTCACTCACTCTCACTGACTGACTCACTCTCACTGACTGACTCTCTCTCTCTCTCACTGACTGACTCACTCACACTCACTGACTGACTCACTCACTCTCACTGACTGACTCACTCACTCTCACTGACTCACTCACTCTCACTGACTCACTCACTCTCAATGATTTACTCACTCTCACTGACTCACTCACTCACTCTCACTGACTCACTCACTCTCACTGACTCACTCACTCTCACTGACTCACTCACTCTAACTGACTCACTGACTCTCACTGACTCACTGACTCTCACTCACTGACTGACTCACTCTCACTGACTGACTCACTCTCACTGACTGGCTCACTCTCACTGACTGAGTCACTGCATGAATCACTGGCTGACTCACTGGCTGACTCACTCACTCTCACTGACTGACTCACTCACTCTCACTGACTGACTCACTTACTCTCACTGACTGACTCACTCACTCTCACTGACTGAGACTCACTCTCACTGACTGACACTCACTCTCACTGACTGACACTCACTCTCACTGACTGACTCACGCACTCTCACTGACTGACTCAGTCTCCCTGACTCACTCACTCACTCTCACTGACTCACTCACTCTCACTGACTGACTGACTCACTGTCACTGACTGACTCGCTCACTCTCACTGACTGACTCACTCTCACTGACTCACTCTCTCTCTCACTGACTCACTCACTCTCACTGACTGACTCACTCTCACTGACTGACTCACTCTCACTGATTGACTCACTCTCACTGACTGACTCACTCACTCTCACTGACTGACTCACTCACTCTCACTGACTGACTCACTCTCACTGACTGACTCTCTCTCTCTCTCACTGACTGACTCACTCACTCTCACTGACTGACTCACTCACTCTCACTGACTCACTCACTCTCACTGACTCACTCACTCTCAATGATTTACTCACTCTCACTGACTCACTCACTCTCACTGACTCACTCACTCTAACTGACTCACTGACTCTCACTGACTCACTGACTCTCACTCACTGACTCACTCTTACTGACTGACTCACTCTCACTGACTGGCTCACTCTCACTGACTGACTGACTCACTCTCACTGACTAACTGACTCACTCTCACTGACTCGCTCGCTCACTCTCACTGACTCACTCTCACTGACTAACTCACTCTCACTGACACTCACCCACTCTCACACACTGACTGACTCACTCTCACTGACTGACTCCCTCTCACTGACTCACTCTCACTGACTCACTCTCACTGACTGACTCACTCTCACTGACTGACTCACTCTCACTGACTGGCTCACTCTCACTGACTGAGTCACTGACTGACCCACTGGCTGACTCACTGGCTGACTCACTCACTCTCACTGACTGACTCACTCACTCTTACTGACTGACTCACTCACTCTCACTGACTGACTCACTTACTCTCACTGACTGACTGACTCACTCTCACTGACTGACTCACTCACTCTCACTGACTGACTCACTCACTCTTACTGACTGACTCACTCACTCTCACTGACTGAGACTCACTCTCACTGACTGACACTAACTCTCACTGACTGACACTCACTCTCACTGACTGACACTCACTTTCACTGACTGACTCACGTACTCTCACTGACTGACTCAGTCTCCCTGACTGACTCACTCACTCTCACTGACTCACTCACTCTCAATGACTGACTCACTCACTCTCACTGACTGACTCGCTCACTCTCACTGACTGACTCACTCTCACTGACTCACTCTCTCTCTCACTGACTCACTCACTCTCACTGACTGACTCACTCTCACTGACTTACTCTCACTGATTGACTCACTCTCACTGACTGACTCACTCACTCTCACTCACTGACTCACTCACTCTCACTGACTGACTCACTCTCACTGACTGACTCTCTCTCTCTCTCTCACTGACTGACTCACTCACACTCACTGACTGACTCACTCACTCTCACTGACTGACTCACTCACTCTCACTGACTCACTCACTCTCACTGACTCACTCACTCTCAATGATTTACTCACTCTCACTGACTCACTCACTCACTCTCACTGACTCACTCACTCTCACTGACTCACTCACTCTCACTGACTCACTCACTCTAACTGACTCACTGACTCTCACTGACTCACTGACTCTCACTCACTGACTGACTCACTCTCACTGACTGACTCACTCTCACTGACTGGCTCACTCTCACTGACTGAGTCACTGCATGACTCACTGGCTGACTCACTGGCTGACTCACTCACTCTCACTGACTGACTCACTCACTCTCACTGACTGACTCACTTACTCTCACTGACTGACTCACTCACTCTCACTGACTGAGACTCACTCTCACTGACTGACACTTACTCTCACTGACTGACACTCACTCTCACTGACTGACTCACGCACTCTCACTGACTGAGACTCACTCTCACTGACTGACACTCACTCTCACTGACTGACACTCACTCTCACTGACTGACTCACGCACTCTCACTGACTGAGACTCACTCTCACTGACTGACACTCACTCTCACTGACTGACACTCACTCTCACTGACTGACTCACGCACTCTCACTGACTGAGACTCACTCTCACTGACTGACTCTCTCTCTCTCTCTCACTGACTGACTCACTCACACTCACTGACTGACTCACTCACTCTCACTGACTGACTGACTCACTCTCACTGACTCACTCACTCTCATTGACTGACTCACTCACTCTCACTCTCACTGACTCACTCTCACTGACTCACTTTAATTGACTCACTCTCACTGACTCACTCACTCTCACTGACTCACTCACTCACTGACTCACTCTCACTGACTCACTCTCACTGACTGACTGACTCACTCTCACTGACTGACTGACTCACTCTCACTGACTCACTCACTCTCAATGACTCACTCACTCTCACTGACTGACTCACTCACTCTCACTGACTCACTCACTCACTCTCACTGACTCACTCACTCTCACTGACTCACTGACTGTCACTGACTCACTGACTGACTCACTCTCACTGACTGACTCACTCTCACTGACTCACTCTCACTGACTGACTCACTCACTCTCACTGACTCACTCACTCTCACTGACTGACTCAATCACTCTCACTCTCACTGACTCACTCTCACTGACTCACTTTAATTGACTCACTCTCACTGACTCACTCACTCTCACTGACTCACTCACTCACTGACTCACTCTCACTGACTCACTCTCACTGACTGACTGACTCACTCTCACTGACTGACTGACTCACTCTCACTGACTCGCTCGCTCACTCTCACTGACTGACTCTCACTGACTGACTCACTCTCACTGACACTCACCCACTCTCACACACTGACTGACTCACTCTCACTGACTGACTCACTCTCACTGACTCACTCTCACTGACTCACTCTCACTGACTGACTCACTCTCACTGACTGACTCACTCTCACTGACTGGCTCACTCTCACTGACTGAGTCACTGACTGACTCACTGGCTGACTCACTGGCTGACTCACTCACTCTCACTGACTGACTCACTCACTCTTACTGACTGACTCACTCACTCTCACTGACTGACTCACTTACTCTCACTGACTGACTGACTCACTCTCACTGACTGACTCACTCACTCTCACTGACTGACTCACTCACTCTCACTGACTGACTCACTCATTCTCACTGACTGAGACTCACTCTCACTGACTGACACTAACTCTCACTGACTGACACTCACTCTCACTGACTGACACTCACTCTCACTGACTGACTCACGTACTCTCACTGACTGACTCAGTCTCCCTGACTGACTCACTCACTCTCACTGACTCACTCACTCTCAATGACTGACTCACTCACTCTCACTGACTGACTCGCTCACTCTCACTGACTGACTCACTCTCACTGACTCACTCTCTCTCTCACTGACTCACTCACTCTCACTGACTGACTCACTCTCACTGACTGACTCACTCTCACTGATTGACCCACTCTCACTGACTGACTCACTCACTCTCACTCACTGACTCACTCACTCTCACTGACTGACTCACTCTCACTGACTGACTCTCTCTCTCTCACTGACTGACTCACTCACACTCACTGACTGACTCACTCACTCTCACTGACTCACTCACTCTCACTGACTCACTCACTCTCAATGATTTATTCACTCTCACTGACTCACTCACTCACTCTCACTGACTCACTCTCACTGACTCACTCACTCTCACTGACTCACTCACTCTAACTGACTCACTGACTCTCACTGACTCACTGACTCTCACTCACTGACTGACTCACTCTCACTGACTGACTCACTCTCACTGACTGGCTCACTCTCACTGACTGAGTCACTGCATGACTCACTGGCTGACTCACTGGCTGACTCACTCACTCTCACTGACTGACTCACTCACTCTCACTGACTGACTCACTTACTCTCACTGACTGACTCACTCACTCTCACTGACTGACTCACTCTCATTGACTGACTCACTCACTCTCACTGACTGACTCACTCACTCTCACTGACTGACTCACTTACTCTCACTGACTCACTCACTCACTCTCACTGACTCACTCACTCTCACTGACTGACTCACTCACTCTCACTGACTGACTCGCTCACTCTCACTGACTGACTCACTCTCTCTGACTCACTCTCTCTCTCACTGACTCACTCACTCTCACTGACTAACTCACTCTCACTGACTGGCCCACTCTCACTGACTGAGTCACTGACTGACTCACTGGCTGACTCACTGGCTGACTCACTCACTCTCAATGATTTACTCACTCTCACTGACTCACTCACTCTCACTGACTCACTCACTCTAACTGACTCACTGACTCTCACTGACTCACTGACTCTCACTCACTGACTCACTCTTACTGACTGACTCACTCTCACTGACTGGCTCACTCTCACTGACTGACTGACTCACTCTCACTGACTAACTGACTCACTCTCACTGACTCGCTCGCTCACTCTCACTGACTCACTCTCACTGACTAACTCACTCTCACTGACACTCACCCACTCTCACACACTGACTGACTCACTCTCACTGACTGACTCCCTCTCACTGACTCACTCTCACTGACTCACTCTCACTGACTGACTCACTCTTACTGACTGACTCACTCTCACTGACTGGCTCACTCTCACTGACTGAGTCACTGACTGACCCACTGGCTGACTCACTGGCTGACTCACTCACTCTCACTGACTGACTCAC
The DNA here is from genome assembly GCF_964204655.1 of Triturus cristatus. Lineage (NCBI taxonomy): Eukaryota > Metazoa > Chordata > Amphibia > Caudata > Salamandridae > Triturus > Triturus cristatus. The sequence goes on from NC_140579.1 coordinate 218,122,214, forward strand.
TCACTCTTACTGACTGACTCACTCACTCTCACTGACTGACTCACTTACTCTCACTGACTGACTGACTCACTCTCACTGACTGACTCACTCACTCTCACTGACTGACTCACTCACTCTCACTGACTGACTCACTCACTCTCACTGACTGAGACTCACTCTCACTGACTGACACTAACTCTCACTGACTGACACTCACTCTCACTGACTGACACTCACTCTCACTGACTGACTCACGTACTCTCACTGACTGACTCAGTCTCCCTGACTGACTCACTCACTCTCACTGACTCACTCACTCTCAATGACTGACTCACTCACTCTCACTGACTGACTCGCTCACTCTCACTGACTGACTCACTCTCACTGACTCACTCTCTCTCTCACTGACTCACTCACTCTCACTGACTGACTCACTCTCACTGACTTACTCTCACTGATTGACTCACTCTCACTGACTGACTCACTCACTCTCACTCACTGACTCACTCACTCTCACTGACTGACTCACTCTCACTGACTGACTCTCTCTCTCTCTCTCTCTCACTGACTGACTCACTCACACTCACTGACTGACTCACTCACTCTCACTGACTGACTCACTCACTCTCACTGACTCACTCACTCTCACTGACTCACTCACTCTCAATGATTTACTCACTCTCACTGACTCACTCACTCACTCTCACTGACTCACTCACTCTCACTGACTCACTCACTCTCACTGACTCACTCACTCTAACTGACTCACTGACTCTCACTGACTCACTGACTCTCACTCACTGACTGACTCACTCTCACTGACTGACTCACTCTCACTGACTGGCTCACTCTCACTGACTGAGTCACTGCATGACTCACTGGCTGACTCACTGGCTGACTCACTCACTCTCACTGACTGACTCACTCACTCTCACTGACTGACTCACTTACTCTCACTGACTGACTCACTCACTCTCACTGACTGAGACTCACTCTCACTGACTGACACTTACTCTCACTGACTGACACTCACTCTCACTGACTGACTCACGCACTCTCACTGACTGAGACTCACTCTCACTGACTGACACTCACTCTCACTGACTGACACTCACTCTCACTGACTGACTCACGCACTCTCACTGACTGAGACTCACTCTCACTGACTGACACTCACTCTCACTGACTGACACTCACTCTCACTGACTGACTCACGCACTCTCACTGACTGAGACTCACTCTCACTGACTGACTCTCTCTCTCTCTCTCACTGACTGACTCACTCACACTCACTGACTGACTCACTCACTCTCACTGACTGACTGACTCACTCTCACTGACTCACTCACTCTCATTGACTGACTCACTCACTCTCACTCTCACTGACTCACTCTCACTGACTCACTTTAATTGACTCACTCTCACTGACTCACTCACTCTCACTGACTCACTCACTCACTGACTCACTCTCACTGACTCACTCTCACTGACTGACTGACTCACTCTCACTGACTGACTGACTCACTCTCACTGACTCACTCACTCTCAATGACTCACTCACTCTCACTGACTGACTCACTCACTCTCACTGACTCACTCACTCACTCTCACTGACTCACTCACTCTCACTGACTCACTGACTGTCACTGACTCACTGACTGACTCACTCTCACTGACTGACTCACTCTCACTGACTCACTCTCACTGACTGACTCACTCACTCTCACTGACTCACTCACTCTCACTGACTGACTCAATGACTCTCACTCTCACTGACTCACTCTCACTGACTCACTTTAATTGACTCACTCTCACTGACTCACTCACTCTCACTGACTCACTCACTCACTGACTCACTCTCACTGACTCACTCTCACTGACTGACTGACTCACTCTCATTGACTGACTGACTCACTCTCACTGACTCGCTCGCTCACTCTCACTGACTGACTCTCACTGACTGACTCACTCTCACTGATACTCACCCACTCTCACACACTGACTGACTCACTCTCACTGACTGACTCACTCTCACTGACTCACTCTCACTGACTCACTCTCACTGACTGACTCACTCTCACTGACTGACTCACTCTCACTGACTGGCTCACTCTCACTGACTGAGTCACTGACTGACTCACTGGCTGACTCACTGGCTGACTCACTCACTCTCACTGACTGACTCACTCACTCTTACTGACTGACTCACTCACTCTCACTGACTGACTCACTTACTCTCACTGACTGACTGACTCACTCTCACTGACTGACTCACTCACTCTCACTGACTGACTCACTCACTCTCACTGACTGACTCACTCATTCTCACTGACTGAGACTCACTCTCACTGACTGACACTAACTCTCACTGACTGACACTCACTCTCACTGACTGACACTCACTCTCACTGACTGACTCACGTACTCTCACTGACTGACTCAGTCTCCCTGACTGACTCACTCACTCTCACTGACTCACTCACTCTCAATGACTGACTCACTCACTCTCACTGACTGACTCGCTCACTCTCACTGACTGACTCACTCTCACTGACTCACTCTCTCTCTCACTGACTCACTCACTCTCACTGACTGACTCACTCTCACTGACTGACTCACTCTCACTGATTGACCCACTCTCACTGACTGACTCACTCACTCTCACTCACTGACTCACTCACTCTCACTGACTGACTCACTCTCACTGACTGACTCTCTCTCTCTCACTGACTGACTCACTCACACTCACTGACTGACTCACTCACTCTCACTGACTCACTCACTCTCACTGACTCACTCACTCTCAATGATTTACTCACTCTCACTGACTCACTCACTCACTCTCACTGACTCACTCTCACTGACTCACTCACTCTCACTGACTCACTCACTCTAACTGACTCACTGACTCTCACTGACTCACTGACTCTCACTCACTGACTGACTCACTCTCACTGACTGACTCACTCTCACTGACTGGCTCACTCTCACTGACTGAGTCACTGCATGACTCACTGGCTGACTCACTGGCTGACTCACTCACTCTCACTGACTGACTCACTCACTCTCACTGACTGACTCACTTACTCTCACTGACTGACTCACTCACTCTCACTGACTGACTCACTCTCATTGACTGACTGACTCACTCTCACTGACTGACTCACTCACTCTCACTGACTGACTCACTTACTCTCACTGACTCACTCACTCACTCTCACTGACTCACTCACTCTCACTGACTGACTCACTCACTCTCACTGACTGACTCGCTCACTCTCACTGACTGACTCACTCTCTCTGACTCACTCTCTCTCTCACTGACTCACTCACTCTCACTGACTAACTCACTCTCACTGACTGGCCCACTCTCACTGACTGAGTCACTGACTGACTCACTGGCTGACTCACTGGCTGACTCACTCACTCTCACTGACTGACTCACTCACTCTCATTGACTGACTCACTCTCTCTCACTGACTGACTCACTCACACTCACTGACTCACTCTCTCTGACTTATTCTCTCTCTCACTGACTCACTCTCACTGACTAACTCACTCTCACTGACTGGCCCACTCTCACTGACTGAGTCACTGACTGACTCACTGGCTGACTCACTCACTCTCACTGACTGACTCACTCACTCTCATTGACTGACTCACTCACTCTCACTGACTGACTCACTCACTCTCACTGACTGACTCACTTACTCTCACTGACTGACTCACTCACTCTCACTGACTCACTCACTCTCACTGACTGACTCACTCACTCTCACTGACTGACTCGCTCACTCTCACTGACTGACTCACTCTCTCTCTCACTGACTCACTCACTCTCACTGACTGACTCACTCTCACTGACTGACTCACTCTCACTGACTGACTCACTCACTCTCACTGACTGACTCACTCAATCTCACTGACTGACTCGCTCACTCCCACTGACTGACTCACTCTCTCTCTCACTGACTCACTCACTCTCACTGACAGACTCACTCTCACTGACTGACTCACTCTCACTGACTGACTCACTCACTCTCACTGACTGACTCATTCACTCTCACTGACTGACTCACTCTCACTGACTGACTCTCTCTCTCTCACTGACTGACTCACTCACACTCACTGACTGACTCACTCACTCTCACTGACTCACTCACTCTCACTGACTCACTGACTGTCACTGACTCACTGACTGACTCACTCTCACTGACTGACTCACTCTCACTGACTCACTCTCACTGACTGACTGACTCACTCTCACTGACTCACTCACTCTCACTGACTGACTCACTCACTCTCACTCTCACTGACTCACTCTCACTGACTCACTTTAATTGACTCACTCTCACTGACTCACTCACTCTCACTGACTCACTCACTCACTGACTCACTCTCACTGACTCACTCTCACTGACTGACTGACTTACTCTCACTGACTGACTGACTCACTCTCACTGACTCACTGACTGTCACTGACTCACTGACTGACTCACTCTCACTGACTGACTCACTCTCACTGACTCACTCTCACTGACTGACTCACTCACTCTCACTGACTCACTCACTCTCACTGACTGACTCAATCACTCTCACTCTCACTGACTCACTCTCACTGACTCACTTTAATTGACTCACTCTCACTGACTCACTCACTCTCACTGACTCACTCACTCACTGACTCACTCTCACTGACTCACTCTCACTGACTGACTGACTCACTCTCACTGACTGACTGACTCACTCTCACTGACTCGCTCGCTCACTCTCACTGACTGACTCTCACTGACTGACTCACTCTCACTGACACTCACCCACTCTCACACACTGACTGACTCACTCTCACTGACTGACTCACTCTCACTGACTCACTCTCACTGACTCACTCTCACTGACTGACTCACTCTCACTGACTGACTCACTCTCACTGACTGGCTCACTCTCACTGACTGAGTCACTGACTGACTCACTGGCTGACTCACTGGCTGACTCACTCACTCTCACTGACTGACTCACTCACTCTTACTGACTGACTCACTCACTCTCACTGACTGACTCACTTACTCTCACTGACTGACTGACTCACTCTCACTGACTGACTCACTCACTCTCACTGACTGACTCACTCACTCTCACTGACTGACTCACTCATTCTCACTGACTGAGACTCACTCTCACTGACTGACACTAACTCTCACTGACTGACACTCACTCTCACTGACTGACACTCACTCTCACTGACTGACTCACGTACTCTCACTGACTGACTCAGTCTCCCTGACTGACTCACTCACTCTCACTGACTCACTCACTCTCAATGACTGACTCACTCACTCTCACTGACTGACTCGCTCACTCTCACTGACTGACTCACTCTCACTGACTCACTCTCTCTCTCACTGACTCACTCACTCTCACTGACTGACTCACTCTCACTGACTGACTCACTCTCACTGATTGACCCACTCTCACAGACTGACTCACTCACTCTCACTCACTGACTCACTCACTCTCACTGACTGACTCACTCTCACTGACTGACTCTCTCTCTCTCACTGACTGACTCACTCACACTCACTGACTGACTCACTCACTCTCACTGACTCACTCACTCTCACTGACTCACTCACTCTCAATGATTTACTCACTCTCACTGACTCACTCACTCACTCTCACTGACTCACTCTCACTGACTCACTCACTCTCACTGACTCACTCACTCTAACTGACTCACTGACTCTCACTGACTCACTGACTCTCACTCACTGACTGACTCACTCTCACTGACTGACTCACTCTCACTGACTGGCTCACTCTCACTGACTGAGTCACTGCATGACTCACTGGCTGACTCACTGGCTGACTCACTCACTCTCACTGACTGACTCACTCACTCTCACTGACTGACTCACTTACTCTCACTGACTGACTCACTCACTCTCACTGACTGACTCACTCTCATTGACTGACTGACTCACTCTCACTGACTGACTCACTCACTCTCACTGACTGACTCACTTACTCTCACTGACTCACTCACTCACTCTCACTGACTCACTCACTCTCACTGACTGACTCACTCACTCTCACTGACTGACTCGCTCACTCTCACTGACTGACTCACTCTCTCTGACTCACTCTCTCTCTCACTGACTCACTCACTCTCACTGACTAACTCACTCTCACTGACTGGCCCACTCTCACTGACTGAGTCACTGACTGACTCACTGGCTGACTCACTGGCTGACTCACTCACTCTCACTGACTGACTCACTCACTCTCATTGACTGACTCACTCTCTCTCACTGACTGACTCACTCACACTCACTGACTCACTCTCTCTGACTTACTCTCTCTCTCACTGACTCACTCTCACTGACTAACTCACTCTCACTGACTGGCCCACTCTCACTGACTGAGTCACTGACTGACTCACTGGCTGACTCACTCACTCTCACTGACTGACTCACTCACTCTCATTGACTGACTCACTCACTCTCACTGACTGACTCACTCACTCTCACTGACTGACTCACTTACTCTCACTGACTGACTCACTCACTCTCACTGACTCACTCACTCTCACTGACTGACTCACTCACTCTCACTGACTGACTCGCTCACTCTCACTGACTGACTCACTCTCTCTCTCACTGACTCACTCACTCTCACTGACTGACTCACTCTCACTGACTGACTCACTCTCACTGACTGACTCACTCACTCTCACTGACTGACTCACTCAATCTCACTGACTGACTCGCTCACTCCCACTGACTGACTCACTCTCTCTCTCACTGACTCACTCACTCTCACTGACAGACTCACTCTCACTGACTGACTCACTCTCACTGACTGACTCACTCACTCTCACTGACTGACTCATTCACTCTCACTGACTGACTCACTCTCACTGACTGACTCTCTCTCTCTCACTGACTGACTCACTCACACTCACTGACTGACTCACTCACTCTCACTGACTCACTCACTCTCACTGACTCACTGACTGTCACTGACTCACTGACTGACTCACTCTCACTGACTGACTCACTCTCACTGACTCACTCTCACTGACTGACTGACTCACTCTCACTGACTCACTCACTCTCACTGACTGACTCACTCACTCTCACTCTCACTGACTCACTCTCACTGACTCACTTTAATTGACTCACTCTCACTGACTCACTCACTCTCACTGACTCACTCACTCACTGACTCACTCTCACTGACTCACTCTCACTGACTGACTGACTTACTCTCACTGACTGACTGACTCACTCTCACTGACTCACTCACTCTCAATGACTCACTCACTCTCACTGACTGACTCACTCACTCTCACTGACTCACTCACTCACTCTCACTGACTCACTCACTCTCACTGACTCACTGACTGTCACTGACTGTCACTGACTCACTGACTGCCTCACTCTCACTGACTGACTCACTCTCACTGACTCAGTCTCACTGACTGACTCACTCACTCTCACTGACTCACTCACTCTCACTGACTGACTCACTCACTCTCACTCTCACTGACTCACTCTCACTGACTCACTTTAATTGACTCACTCTCATTGACTGACTCACTCTCACTGACTCACTCACTCACTGACTCACTCTCACTGACTCACTCTCACTGACTGACTGACTCACTCTCACTGACTGACTGACTCACTCTCACTGACTCGCTCGCTCACTCTCACTGACTGACTCTCACTGACTGACTCACTCTCACTGACACTCACCCACTCTCACACACTGACTGACTCACTCTCACTGACTGACTCCCTCTCACTGACTCACTCTCACTGACTCACTCTCACTGACTGACTCACTCTCACTGACTGAGACTCACTCTCACTGACTGACACTCACTCTCACTGACTGACACTCACTCTCACTGACTGACACTCACTCTCACTGACTGACTCACGCACTCTCACTGACTGACTCAGTCTCCCTGACTCACTCACTCACTCTCACTGACTCACTCACTCTCACTGACTGACTGACTCACTCTCACTGACTGACTCGCTCACTCTCACTGACTGACTCACTCTCACTGACTCACTCTCTCTCTCACTGACTCACTCACTCTCACTGACTGACTCACTCTCTCTGACTGACTCACTCTCACTGATTGACTCACTCTCACTGACTGACTCACTCACTCTCACTGACTGACTCACTCACTCTCACTGACTGACTCTCTCTCTCTCACTGACTGACTCACTCACACTCACTGACTGACTCACTCACTCTCACTGACTGACTCACTCACTCTCACTGACTCACTCACTCTCACTGACTCACTCACTCTCAATGATTTACTCACTCTCACTGACTCACTCACTCTCACTGACTCACTCACTCTAACTGACTCACTGACTCTCACTGACTCAGTGACTCTCACTCACTGACTGACTCACTCTCACTGACTGACTCACTCTCACTGACTTGCTCACTCTCACTGACTGAGTCACTGCATGACTCACTGGCTGGCTCACTGGCTGACTCACTCACTCTCACTGACTGACTCACTCACTCTCACTGACTGACTCACTCACTCTCACTGACTGACTCACTTACTCTCACTGACTGACTCACTCTCACTGACTGACTCACTCACTCTCACTGACTGACACTCACTCTCACTGACTGACTCACACACTCTCACTGACTGACTCAGTCTCTCTGACTGACTCACTCACTCTCACTGACTCACTCACTCTCACTGACTGACTGACTCACTCTCATTGACTGACTCGCTCACTCTCACTGACTGACTCACTCTCACTGACTCACTCGCTCTCTCACTGACTCACTCACTCTCACTGACTCACTGACTCTCACTGACTGACTCACTCTCACTGACTGACTCACTCACTCTCACTGACTGACTCACTCCCTCTCACTGACTAACTCACTCTCACTGACTGACTCTCTCTCTCTCTCACTGACTGACTCACTCACACTCACTGACTGACTCACTCACTCTCACTGACTGACTCACTCACTCTCACTGACTCACTCACTCTCACTGACTCACTCACTCTCAATGACTCACTCACTCTCACTGACTCACTCACTCACTCTCACTGACTCACTCACTCACTCTCACTGACTCACTCACTCACTCTCACTGACTCACTCACTCTCACTGACTCACTCACTCTAACTGACTCACTGACTCTCACTAACTCACTGACTCTCACTCACTGACTCACTTTTACTGACTGACTCACTCTCACTGACTGGCTCACTCTCACTGACTGAGTCACTGCATGACTCACTGGCTGACTCACTGGCTGACTCACTCACTCTCACTGACTGACTCACTCACTCTCACTGACTGACTCACTCACTCGCACTGACTGACTCACTTACTCTCACTGACTGACTCACTCTCACTGACTGACTCACTCACTCTCACTGGCTGACTCACTCACTCTCACTGACTGACTCACTCACTCTCACTGACTGAGACTCACTCTCACTGACTGAAACTCACTCTCACTGACAGACACTCACTCTCACTGACTGACTCACTCACTCTCACTGACTGACTCACTCTCACTGACTCACTCTCTCTCTCACTGACTCACTCACTCTCACTGACTGACTCACTCTCACTGACTCACTCACTCTCACTGACTCACTCACTCTCACTGACTGGCTCACTCTCACTGACTGAGTCACTGACTGACTCACTGGCTGACTCACTGGCTGACTCACTCACTCTCACTGACTGACTCACTCACTCTCACTGACTGACTCGCTCACTCTCACTGACTGACTCACTCTCTCTGACTCACTCTCTCTCTCACTGACTCACTCACTCTCACTGACTAACTCACTCTCACTGACTGGCCCACTCTCACTGACTGAGTCACTGACTGACTCACTGGCTGACTCACTGGCTGACTCACTCACTCTCACTGACTGACTCACTCACTCTCATTGACTGACTCACTCACTCTCACTGACTGACTCACTCACTCTCACTGACTGACTCACTTACTCTCACTGACTCACTCACTCACTCTCACTGACTCACTCACTCTCACTGACTGACTCACTCACACTCACTGACTGACTCGCTCACTCTCACTGACTGACTCACTCTCTCTGACTCACTCTCTCTCTCACTGACTCACTCACTCTCACTGACTAACTCACTCTCACTGACTGGCCCACTCTCACTGACTGAGTCACTGACTGACTCACTGGCTGACTCACTGGCTGACTCACTCACTCTCACTGACTGACTCACTCACTCTCATTGACTGACTCACTCTCTCTCACTGACTGACTCACTCACACTCACTGACTCACTCTCTCTGACTTACTCTCTCTCTCACTGACTCACTCTCACTGACTAACTCACTCTCACTGACTGGCCCACTCTCAATGACTGAGTCACTGACTGACTCACTTACTCTCACTGACTGACTCACTCTCACTGACTGACTCACTCACTCTCACTGACTGACACTCACTCTCACTGACTGACTCACACACTCTCACTGACTGACTCAGTCTCTCTGACTGACTCACTCACTCTCACTGACTCACTCACTCTCACTGACTGACTGACTCACTCTCATTGACTGACTCGCTCACTCTCACTGACTGACTCACTCTCACTGACTCACTCGCTCTCTCACTGACTCACTCACTCTCACTGACTCACTGACTCTCACTGACTGACTCACTCTCACTGACTGACTCACTCACTCTCACTGACTGACTCACTCCCTCTCACTGACTAACTCACTCTCACTGACTGACTCTCTCTCTCTCTCACTGACTGACTCACTCACACTCACTGACTGACTCACTCACTCTCACTGACTGACTCACTCACTCTCACTGACTCACTCACTCTCACTGACTCACTCACTCTCAATGACTCACTCACTCTCACTGACTCACTCACTCACTCTCACTGACTCACTCACTCACTCTCACTGACTCACTCACTCACTCTCACTGACTCACTCAGTCTCACTGACTCACTCACTCTAACTGACTCACTGACTCTCACTAACTCACTGACTCTCACTCACTGACTCACTTTTACTGACTGACTCACTCTCACTGACTGGCTCACTCTCACTGACTGAGTCACTGCATGACTCACTGGCTGACTCACTGGCTGACTCACTCACTCTCACTGACTGACTCACTCACTCTCACTGACTGACTCACTCACTCGCACTGACTGACTCACTTACTCTCACTGACTGACTCACTCTCACTGACTGACTCACTCACTCTCACTGGCTGACTCACTCACTCTCACTGACTGACTCACTCACTCTCACTGACTGAGACTCACTCTCACTGACTGAAACCCACTCTCACTGACAGACACTCACTCTCACTGACTGACTCACTCACTCTCACTGACTGACTCACTCTCACTGACTCACTCTCTCTCTCACTGACTCACTCACTCTCACTGACTGACTCACTCTCACTGACTCACTCACTCTCACTGACTCACTCACTCTCACTGACTGGCTCACTCTCACTGACTGAGTCACTGACTGACTCACTGGCTGACTCACTGGCTGACTCACTCACTCTCACTGACTGACTCACTCACTCTCACTGACTGACTCGCTCACTCTCACTGACTGACTCACTCTCTCTGACTCACTCTCTCTCTCACTGACTCACTCACTCTCACTGACTAACTCACTCTCACTGACTGGCCCACTCTCACTGACTGAGTCACTGACTGACTCACTGGCTGACTCACTGGCTGACTCACTCACTCTCACTGACTGACTCACTCACTCTCATTGACTGACTCACTCACTCTCACTGACTGACTCACTCACTCTCACTGACTGACTCACTTACTCTCACTGACTCACTCACTCACTCTCACTGACTCACTCACTCTCACTGACTGACTCACTCACTCTCACTGACTGACTCGCTCACTCTCACTGACTGACTCACTCTCTCTGACTCACTCTCTCTCTCACTGACTCACTCACTCTCACTGACTAACTCACTCTCACTGACTGGCCCACTCTCACTGACTGAGTCACTGACTGACTCACTGGCTGACTCACTGGCTGACTCACTCACTCTCACTGACTGACTCACTCACTCTCATTGACTGACTCACTCTCTCTCACTGACTGACTCACTCACACTCACTGACTCACTCTCTCTGACTTACT